>NC_139223.1:96182947-96462532 GCF_055691185.1 Crinia signifera | reverse complement strand
TAAATCGGCCCCAGCTTATTCCGCCTTAGAGAAAACCGCGTTGACATTTTTCCAAATGCTTTGCAATATCTCCTTAACGAAAAGAGCTGGAAGGCTGAAAATGCAGATTTAGACTTGTAGGCATTGTGTGAACAAGATAACGTTGAAAAATCGGCCCCAGCTTATTCCGCCTTAGAGACGTTGACATTTTTTCCAAATGCTTTGCAATATCTCCTTAACGAAAAGAGCTAGAAGGCTGAAAATGCAGATTTAGACTTGTAGGCATTGTGTGAACAAGATAACGTTGAAAAATCGGCCCCAGCTTATTCCGCCTTAGAGAAAACCGCGTTGACATTTTTTCCAAATGCCTTGCAATATCTCCTTAACGAAAAGAGCTAGAAGGCTTAAAATGGAGATTTAGACTTGTAGTGAACAAGATAACGTTGAAAAATCGGCCCCAGCTTATTCCGCCTTAGAGAAAACCGCGTTGACATTTTTTCCAAATGCTTTGCAATATCTCCTTAACGAAAAGAGCTGGAAGGCTGAAAATGCAGATTTAGACTTGTAGGCATTGTGTGAACAAGATAGCGTTGAAAAATCGGCCCCAGCTTATTCCGCCTTAGAGAAAACCGCGTTGACATTTTTTCCAAATGCTTTGCAATATCTCCTTAACGAAAAGAGCTAGAAGGCTGAAAATGCAGATTTAGACTTGTAGGCATTGTGTGAACAAGATAACGTTGAAAAATCGGCCCCAGCTTATTCCGCCTTAGAGAAAACCGCGTTGACATTTTTTCCAAATGCTTTGCAATATCTCCTTAACGAAAAGAGCTAGAAGGCTGAAAATGCAGATTTAGACTTGTAGGCATTGTGTGAACAAGATAACGTTGAGCGAAAATCGGCCCCAGCTTATTCCGCCTTAGAGAAAACCGCGTTGACATTTTTTCCAAATGCTTTGCAATATCTCCTTAACGAAAAGAGCTAGAAGGCTGAAAATGCAGATTTAGACTTGTAGGCATTGTGTGAACAAGATAACGTTGAAAAATCGGCCCCAGCTTATTCCGCCTTAGAGAAAACCGCGTTGACATTTTTTCCAAATGCTTTGCAATATCTCCTTAACGAAAAGAGCTAGAAGGCTGAAAATGCAGATTTAGACTTGTAGGCATTGTGTGAACAAGATAACGTTGAAAAATCGGCCCCAGCTTATTCCGCCTTAGAGAAAACCGCGTTGACATTTTTTCCAAATGCTTTGCAATATCTCCTTAACGAAAAGAGCTAGAAGGCTGAAAATGCAGATTTAGACTTGTAGGCATTGTGTGAACAAGATAACGTTGAAAAATCGGCCCCAGCTTATTCCGCCTTAGAGAAAACCGCGTTGACATTTTTTCCAAATGCTTTGCAATATCTCCTTAACGAAAAGAGCTAGAAGGCTGAAAATGCAGATTTAGACTTGTAGGCATTGTGTGAACAAGATAACGTTGAAAAATCGGCCCCAGCTTATTCCGCCTTAGAGAAAACCGCGTTGACATTTTTTCCAAATGCTTTGCAATATCTCCTTAACGAAAAGAGCTAGAAGGCTGAAAATGCAGATTTAGACTTGTAGGCATTGTGTGAACAAGATAACGTTGAAAAATCGGCCCCAGCTTATTCCGCCTTAGAGAAAACCGCGTTGACATTTTTTCCAAATGCTTTGCAATATCTCCTTAACGAAAAGAGCTGGAAGGCTGAAAATGCAGATTTAGACTTGTAGGCATTGTGTGAACAAGATAACGTTGAAAAATCGGCCCCAGCTTATTCCGCCTTAGAGAAAACCGCGTTGACATTTTTTCCAAATGCTTTGCAATATCTCCTTAACGAAAAGAGCTAGAAGGCTGAAAATGCAGATTTAGACTTGTAGGCATTGTGTGAACAAGATAACGTTGAAAAATCGGCCCCAGCTTATTCCGCCTTAGAGAAAACCGCGTTGACATTTTTTCCAAATGCTTTGCAATATCTCCTTAACGAAAAGAGCTGGAAGGCTGAAAATGCAGATTTAGACTTGTAGGCATTGTGTGAACAAGATAACGTTGAAAAATCGGCCCCAGCTTATTCCGCCTTAGAGAAAACCGCGTTGACATTTTTTCCAAATGCTTTGCAATATCTCCTTAACGAAAAGAGCTAGAAGGCTGAAAATGCAGATTTAGACTTGTAGGCATTGTGTGAACAAGATAACGTTGAAAAATCGGCCCCAGCTTATTCCGCCTTAGAGAAAACCGCGTTGACATTTTTTCCAAATGCTTTGCAATATCTCCTTAACGAAAAGAGCTAGAAGGCTGAAAATGCAGATTTAGACTTGTAGGCATTGTGTGAACAAGATAACGTTGAAAAATCGGCCCCAGCTTATTCCGCCTTAGAGAAAACCGCGTTGACATTTTTTCCAAATGCTTTGCAATATCTCCTTAACGAAAAGAGCTAGAAGGCTGAAAATGCAGATTTAGACTTGTAGGCATTGTGTGAACAAGATAACGTTGAAAAATCGGCCCCAGCTTATTCCGCCTTAGAGAAAACCGCGTTGACATTTTTTCCAAATGCTTTGCAATATCTCCTTAACGAAAAGAGCTAGAAGGCTGAAAATGCAGATTTAGACTTGTAGGCATTGTGTGAACAAGATAACGTTGAAAAATCGGCCCCAGCTTATTCCGCCTTAGAGAAAACCGCGTTGACATTTTTTCCAAATGCTTTGCAATATCTCCTTAACGAAAAGAGCTAGAAGGCTGAAAATGCAGATTTAGACTTGTAGGCATTGTTGTGAACAAGATAACGTTGAAAAATCGGCCCCAGCTTATTCCGCCTTAGAGAAAACCGCGTTGACATTTTTTCCAAATGCCTTTGCAATATCTCCTTAACGAAAAGAGCTAGAAGGCTGAAAATGCAGATTTAGACTTGTAGGCATTGTGTGAACAAGATAACGTTGAAAAATCGGCCCCAGCTTATTCCGCCTTAGAGAAAACCGCGTTGACATTTTTTCCAAATGCTTTGCAATATCTCCTTAACGAAAAGAGCTAGAAGGCTGAAAATGCAGATTTAGACTTGTAGGCATTGTGTGAACAAGATAACGTTGAAAAATCGGCCCCAGCTTATTCCGCCTTAGAGAAAACCGCGTTGACATTTTTTCCAAATGCTTTGCAATATCTCCTTAACGAAAAGAGCTAGAAGGCTGAAAATGCAGATTTAGACTTGTAGGCATTGTGTGAACAAGATAACGTTGAAAAATCGGCCCCAGCTTATTCCGCCTTAGAGAAAACCGCGTTGACATTTTTTCCAAATGCTTTGCAATATCTCCTTAACGAAAAGAGCTAGAAGGCTGAAAATGCAGATTTAGACTTGTAGGCATTGTGTGAACAAGATAACGTTGAAAAATCGGCCCCAGCTTATTCCGCCTTAGAGAAAACCGCGTTGACATTTTTTCCAAATGCTTTGCAATATCTCCTTAACGAAAAGAGCTAGAAGGCTGAAAATGCAGATTTAGACTTGTAGGCATTGTGTGAACAAGATAACGTTGAAAAATCGGCCCCAGCTTATTCCGCCTTAGAGAAAACCGCGTTGACATTTTTTCCAAATGCTTTGCAATATCTCCTTAACGAAAAGAGCTAGAAGGCTGAAAATGCAGATTTAGACTTGTAGGCATTGTGTGAACAAGATAACGTTGAAAAATCGGCCCCAGCTTATTCCGCCTTAGAGAAAACCGCGTTGACATTTTTTCCAAATGCTTTGCAATATCTCCTTAACGAAAAGAGCTAGAAGGCTGAAAATGCAGATTTAGACTTGTAGGCATTGTGTGAACAAGATAACGTTGAAAAATCGGCCCCAGCTTATTCCGCCTTAGAGAAAACCGCGTTGACATTTTTTCCAAATGCTTTGCAATATCTCCTTAACGAAAAGAGCTAGAAGGCTGAAAATGCAGATTTAGACTTGTAGGCATTGTGTGAACAAGATAACGTTGAAAAATCGGCCCCAGCTTATTCCGCCTTAGAGAAAACCGCGTTGACATTTTTTCCAAATGCTTTGCAATATCTCCTTAACGAAAAGAGCTAGAAGGCTGAAAATGCAGATTTAGACTTGTAGGCATTGTGTGAACAAGATAACGTTGAAAAATCGGCCCCAGCTTATTCCGCCTTAGAGAAAACCGCGTTGACATTTTTTCCAAATGCTTTGCAATATCTCCTTAACGAAAAGAGCTAGGAAGGCTGAAAATGCAGATTTAGACTTGTAGGCATTGTGTGAACAAGATAACGTTGAAAAATCGGCCCCAGCTTATTCCGCCTTAGAGAAAACCGCGTTGACATTTTTTCCAAATGCTTTGCAATATCTCCTTAACGAAAAGAGCTAGAAGGCTGAAAATGCAGATTTAGACTTGTAGGCATTGTGTGAACAAGATAACGTTGAAAAATCGGCCCCAGCTTATTCCGCCTTAGAGAAAACCGCGTTGACATTTTTTCCAAATGCTTTGCAATATCTCCTTAACGAAAAGAGCTAGAAGGCTGAAAATGCAGATTTAGACTTGTAGGCATTGTGTGAACAAGATAACGTTGAAAAATCGGCCCCAGCTTATTCCGCCTTAGAGAAAACCGCGTTGACATTTTTTCCAAATGCCTTTGCAATATCTCCTTAACGAAAAGAGCTAGAAGGCTGAAAATGCAGATTTAGACTTGTAGGCATTGTGTGAACAAGATAACGTTGAAAAATCGGCCCCAGCTTATTCCGCCTTAGAGAAAACCGCGTTGACATTTTTTCCAAATGCTTTGCAATATCTCCTTAACGAAAAGAGCTAGAAGGCTGAAAATGCAGATTTAGACTTGTAGGCATTGTGTGAACAAGATAACGTTGAAAAATCGGCCCCAGCTTATTCCGCCTTAGAGAAAACCGCGTTGACATTTTTTCCAAATGCTTTGCAATATCTCCTTAACGAAAAGAGCTAGAAGGCTGAAAATGCAGATTTAGACTTGTAGGCATTGTGTGAACAAGATAACGTTGAAAAATCGGCCCCAGCTTATTCCGCCTTAGAGAAAACCGCGTTGACATTTTTTCCAAATGCTTTGCAATATCTCCTTAACGAAAAGAGCTAGAAGGCTGAAAATGCAGATTTAGACTTGTAGGCATTGTGTGAACAAGATAACGTTGAAAAATCGGCCCCAGCTTATTCCGCCTTAGAGAAAACCGCGTTGACATTTTTTCCAAATGCTTTGCAATATCTCCTTAACGAAAAGAGCTAGAAGGCTGAAAATGCAGATTTAGACTTGTAGGCATTGTGTGAACAAGATAACGTTGAAAAATCGGCCCCAGCTTATTCCGCCTTAGAGAAAACCGCGTTGACATTTTTTCCAAATGCTTTGCAATATCTCCTTAACGAAAAGAGCTAGAAGGCTGAAAATGCAGATTTAGACTTGTAGGCATTGTGTGAACAAGATAACGTTGAAAAATCGGCCCCAGCTTATTCCGCCTTAGAGAAAACCGCGTTGACATTTTTTCCAAATGCTTTGCAATATCTCCTTAACGAAAAGAGCTAGGAAGGCTGAAAATGCAGATTTAGACTTGTAGGCATTGTGTGAACAAGATAACGTTGAAAAATCGGCCCCAGCTTATTCCGCCTTAGAGAAAACCGCGTTGACATTTTTTCCAAATGCTTTGCAATATCTCCTTAACGAAAAGAGCTAGAAGGCTGAAAATGCAGATTTAGACTTGTAGGCATTGTGTGAACAAGATAACGTTGAAAAATCGGCCCCAGCTTATTCCGCCTTAGAGAAAACCGCGTTGACATTTTTTCCAAATGCTTTGCAATATCTCCTTAACGAAAAGAGCTAGAAGGCTGAAAATGCAGATTTAGACTTGTAGGCATTGTGTGAACAAGATAACGTTGAAAAATCGGCCCCAGCTTATTCCGCCTTAGAGAAAACCGCGTTGACATTTTTTCCAAATGCTTTGCAATATCTCCTTAACGAAAAGAGCTAGAAGGCTGAAAATGCAGATTTAGACTTGTAGGCATTGTGTGAACAAGATAACGTTGAAAAATCGGCCCCAGCTTATTCCGCCTTAGAGAAAACCGCGTTGACATTTTTTCCAAATGCTTTGCAATATCTCCTTAACGAAAAGAGCTGGAAGGCTGAAAATGCAGATTTAGACTTGTAGGCATTGTGTGAACAAGATAACGTTGAAAAATCGGCCCCAGCTTATTCCGCCTTAGAGAAAACCGCGTTGACATTTTTTCCAAATGCTTTGCAATATCTCCTTAACGAAAAGAGCTAGGAAGGCTGAAAATGCAGATTTAGACTTGTAGGCATTGTGTGAACAAGATAACGTTGAAAAATCGGCCCCAGCTTATTCCGCCTTAGAGAAAACCGCGTTGACATTTTTTCCAAATGCTTTGCAATATCTCCTTAACGAAAAGAGCTAGAAGGCTGAAAATGCAGATTTAGACTTGTAGGCATTGTGTGAACAAGATAACGTTGAAAAATCGGCCCCAGCTTATTCCGCCTTAGAGAAAACCGCGTTGACATTTTTTCCAAATGCTTTGCAATATCTCCTTAACGAAAAGAGCTAGAAGGCTGAAAATGCAGATTTAGACTTGTAGGCATTGTGTGAACAAGATAACGTTGAAAAATCGGCCCCAGCTTATTCCGCCTTAGAGAAAACCGCGTTGACATTTTTTCCAAATGCTTTGCAATATCTCCTTAACGAAAAGAGCTAGAAGGCTGAAAATGCAGATTTAGACTTGTAGGCATTGTGTGAACAAGATAACGTTGAAAAATCGGCCCCAGCTTATTCCGCCTTAGAGAAAACCGCGTTGACATTTTTTCCAAATGCTTTGCAATATCTCCTTAACGAAAAGAGCTGGAAGGCTGAAAATGCAGATTTAGACTTGTAGGCATTGTGTGAACAAGATAACGTTGAAAAATCGGCCCCAGCTTATTCCGCCTTAGAGAAAACCGCGTTGACATTTTTTCCAAATGCTTTGCAATATCTCCTTAACGAAAAGAGCTAGAAGGCTGAAAATGCAGATTTAGACTTGTAGGCATTGTGTGAACAAGATAACGTTGAAAAATCGGCCCCAGCTTATTCCGCCTTAGAGAAAACCGCGTTGACATTTTTTCCAAATGCTTTGCAATATCTCCTTAACGAAAAGAGCTAGAAGGCTGAAAATGCAGATTTAGACTTGTAGGCATTGTGTGAACAAGATAACGTTGAAAAATCGGCCCCAGCTTATTCCGCCTTAGAGAAAACCGCGTTGACATTTTTTCCAAATGCTTTGCAATATCTCCTTAACGAAAAGAGCTAGAAGGCTGAAAATGCAGATTTAGACTTGTAGGCATTGTGTGAACAAGATAACGTTGAAAAATCGGCCCCAGCTTATTCCGCCTTAGAGAAAACCGCGTTGACATTTTTTCCAAATGCTTTGCAATATCTCCTTAACGAAAAGAGCTAGAAGGCTGAAAATGCAGATTTAGACTTGTAGGCATTGTGTGAACAAGATAACGTTGAAAAATCGGCCCCAGCTTATTCCGCCTTAGAGAAAACCGCGTTGACATTTTTTCCAAATGCTTTGCAATATCTCCTTAACGAAAAGAGCTAGAAGGCTGAAAATGCAGATTTAGACTTGTAGGCATTGTGTGAACAAGATAACGTTGAAAAATCGGCCCCAGCTTATTCCGCCTTAGAGAAAACCGCGTTGACATTTTTTCCAAATGCTTTGCAATATCTCCTTAACGAAAAGAGCTAGAAGGCTGAAAATGCAGATTTAGACTTGTAGGCATTGTGTGAACAAGATAACGTTGAAAAATCGGCCCCAGCTTATTCCGCCTTAGAGAAAACCGCGTTGACATTTTTTCCAAATGCTTTGCAATATCTCCTTAACGAAAAGAGCTGGAAGGCTGAAAATGCAGATTTAGACTTGTAGGCATTGTGTGAACAAGATAACGTTGAAAAATCGGCCCCAGCTTATTCCGCCTTAGAGAAAACCGCGTTGACATTTTTTCCAAATGCTTTGCAATATCTCCTTAACGAAAAGAGCTAGAAGGCTGAAAATGCAGATTTAGACTTGTAGGCATTGTGTGAACAAGATAACGTTGAAAAATCGGCCCCAGCTTATTCCGCCTTAGAGAAAACCGCGTTGACATTTTTTCCAAATGCTTTGCAATATCTCCTTAACGAAAAGAGCTAGAAGGCTGAAAATGCAGATTTAGACTTGTAGGCATTGTGTGAACAAGATAACGTTGAAAAATCGGCCCCAGCTTATTCCGCCTTAGAGAAAACCGCGTTGACATTTTTTCCAAATGCTTTGCAATATCTCCTTAACGAAAAGAGCTGGAAGGCTGAAAATGCAGATTTAGACTTGTAGGCATTGTGTGAACAAGATAACGTTGAAAAATCGGCCCCAGCTTATTCCGCCTTAGAGAAAACCGCGTTGACATTTTTTCCAAATGCTTTGCAATATCTCCTTAACGAAAAGAGCTAGAAGGCTGAAAATGCAGATTTAGACTTGTAGGCATTGTGTGAACAAGATAACGTTGAAAAATCGGCCCCAGCTTATTCCGCCTTAGAGAAAACCGCGTTGACATTTTTTCCAAATGCCTTTGCAATATCTCCTTAACGAAAAGAGCTAGAAGGCTGAAAATGCAGATTTAGACTTGTAGGCATTGTGTGAACAAGATAACGTTGAAAAATCGGCCCCAGCTTATTCCGCCTTAGAGAAAACCGCGTTGACATTTTTTCCAAATGCTTTGCAATATCTCCTTAACGAAAAGAGCTGGAAGGCTGAAAATGCAGATTTAGACTTGTAGGCATTGTGTGAACAAGATACGTTGAAAAATCGGCCCCAGCTTATTCCGCCTTAGAGAAAACCGCGTTGACATTTTTTCCAAATGCTTTGCAATATCTCCTTAACGAAAAGAGCTAGAAGGCTGAAAATGCAGATTTAGACTTGTAGGCATTGTGTGAACAAGATAACGTTGAAAAATCGGCCCCAGCTTATTCCGCCTTAGAGAAAACCGCGTTGACATTTTTTCCAAATGCTTTGCAATATCTCCTTAACGAAAAGAGCTAGAAGGCTGAAAATGCAGATTTAGACTTGTAGGCATTGTGTGAACAAGATAACGTTGAAAAATCGGCCCCAGCTTATTCCGCCTTAGAGAAAACCGCGTTGACATTTTTTCCAAATGCTTTGCAATATCTCCTTAACGAAAAGAGCTAGAAGGCTGAAAATGCAGATTTAGACTTGTAGGCATTGTGTGAACAAGATAACGTTGAAAAATCGGCCCCAGCTTATTCCGCCTTAGAGAAAACCGCGTTGACATTTTTTCCAAATGCTTTGCAATATCTCCTTAACGAAAAGAGCTAGAAGGCTGAAAATGCAGATTTAGACTTGTAGGCATTGTGTGAACAAGATAACGTTGAAAAATCGGCCCCAGCTTATTCCGCCTTAGAGAAAACCGCGTTGACATTTTTTCCAAATGCTTTGCAATATCTCCTTAACGAAAAGAGCTAGAAGGCTGAAAATGCAGATTTAGACTTGTAGGCATTGTGTGAACAAGATAACGTTGAAAAATCGGCCCCAGCTTATTCCGCCTTAGAGAAAACCGCGTTGACATTTTTTCCAAATGCTTTGCAATATCTCCTTAACGAAAAGAGCTAGAAGGCTGAAAATGCAGATTTAGACTTGTAGGCATTGTGTGAACAAGATAACGTTGAAAAATCGGCCCCAGCTTATTCCGCCTTAGAGAAAACCGCGTTGACATTTTTTCCAAATGCCTTGCAATATCTCCTTAACGAAAAGAGCTAGAAGGCTGAAAATGCAGATTTAGACTTGTAGGCATTGTGTGAACAAGATAACGTTGAAAAATCGGCCCCAGCTTATTCCGCCTTAGAGAAAACCGCGTTGACATTTTTTCCAAATGCTTTGCAATATCTCCTTAACGAAAAGAGCTAGAAGGCTGAAAATGCAGATTTAGACTTGTAGGCATTGTGTGAACAAGATAACGTTGAAAAATCGGCCCCAGCTTATTCCGCCTTAGAGAAAACCGCGTTGACATTTTTTCCAAATGCTTTGCAATATCTCCTTAACGAAAAGAGCTGGAAGGCTGAAAATGCAGATTTAGACTTGTAGGCATTGTGTGAACAAGATAACGTTGAAAAATCGGCCCCAGCTTATTCCGCCTTAGAGAAAACCGCGTTGACATTTTTTCCAAATGCTTTGCAATATCTCCTTAACGAAAAGAGCTAGAAGGCTGAAAATGCAGATTTAGACTTGTAGGCATTGTGTGAACAAGATAACGTTGAAAAATCGGCCCCAGCTTATTCCGCCTTAGAGAAAACCGCGTTGACATTTTTTCCAAATGCTTTGCAATATCTCCTTAACGAAAAGAGCTGGAAGGCTGAAAATGCAGATTTAGACTTGTAGGCATTGTGTGAACAAGATAACGTTGAAAAATCGGCCCCAGCTTATTCCGCCTTAGAGAAAACCGCGTTGACATTTTTTCCAAATGCTTTGCAATATCTCCTTAACGAAAAGAGCTAGAAGGCTGAAAATGCAGATTTAGGCTTGTAGGCATTGTGTGAACAAGATAACGTTGAAAAATCGGCCCCAGCTTATTCCGCCTTAGAGAAAACCGCGTTGACATTTTTTCCAAATGCTTTGCAATATCTCCTTAACGAAAAGAGCTAGAAGGCTGAAAATGCAGATTTAGACTTGTAGGCATTGTGTGAACAAGATAACGTTGAAAAATCGGCCCCAGCTTATTCCGCCTTAGAGAAAACCGCGTTGACATTTTTTCCAAATGCTTTGCAATATCTCCTTAACGAAAAGAGCTGGAAGGCTGAAAATGCAGATTTAGACTTGTAGGCATTGTGTGAACAAGATAACGTTGAAAAATCGGCCCCAGCTTATTCCGCCTTAGAGAAAACCGCGTTGACATTTTTTCCAAATGCTTTGCAATATCTCCTTAACGAAAAGAGCTAGAAGGCTGAAAATGCAGATTTAGACTTGTAGGCATTGTGTGAACAAGATAACGTTGAAAAATCGGCCCCAGCTTATTCCGCCTTAGAGAAAACCGCGTTGACATTTTTTCCAAATGCTTTGCAATATCTCCTTAACGAAAAGAGCTAGAAGGCTGAAAATGCAGATTTAGACTTGTAGGCATTGTGTGAACAAGATAACGTTGAAAAATCGGCCCCAGCTTATTCCGCCTTAGAGAAAACCGCGTTGACATTTTTTCCAAATGCCTTGCAATATCTCCTTAATGAAAAGAGCTAGAAGGCTGAAAATGCAGATTTAGACTTGTAGGCATTGTGTGAACAAGATAACGTTGAAAAATCGGCCCCAGCTTATTCCGCCTTAGAGAAAACCGCGTTGACATTTTTTCCAAATGCTTTGCAATATCTCCTTAACGAAAAGAGCTGGAAGGCTGAAAATGCATATTTAGACTTGTAGGCATTGTGTGAACAAGATAACGTTGAAAAATCGGCCCCAGCTTATTCCGCCTTAGAGAAAACCGCGTTGACATTTTTTCCAAATGCTTTGCAATATCTCCTTAACGAAAAGAGCTAGAAGGCTGAAAATGCAGATTTAGACTTGTAGTCATTGTGTGAACAAGATAACGTTAAAAAATCGGCCCCAGCTTATTCCGCCTTAGAGAAAACCGCGTTGACATTTTTTCCAAATGCTTTGCAATGTCTTCTTAACGAAAAGAGCTGGAAGGCTGAAAATGCAGATTTAGACCTGTAGGCATTGTGTGAACAAGATAACGTTGAAAAATCGGCCCCAGCTTATTCCGCCTTAGAGAAAACCGCGTTGACATTTTTTCCAAATGCTTTGCAATATCTCCTTAACGAAAAGAGCTAGAAGGCTGAAAATGCAGATTTAGACTTGTAGGCATTGTGTGAACAAGATATCGTTGAAAAATCGGCCCCAGCTTATTCCGCCTTAGAGAAAACCGCGTTGACATTTTTTCCAAATGCTTTGCAATATCTCCTTAACGAAAAGAGCTGGAAGGCTGAAAATGCAGATTCAGACTTGTAGGCATTGTGTGAACAAGATAACGTTGAAAAATCGGCCCCAGCTTATTCCGCCTTAGAGAAAACCGCGTTGACATTTTTTCCAAATGCTTTGCAATATCTCCTTAACGAAAATAGCTAGAAGGCTGAAAATGCAGATTTAGACTTGTAGGCATTGTGTGAACAAGATAACGTTGAAAAATCGGCCCCAGCTTATTCCGCCTTAGAGAAAACCGCGTTGACATTTTTTCCAAATGCTTTGCAATATCTCCTTAATGAAAAGAGCTAGAAGGCTGAAAATGCAGATTTAGACTTGTAGGCATTGTGTGAACAAGATAACGTTGAAAAATCGGCCCCAGCTTATTCCGCCTTAGAGAAAACCGCGTTGACATTTTTTCCAAATGCTTTGCAATATCTCCTTAACGAAAAGAGCTGGAAGGCTGAAAATGCATATTTAGACTTGTAGGCATTGTGTGAACAAGATAACGTTGAAAAATCGGCCCCAGCTTATTCCGCCTTAGAGAAAACCGCGTTGACATTTTTTCCAAATGCTTTGCAATATCTCCTTAACGAAAAGAGCTAGAAGGCTGAAAATGCAGATTTAGACTTGTAGGCATTGTGTGAACAAGATAACGTTGAAAAATCGGCCCCAGCTTATTCCGCCTTAGAGAAAACCGCGTTGACATTTTTTCCAAATGCTTTGCAATATCTCCTTAACGAAAAGAGCTGGAAGGCTGAAAATGCAGATTTAGACTTGTAGGCATTGTGTGAACAAGATAACGTTGAAAAATCGGCCCCAGCTTATTCCGCCTTAGAGAAAACCGCATTGACATTTTTTCCAAATGCTTTGCAATATCTCCTTAACGAAAATAGCTAGAAGGCTGAAAATGCAGATTTAGACTTGTAGGCATTGTGTGAACAAGATAACGTTGAAAAATCGGCCCCAGCTTATTCCGCCTTAGAGAAAACCGCGTTGACATTTTTTCCAAATGCTTTGCAATATCTCCTTAATGAAAAGAGCTAGAAGGCTGAAAATGCAGATTTAGACTTGTAGGCATTGTGTGAACAAGATAACGTTGAAAAATCGGCCCCAGCTTATTCCGCCTTAGAGAAAACCGCGTTGACATTTTTTCCAAATGCTTTGCAATATCTCCTTAACGAAAAGAGCTGGAAGGCTGAAAATGCATATTTAGACTTGTAGGCATTGTGTGAACAAGATAACGTTGAAAAATCGGCCCCAGCTTATTCCGCCTTAGAGAAAACCGCGTTGACATTTTTTCCAAATGCTTTGCAATATCTCCTTAACGAAAAGAGCTAGAAGGCTGAAAATGCAGATTTAGACTTGTAGGCATTGTGTGAACAAGATAACGTTGAAAAATCGGCCCCAGCTTATTCCGCCTTAGAGAAAACCGCGTTGACATTTTTTCCAAATGCTTTGCAATATCTCCTTAACGAAAAGAGCTGGAAGGCTGAAAATGCAGATTTAGACTTGTAGGCATTGTGTGAACAAGATAACGTTGAAAAATCGGCCCCAGCTTATTCCGCCTTAGAGAAAACCGCGTTGACATTTTTTCCAAATGCTTTGCAATATCTCCTTAACGAAAAGAGCTAGAAGGCTGAAAATGCAGATTTAGACTTGTAGGCATTGTGTGAACAAGATAACGTTAAAAAATCGGCCCCAGCTTATTCCGCCTTAGAGAAAACCGCGTTGACATTTTTTCCAAATGCTTTGCAATATCTCCTTAACGAAAAGAGCTAGAAGGCTGAAAATGCAGATTTAGACTTGTAGGCATTGTGTGAACAAGATAACGTTGAAAAATCGGCCCCAGCTAATTCCGCCTTAAAGAAAACCGCGTTGACATTTTTTCCAAATGCTTTGCAATATCTCCTTAACGAAAAGAGCTGGAAGGCTGAAAATGCAGATTTAGACTTGTAGGCATTGTGTGAACAAGATAACGTTGAAAAATCGGCCCCAGCTGATTCCGCCTTAGAGAAAACCGCGTTGACATTTTTTCCAGATGCTTTGCAATATCTCCTTAACGAAAAGAGTTGGAAGGCTAAAAATGCAGATTTAGACTTGTAGGCATTGTGTGAACAAGATAGCGTTGAAAAATCGGCCCCAGCTTATTCCGCCTTAGAGAAAACCGCGTTGACATTTTTTCCAAATGCTTTGCAATATCTCCTTAACGAAAAGAGCTGGAAGGCTGAAAATGCATATTTAGACTTGTAGGCATTGTGTGAACAAGATAACGTTGAAAAATCGGCCCCAGCTTATTCCGCCTTAGAGAAAACCGCGTTGACATTTTTTCCAAATGCTTTGCAATATCTCCTTAACGAAAATAGCTAGAAGGCTGAAAATGCAGATTTAGACTTGTAGGCATTGTGTGAACAAGATAACGTTGAAAAATCGGCCCCAGCTTATTCCGCCTTAGAGAAAACCGCGTTGACATTTTTTCCAAATGCTTTGCAATATCTCCTTAACGAAAAGAGCTGGAAGTCTGAAAATGCAGATTTAGACTTGTAGGCATTGTGTGAACAAGATAACGTTGAAAAATCGGCCCCAGCTTATTCCGCCTTAGAGAAAACCGCGTTGACATTTTTTCCAAATGCTTTGCAATATCTCCTTAACGAAAAGAGCTAGAAGGCTGAAAATGCAGATTTAGACTTGTAGGCATTGTGTGAACAAGATAACGTTGAAAAATCGGCCCCAGCTTATTCCGCCTTAGAGAAAACCGCGTTGACATTTTTTCCAAATGCTTTGCAATATCTCCTTAACGAAAAGAGCTAGAAGGCTGAAAATGCAGATTTAGACTTGTAGGCATTGTGTGAACAAGATAACGTTGAAAAATCGGCCCCAGCTTATTCCGCCTTAGAGAAAACTGCGTTGACATTTTTTCCAAATGCTTTGCAATATCTCCTTAACGAAAAGAGCTGGAAGGCTGGAAATGCAGATTTAGACTTGTAGGCATTGTGTGAACAAGATAACGTTGAAAAATCGGCCCCAGCTTATTCCGCCTTAGAGAAAACCGCGTTGACATTTTTTCCAAATGCTTTGCAATATCTCCTTAACGAAAAGAGCTAGAAGGCTGAAAATGCAGATTTAGACTTGTAGGCATTGTGTGAACAAGATAACGTTGAAAAATCGGCCCCAGCTTATTCCGCCTTAGAGAAAACCGCGTTGACATTTTTTCCAAATGCTTTGCAATATCTCCTTAACGAAAAGAGCTAGAAGGCTGAAAATGCAGATTTAGACTTGTAGGCATTGTGTGAACAAGATAACGTTGAAAAATCGGCCCCAGCTTATTCCGCCTTAGAGAAAACCGCGTTGACATTTTTTTCAAATGCCTTGCAATATCTCCTTAATGAAAAGAGCTAGAAGGCTGAAAATGCAGATTTAGACTTGTAGGCATTGTGTGAACAAGATAACGTTGAAAAATCGGCCCCAGCTTATTCCGCCTTAGAGAAAACCGCGTTGACATTTTTTCCAAATGCTTTGCAATATCTCCTTAACGAAAAGAGCTGGAAGGCTGAAAATGCATGTTTAGACTTGTAGGCATAGTGTGAACAAGATAACGTTGAAAAATCGGCTCTAGCTTATTCCGCCTTAGAGAAAACCGCGTTGACATTTTTTCCAAATGCCTTGCAATATCTCCTTAACGAAAAGAGCTAGAAGGCTGAAAATGCAGATTTAGACTTGTAGGCATTGTGTGAACAAGATAGCGTTGAAAAATCGGCTCTAGCTTATTCCGCCTTAGAGAAAACCGCGTTGACATTTTTTCCAAATGCCTTGCAATATCTCCTTAACGAAAAGAGCTAGAAGGCTGAAAATGCAGATTTAGACTTGTAGGCATTGTGTGAACAAGATAGCGTTGAAAAATCGGCTCTAGCTTATTCCGCCTTAGAGAAAACCGCGTTGACATTTTTTCCAAATGCCTTGCAATATCTCCTTAACGAAAAGAGCTAGAAGGCTGAAAATGCAGATTTAGACTTGTAGGCATTGTGTGAACAAGATAGCGTTGAAAAATCGGCTCTAGCTTATTCCGCCTTAGAGAAAACCGCGTTGACATTTTTTCCAAATGCCTTGCAATATCTCCTTAACGAAAAGAGCTAGAAGGCTGAAAATGCAGATTTAGACTTGTAGGCATTGTGTGAACAAGATAGCGTTGAAAAATCGTCTCTAGCTTATTCCGCCTTAGAGAAAACCGCGTTGACATTTTTTCCAAATGCCTTGCAATATCTCCTTAACGAAAAGAGCTAGAAGGCTGAAAATGCAGATTTAGACTTGTAGGCATTGTGTGAACAAGATAACGTTGAAAAATCGGCCCCAGCTTATTCCGCCTTAGAGAAAACCGCGTTGACATTTTTTCCAAATGCTTTGCAATATCTCCTTAACGAAAAGAGCTAGAAGGCTGAAAATGCAGATTTAGACTTGTAGGCATTGTGTGAACAAGATAACGTTGAAAAATCGGCCCCAGATTATTCCGCCTTAGAGAAAACCGCGTTGACATTTTTTCCAAATGCTTTGCAATATCTCCTTAACGAAAAGAGCTGGAAGGCTGAAAATGCAGATTTAGACTTGTAGGCATTGTGTGAACAAGATAACGTTGAAAAATCGGCCCCAGCTTATTCCGCCTTAGAGAAAACCGCGTTGACATTTTTTCCAAATGCTTTGCAATATCTCCTTAACAAAAAGAGCTAGAAGGCTGAAAATGCAGATTTAGACTTGTAGGCATTGTGTGAACAAGATAACGTTGAAAAATCGGCCCCAGCTTATTCCGCCTTAGAGAAAACCGCGTTGACATTTTTTCCAAATGCTTTGCAATATCTCCTTAACGAAAAGAGCTAGAAGGCTGAAAATGCAGATTTAGACTTGTAGGCATTGTGTGAACAAGATAACGTTGAAAAATCGGCCCCAGCTTATTCCGCCTTAGAGAAAACCGCGTTGACATTTTTTCCAAATGCCTTGCAATATCTCCTTAATGAAAAGAGCTAGAAGGCTGAAAATGCAGATTTAGACTTGTAGGCATTGTGTGAACAAGATAACGTTGAAAAATCGGCCCCAGCTTATTCCGCCTTAGAGAAAACCGCGTTGACATTTTTTCCAAATGCTTTGCAATATCTCCTTAACGAAAAGAGCTGGAAGGCTGAAAATGCATATTTAGACTTGTAGGCATAGTGTGAACAAGATAACGTTGAAAAATCGGCTCTAGCTTATTCCGCCTTAGAGAAAACCGCGTTGACATTTTTTCCAAATGCCTTGCAATATCTCCTTAACGAAAAGAGCTAGAAGGCTGAAAATGCAGATTTAGACTTGTAGGCATTGTGTGAACAAGATAGCGTTGAAAAATCGGCTCTAGCTTATTCCGCCTTAGAGAAAACCGCGTTGACATTTTTTCCAAATGCCTTGCAATATCTCCTTAACGAAAAGAGCTAGAAGGCTGAAAATGCAGATTTAGACTTGTAGGCATTGTGTGAACAAGATAGCGTTTAAAAATCGGCTCTAGCTTATTCCGCCTTAGAGAAAACCGCGTTGACATTTTTTCCAAATGCCTTGCAATATCTCCTTAACGAAAAGAGCTAGAAGGCTGAAAATGCAGATTTAGACTTGTAGGCATTGTGTGAACAAGATAGCGTTGAAAAATCGGCTCTAGCTTATTCCGCCTTAGAGAAAACCGCGTTGACATTTTTTCCAAATGCCTTGCAATATCTCCTTAACGAAAAGAGCTAGAAGGCTGAAAATGCAGATTTAGACTTGTAGGCATTGTGTGAACAAGATAGCGTTCAAAAATCGGCTCTAGCTTATTCCGCCTTAGAGAAAACCGCGTTGACATTTTTTCCAAATGCCTTGCAATATCTCCTTAACGAAAAGAGCTAGAAGGCTGAAAATGCAGATTTAGACTTGTAGGCATTGTGTGAACAAGATAGCATTGAAAAATCGGCTCTAGCTTATTCCGCCTTAGAGAAAACCGCGTTGACATTTTTTCCAAATGCCTTGCAATATCTCCTTAACGAAAAGAGCTAGAAGGCTGAAAATGCAGATTTAGACTTGTAGGCATTGTGTGAACAAGATAGCGTTGAAAAATCGTCTCTAGCTTATTCCGCCTTAGAGAAAACCGCGTTGACATTTTTTCCAAATGCCTTGCAATATCTCCTTAACGAAAAGAGCTAGAAGGCTGAAAATGCAGATTTAGACTTGTAGGCATTGTGTGAACAAGATAGCGTTGAAAAATCGGCTCTAGCTTATTCCGCCTTAGAGAAAACCGCGTTGACATTTTTTCCAAATGCCTTGCAATATCTCCTTAACGAAAAGAGCTAGAAGGCTGAAAATGCAGATTTAGACTTGTAGGCATTGTGTGAACAAGATAGCGTTCAAAAATCGGCTCTAGCTTATTCCGCCTTAGAGAAAACCGCGTTGACATTTTTTCCAAATGCCTTGCAATATCTCCTTAACGAAAAGAGCTAGAAGGCTGAAAATGCAGATTTAGACTTGTAGGCATTGTGTGAACAAGATAGCGTTCAAAAATCGGCTCTAGCTTATTCCGCCTTAGAGAAAACCGCGTTGACATTTTTTCCAAATGCCTTGCAATATCTCCTTAACGAAAAGAGCTAGAAGGCTGAAAATGCAGATTTAGACTTGTAGGCATTGTGTGAACAAGATAGCGTTGAAAAATCGGCTCTAGCTTATTCCGCCTTAGAGAAAACCGCGTTGACATTTTTTCCAAATGCCTTGCAATATCTCCTTAACGAAAAGAGCTAGAAGGCTGAAAATGCAGATTTAGACTTGTAGGCATTGTGTGAACAAGATAGCGTTGAAAAATCGTCTCTAGCTTATTCCGCCTTAGAGAAAACCGCGTTGACATTTTTTCCAAATGCCTTGCAATATCTCCTTAACGAAAAGAGCTAGAAGGCTGAAAATGCAGATTTAGACTTACAGGCATTGTGTGAACAAGATAGCGTTGAAAAATCGGCTCTAGCTTATTCCGCCTTAGAGAAAACCGCGTTGACATTTTTTCCAAATGCCTTGCATTATCTCCTTAACGAAAAGAGCTAGAAGGCTGAAAATGCAGATTTAGACTTGTAGGCATTGTGTGAACAAGATAGCGTTGAAAAATCGGCTCTAGCTTATTCCGCCTTAGAGAAAACCGCGTTGACATTTTTTCCAAATGCCTTGCAATATCTCCTTAACAAAAAGAGCTAGATGGCTCAAAATGCAGATTTAGACTTGTAGGCATTGTGTGAACAAGATAGCGTTGAAAAATCTGCTCCAGCTTATTCCACCTTAGAGAAAACCGCGTTGACATTTTTTCCAAATGCCTTGCAATATCTCCTTAACGAAAAGAGCTAGAAGGCTGAAAATGCAGATTTAGACTTGTAGGCATTGTGTGAACAAGATAGCGTTGAAAAATCTGCTCCAGCTTATTCCACCTTAGAGAAAACCGCGTTGACATTTTTTCCAAATGCCTTGCAATATCTCCTTAACGAAAAGAGCTAGAAGGCTGAAAATGCAGATTTAGACTTGTAGGCATTGTTTGAACAAGATAGCGTTGAAAAATCTGCTCCAGCTTATTCCACCTTAGAGAAAACCGCGTTGACATTTTTTCCAAATGCCTTGCAATATCTCCTTAACGAAAAGAGCTAGAAGGCTGAAAATGCAGATTTAGACTTGTAGGCATTGTGTGAACAAGATAGCGTTGAAAAATCGGCTCTAGCTTATTCCGCCTTAGAGAAAACCGCGTTGACATTTTTTCCAAATGCTTTGCAATATCTCCTTAACGAAAAGAGCTAGAAGGCTGAAAATGCAGATTTAGACTTGTAGGCATTGTGTGAACAAGATAGCGTTGAAAAATCGGCTCTAGCTTATTCCGCCTTAGAGAAAACCGCGTTGACATTTTTTCCAAATGCCTTGCAATATCTCCTTAACGAAAAGAGCTAGAAGGCTGAAAATGCAGATTTAGACTTGTAGGCATTGTGTGAACAAGATAGCATTGAAAAATCGGCTCTAGCTTATTCCGCCTTAGAGAAAACCGCGTTGACATTTTTTCCAAATGCCTTGCAATATCTCCTTAACGAAAAGAGCTAGAAGGCTGAAAATGCAGATTTAGACTTGTAGGCATTGTGTGAACAAAGCGTTGAAAAATCTGCTCCAGCTTATTCCGCCTTAGAGAAAACCGCGTTGACATTTTTTCCAAATGCCTTGCAATATCTCCTTAACGAAAAGAGCTAGAAGGCTGTAAATGCAGATTTAGACTTGTAGGCATTGTGTAAACAAGATAGCGTTGAAAGATCTGCTCCAGCTTATTCCGCCTTAGAGAAAACCGCGTTGACATTTTTTCCAAATGCCTTGCAATATCTCCTTAACGAAAAGAGCTAGAAGGCTGAAAATGCAGATGTAGACTTGTAGGCATTGTGTGAACAAGATAGCATTGAAAAATCTGCTCCAGCTTATTCCGCCTTAGAGAAAACCGTGTTGACATTTTTTCCAAATGCCTTGCAATATCTCCTTAACGAAAAGAGCTAGAAGGCTGAAAATGCAGATGTAGACTTGTAGGCATTGTGTGAACAAGATAGCTTTGAAAAATCTGCTCCAGCTTATTCCGCCTTAGAGAAAACCGCGTTGACATTTTTTCCAAATTCCTTGCAATATCTCCTTAACAAAAAGAGCTAGAGGGCTGAAAATGCAGATTTAGACTTGTAGGCATTGTGTGAACAAGATAGCGTTGAAAAATCGGCTCTAGCTTATTCCGCCTTAGAGAAAACCGCGTTGACATTTTTTCCAAATGCCTTGCAATATCTCCTTAACGAAAAGAGCTAGAAGGCTGAAAATGCAGATTTAGACTTGTAGGCATTGTGTGAACAAGATAGCGTTGAAAAATCGGCTCTAGCTTATTCCGCCTTAGAGAAAACCGCGTTGACATTTTTTCCAAATGCCTTGCAATATCTCCTTAACGAAAAGAGCTAGAAGGCTGAAAATGCAGATTTAGACTTGTAGGCATTGTGTGAACAAGATAGCGTTGAAAAATCGGCTCTAGCTTATTCCGCCTTAGAGAAAACCGCGTTGACATTTTTTCCAAATGCCTTGCAATATCTCCTTAACGAAGAGAGCTAGAAGGCTGAAAATGCAGATTTAGACTTGTAGGCATTGTGTGAACAAGATAGCGTTGAAAAATCGGCTCTAGCTTATTCCGCCTTAGAGAAAACCGCGTTGACATTTTTTCCAAATGCCTTGCAATATCTCCTTAACGAAAAGAGCTAGAAGGCTGTAAATGCAGATTTAGACTTGTAGGCATTGTGTAAACAAGATAGCGTTGAAAGATCTGCTCCAGCTTATTCCGCCTTAGAGAAAACCGCGTTGACATTTTTTCCAAATGCCTTGCAATATCTCCTTAACGAAAAGAGCTAGAAGGCTGAAAATGCAGATGTAGACTTGTAGGCATTGTGTGAACAAGATAGCGTTGAAAAATCTGCTCCAGCTTATTCCGCCTTAGAGAAAACCGCGTTGACATTTTTTCCAAATGCCTTGCAATATCTCCTTAACGAAAAGAGCTAGAAGGCTGAAAATGCAGATGTAGACTTGTAGGCATTGTGTGAACAAGATAGCTTTGAAAAATCTGCTCCAGCTTATTCCGCCTTAGAGAAAACCGCGTTGACATTTTTTCCAAATGCCTTGCAATATCTCCTTAACGAAAAGAGCTAGAAGGCTGAAAATGCAGATGTAGACTTGTAGGCATTGTGTGAACAAGATAGCTTTGAAAAATCTGCTCCAGCTTATTCCGCCTTAGAGAAAACCGCGTTGACATTTTTTCCAAATTCCTTGCAATATCTCCTTAACAAAAAGAGCTAGAGGGCTGAAAATGCAGATTTAGACTTGTAGGCATTGTGTGAACAAGATAGCGTTGAAAAATCGGCTCTAGCTTATTCCGCCTTAGAGAAAACCGCGTTGACATTTTTTCCAAATGCCTTGCAATATCTCCTTAACGAAAAGAGCTAGAAGGCTGAAAATGCAGATTTAGACTTGTAGGCATTGTGTGAACAAGATAGCGTTGAAAAATCGGCTCTAGCTTATTCCGCCTTAGAGAAAACCGCGTTGACATTTTTTCCAAATGCCTTGCAATATCTCCTTAACGAAAAGAGCTAGAAGGCTGAAAATGCAGATTTAGACTTGTAGGCATTGTGTGAACAAGATAGCGTTGAAAAATCGGCTCTAGCTTATTCCGCCTTAGAGAAAACCGCGTTGACATTTTTTCCAAATGCCTTGCAATATCTCCTTAACGAAAAGAGCTAGAAGGCTGAAAATGCAGATTTAGACTTGTAGGCATTGTGTGAACAAGATAGCGTTGAAAAATCGGCTCTAGCTTATTCCGCCTTAGAGAAAACCGCGTTGACATTTTTTCCAAATGCCTTGCAATATCTCCTTAACGAAAAGAGCTAGAAGGCTGTAAATGCAGATTTAGACTTGTAGGCATTGTGTAAACAAGATAGCGTTGAAAGATCTGCTCCAGCTTATTCCGCCTTAGAGAAAACCGCGTTGACATTTTTTCCAAATGCCTTGCAATATCTCCTTAACGAAAAGAGCTAGAAGGCTGAAAATGCAGATTTAGACTTGTAGGCATTGTGTGAACAAGATAGCGTTGAAAAATCGGCTCTAGCTTATTCCGCCTTAGAGAAAACCGCGTTGACATTTTTTCCAAATGCCTTGCAATATCTCCTTAACGAAAAGAGCTAGAAGGCTGAAAATGCAGATTTAGACTTGTAGGCATTGTGTGAACAAGATAGCGTTGAAAAATCGTCTCTAGCTTATTCCGCCTTAGAGAAAACCGCGTTGACATTTTTTCCAAATGCCTTGCAATATCTCCTTAACGAAAAGAGCTAGAAGGCTGAAAATGCAGATTTAGACTTGTAGGCATTGTGTGAACAAGATAGCGTTGAAAAATCGGCTCTAGCTTATTCCGCCTTAGAGAAAACCGCGTTGACATTTTTTCCAAATGCCTTGCATTATCTCCTTAACGAAAAGAGCTAGAAGGCTGAAAATGCAGATTTAGACTTGTAGGCATTGTGTGAACAAGATAGCGTTGAAAAATCGGCTCTAGCTTATTCCGCCTTAGAGAAAACCGCGTTGACATTTTTTCCAAATGCCTTGCAATATCTCCTTAACAAAAAGAGCTAGATGGCTCAAAATGCAGATTTAGACTTGTAGGCATTGTGTGAACAAGATAGCGTTGAAAAATCTGCTCCAGCTTATTCCACCTTAGAGAAAACCGCGTTGACATTTTTTCCAAATGCCTTGCAATATCTCCTTAACGAAAAGAGCTAGAAGGCTGAAAATGCAGATTTAGACTTGTAGGCATTGTGTGAACAAGATAGCGTTGAAAAATCTGCTCCAGCTTATTCCACCTTAGAGAAAACCGCGTTGACATTTTTTCCAAATGCCTTGCAATATCTCCTTAACGAAAAGAGCTAGAAGGCTGAAAATGCAGATTTAGACTTGTAGGCATTGTTTGAACAAGATAGCGTTGAAAAATCTGCTCCAGCTTATTCCACCTTAGAGAAAACCGCGTTGACATTTTTTCCAAATGCCTTGCAATATCTCCTTAACGAAAAGAGCTAGAAGGCTGAAAATGCAGATTTAGACTTGTAGGCATTGTGTGAACAAGATAGCGTTGAAAAATCGGCTCTAGCTTATTCCGCCTTAGAGAAAACCGCGTTGACATTTTTTCCAAATGCCTTGCATTATCTCCTTAACGAAAAGAGCTAGAAGGCTGAAAATGCAGATTTAGACTTGTAGGCATTGTGTGAACAAGATAGCGTTGAAAAATCGGCTCTAGCTTATTCCGCCTTAGAGAAAACCGCGTTGACATTTTTTCCAAATGCCTTGCAATATCTCCTTAACAAAAAGAGCTAGATGGCTCAAAATGCAGATTTAGACTTGTAGGCATTGTGTGAACAAGATAGCGTTGAAAAATCTGCTCCAGCTTATTCCACCTTAGAGAAAACCGCGTTGACATTTTTTCCAAATGCCTTGCAATATCTCCTTAACGAAAAGAGCTAGAAGGCTGGAAAATGCAGATTTAGACTTGTAGGCATTGTGTGAACAAGATAGCGTTGAAAAATCTGCTCCAGCTTATTCCACCTTAGAGAAAACCGCGTTGACATTTTTTCCAAATGCCTTGCAATATCTCCTTAACGAAAAGAGCTAGAAGGCTGAAAATGCAGATTTAGACTTGTAGGCATTGTTTGAACAAGATAGCGTTGAAAAATCTGCTCCAGCTTATTCCACCTTAGAGAAAACCGCGTTGACATTTTTTCCAAATGCCTTGCAATATCTCCTTAACGAAAAGAGCTAGAAGGCTGAAAATGCAGATTTAGACTTGTAGGCATTGTGTGAACAAGATAGCGTTGAAAAATCGGCTCTAGCTTATTCCGCCTTAGAGAAAACCGCGTTGACATTTTTTCCAAATGCCTTGCAATATCTCCTTAACGAAAAGAGCTAGAAGGCTGAAAATGCAGATTTAGACTTGTAGGCATTGTGTGAACAAGATAGCGTTGAAAAATCGTCTCTAGCTTATTCCGCCTTAGAGAAAACCGCGTTGACATTTTTTCCAAATGCCTTGCAATATCTCCTTAACGAAAAGAGCTAGAAGGCTGAAAATGCAGATTTAGACTTGTAGGCATTGTGTGAACAAGATAGCGTTGAAAAATCGGCTCTAGCTTATTCCGCCTTAGAGAAAACCGCGTTGACATTTTTTCCAAATGCCTTGCATTATCTCCTTAACGAAAAGAGCTAGAAGGCTGAAAATGCAGATTTAGACTTGTAGGCATTGTGTGAACAAGATAGCGTTGAAAAATCGGCTCTAGCTTATTCCGCCTTAGAGAAAACCGCGTTGACATTTTTTCCAAATGCCTTGCAATATCTCCTTAACAAAAAGAGCTAGATGGCTCAAAATGCAGATTTAGACTTGTAGGCATTGTGTGAACAAGATAGCGTTGAAAAATCTGCTCCAGCTTATTCCACCTTAGAGAAAACCGCGTTGACATTTTTTCCAAATGCCTTGCAATATCTCCTTAACGAAAAGAGCTAGAAGGCTGAAAATGCAGATTTAGACTTGTAGGCATTGTGTGAACAAGATAGCGTTGAAAAATCTGCTCCAGCTTATTCCACCTTAGAGAAAACCGCGTTGACATTTTTTCCAAATGCCTTGCAATATCTCCTTAACGAAAAGAGCTAGAAGGCTGAAAATGCAGATTTAGACTTGTAGGCATTGTTTGAACAAGATAGCGTTGAAAAATCTGCTCCAGCTTATTCCACCTTAGAGAAAACCGCGTTGACATTTTTTCCAAATGCCTTGCAATATCTCCTTAACGAAAAGAGCTAGAAGGCTGAAAATGCAGATTTAGACTTGTAGGCATTGTGTGAACAAGATAGCGTTGAAAAATCGGCTCTAGCTTATTCCGCCTTAGAGAAAACCGCGTTGACATTTTTTCCAAATGCTTTGCAATATCTCCTTAACGAAAAGAGCTAGAAGGCTGAAAATGCAGATTTAGACTTGTAGGCATTGTGTGAACAAGATAGCGTTGAAAAATCGGCTCTAGCTTATTCCGCCTTAGAGAAAACCGCGTTGACATTTTTTCCAAATGCCTTGCAATATCTCCTTAACGAAAAGAGCTAGAAGGCTGAAAATGCAGATTTAGACTTGTAGGCATTGTGTGAACAAGATAGCATTGAAAAATCGGCTCTAGCTTATTCCGCCTTAGAGAAAACCGCGTTGACATTTTTTCCAAATGCCTTGCAATATCTCCTTAACGAAAAGAGCTAGAAGGCTGAAAATGCAGATTTAGACTTGTAGGCATTGTGTGAACAAAGCGTTGAAAAATCTGCTCCAGCTTATTCCGCCTTAGAGAAAACCGCGTTGACATTTTTTCCAAATGCCTTGCAATATCTCCTTAACGAAAAGAGCTAGAAGGCTGTAAATGCAGATTTAGACTTGTAGGCATTGTGTAAACAAGATAGCGTTGAAAGATCTGCTCCAGCTTATTCCGCCTTAGAGAAAACCGCGTTGACATTTTTTCCAAATGCCTTGCAATATCTCCTTAACGAAAAGAGCTAGAAGGCTGAAAATGCAGATGTAGACTTGTAGGCATTGTGTGAACAAGATAGCTTTGAAAAATCTGCTCCAGCTTATTCCGCCTTAGAGAAAACCGCGTTGACATTTTTTCCAAATTCCTTGCAATATCTCCTTAACAAAAAGAGCTAGAGGGCTGAAAATGCAGATTTAGACTTGTAGGCATTGTGTGAACAAGATAGCGTTGAAAAATCGGCTCTAGCTTATTCCGCCTTAGAGAAAACCGCGTTGACATTTTTTCCAAATGCCTTGCAATATCTCCTTAACGAAAAGAGCTAGAAGGCTGAAAATGCAGATTTAGACTTGTAGGCATTGTGTGAACAAGATAGCGTTGAAAAATCGGCTCTAGCTTATTCCGCCTTAGAGAAAACCGCGTTGACATTTTTTCCAAATGCCTTGCAATATCTCCTTAACGAAAAGAGCTAGAAGGCTGAAAATGCAGATTTAGACTTGTAGGCATTGTGTGAACAAGATAGCGTTGAAAAATCGGCTCTAGCTTATTCCGCCTTAGAGAAAACCGCGTTGACATTTTTTCCAAATGCCTTGCAATATCTCCTTAACGAAGAGAGCTAGAAGGCTGAAAATGCAGATTTAGACTTGTAGGCATTGTGTGAACAAGATAGCGTTGAAAAATCGGCTCTAGCTTATTCCGCCTTAGAGAAAACCGCGTTGACATTTTTTCCAAATGCCTTGCAATATCTCCTTAACGAAAAGAGCTAGAAGGCTGTAAATGCAGATTTAGACTTGTAGGCATTGTGTAAACAAGATAGCGTTGAAAGATCTGCTCCAGCTTATTCCGCCTTAGAGAAAACCGCGTTGACATTTTTTCCAAATGCCTTGCAATATCCCCTTAACGAAAAGAGCTAGAAGGCTGAAAATGCAGATGTAGACTTGTAGGCATTGTGTGAACAAGATAGCGTTGAAAAATCTGCTCCAGCTTATTCCGCCTTAGAGAAAACCGCGTTGACATTTTTTCCAAATGCCTTGCAATATCTCCTTAACGAAAAGAGCTAGAAGGCTGAAAATGCAGATGTAGACTTGTAGGCATTGTGTGAACAAGATAGCTTTGAAAAATCTGCTCCAGCTTATTCCGCCTTAGAGAAAACCGCGTTGACATTTTTTCCAAATGCCTTGCAATATCTCCTTAACGAAAAGAGCTAGAAGGCTGAAAATGCAGATGTAGACTTGTAGGCATTGTGTGAACAAGATAGCTTTGAAAAATCTGCTCCAGCTTATTCCGCCTTAGAGAAAACCGCGTTGACATTTTTTCCAAATTCCTTGCAATATCTCCTTAACAAAAAGAGCTAGAGGGCTGAAAATGCAGATTTAGACTTGTAGGCATTGTGTGAACAAGATAGCGTTGAAAAATCGGCTCTAGCTTATTCCGCCTTAGAGAAAACCGCGTTGACATTTTTTCCAAATGCCTTGCAATATCTCCTTAACGAAAAGAGCTAGAAGGCTGAAAATGCAGATTTAGACTTGTAGGCATTGTGTGAACAAGATAGCGTTGAAAAATCGGCTCTAGCTTATTCCGCCTTAGAGAAAACCGCGTTGACATTTTTTCCAAATGCCTTGCAATATCTCCTTAACGAAAAGAGCTAGAAGGCTGAAAATGCAGATTTAGACTTGTAGGCATTGTGTGAACAAGATAGCGTTGAAAAATCGGCTCTAGCTTATTCCGCCTTAGAGAAAACCGCGTTGACATTTTTTCCAAATGCCTTGCAATATCTCCTTAACGAAAAGAGCTAGAAGGCTGAAAATGCAGATTTAGACTTGTAGGCATTGTGTGAACAAGATAGCGTTGAAAAATCGGCTCTAGCTTATTCCGCCTTAGAGAAAACCGCGTTGACATTTTTTCCAAATGCCTTGCAATATCTCCTTAACGAAAAGAGCTAGAAGGCTGTAAATGCAGATTTAGACTTGTAGGCATTGTGTAAACAAGATAGCGTTGAAAGATCTGCTCCAGCTTATTCCGCCTTAGAGAAAACCGCGTTGACATTTTTTCCAAATGCCTTGCAATATCTCCTTAACGAAAAGAGCTAGAAGGCTGAAAATGCAGATGTAGACTTGTAGGCATTGTGTGAACAAGATAGCGTTGAAAAATCTGCTCCAGCTTATTCCGCCTTAGAGAAAACCGCGTTGACATTTTTTCCAAATGCCTTGCAATATCTCCTTAACGAAAAGAGCTAGAAGGCTGAAAATGCAGATGTAGACTTGTAGGCATTGTGTGAACAAGATAGCTTTGAAAAATCTGCTCCAGCTTATTCCGCCTTAGAGAAAACCGCGTTGACATTTTTTCCAAATGCCTTGCAATATCTCCTTAACGAAAAGAGCTAGAAGGCTGAAAATGCAGATGTAGACTTGTAGGCATTGTGTGAACAAGATAGCGTTGAAAAATCGGCTCTAGCTTATTCCGCCTTAGAGAAAACCGCGTTGACATTTTTTCCAAATGCCTTGCAATATCTCCTTAACGAAAAGAGCTAGAAGGCTGAAAATGCAGATTTAGACTTGTAGGCATTGTGTGAACAAGATAGCGTTGAAAAATCGGCTCTAGCTTATTCCGCCTTAGAGAAAAACGCGTTGACATTTTTTCCAAATGCCTTGCAATATCTCCTTAACGAAAAGAGCTAGAAGGCTGAAAATGCAGATTTAGACTTGTAGGCATTGTGTGAACAAGATAGCGTTGAAAAATCGGCTCTAGCTTATTCCGCCTTAGAGAAAACCGCGTTGACATTTTTTCCAAATGCCTTGCAATATCTCCTTAACGAAAAGAGCTAGAAGGCTGAAAATGCAGATTTAGACTTGTAGGCATTGTGTGAACAAGATAGCGTTGAAAAATCGGCTCTAGCTTATTCCGCCTTAGAGAAAACCGCGTTGACATTTTTTCCAAATGCCTTGCAATATCTCCTTAACGAAAAGAGCTAGAAGGCTGTAAATGCAGATTTAGACTTGTAGGCATTGTGTAAACAAGATAGCGTTGAAAGATCTGCTCCAGCTTATTCCGCCTTAGAGAAAACCGCGTTGACATTTTTTCCAAATGCCTTGCAATATCTCCTTAACGAAAAGAGCTAGAAGGCTGAAAATGCAGATGTAGACTTGTAGGCATTGTGTGAACAAGATAGCGTTGAAAAATCTGCTCCAGCTTATTCCGCCTTAGAGAAAACCGCGTTGACATTTTTTCCAAATGCCTTGCAATATCTCCTTAACGAAAAGAGCTAGAAGGCTGAAAATGCAGATGTAGACTTGTAGGCATTGTGTGAACAAGATAGCTTTAAAAAATCTGCTCCAGCTTATTCCGCCTTAGAGAAAACCGCGTTGACATTTTTTCCAAATGCCTTGCAATATCTCCTTAACGAAAAGAGCTAGAAGGCTGAAAATGCAGATGTAGACTTGTAGGCATTGTGTGAACAAGATAGCGTTGAAAAATCGGCTCTAGCTTATTCCGCCTTAGAGAAAACCGCGTTGACATTTTTTCCAAATGCCTTGCAATATCTCCTTAACGAAAAGAGCTAGAAGGCTGAAAATGCAGATTTAGACTTGTAGGCATTGTGTGAACAAGATAGCGTTGAAAAATCGGCTCTAGCTTATTCCGCCTTAGAGAAAAACGCGTTGACATTTTTTCCAAATGCCTTGCAATATCTCCTTAACGAAAAGAGCTAGAAGGCTGAAAATGCAGATTTAGACTTGTAGGCATTGTGTGAACAAGATAGCGTTGAAAAATCGGCTCTAGCTTATTCCGCCTTAGAGAAAACCGCGTTGACATTTTTTCCAAATGCCTTGCAATATCTCCTTAACGAAAAGAGCTAGAAGGCTGAAAATGCAGATTTAGACTTGTAGGCATTGTGTGAACAAGATAGCGTTGAAAAATCGGCTCTAGCTTATTCCGCCTTAGAGAAAACCGCGTTGACATTTTTTCCAAATGCCTTGCAATATCTCCTTAACGAAAAGAGCTAGAAGGCTGAAAATGCAGATTTAGACTTGTAGGCATTGTGTGAACAAGATAGCGTTGAAAAATCGTCTCTAGCTTATTCCGCCTTAGAGAAAACCGCGTTGACATTTTTTCCAAATGCCTTGCAATATCTCCTTAACGAAAAGAGCTAGAAGGCTGAAAATGCAGATTTAGACTTATAGGCATTGTGTGAACAAGATAGCGTTGAAAAATCGGCTCTAGCTTATTCCGCCTTAGAGAAAACCGCGTTGACATTTTTTCCAAATGCCTTGCATTATCTCCTTAACGAAAAGAGCTAGAAGGCTGAAAATGCAGATTTAGACTTGTAGGCATTGTGTGAACAAGATAGCGTTGAAAAATCGGCTCTAGCTTATTCCGCCTTAGAGAAAACCGCGTTGACATTTTTTCCAAATGCCTTGCAATATCTCCTTAACAAAAAGAGCTAGATGGCTCAAAATGCAGATTTAGACTTGTAGGCATTGTGTGAACAAGATAGCGTTGAAAAATCTGCTCCAGCTTATTCCACCTTAGAGAAAACCGCGTTGACATTTTTTCCAAATGCCTTGCAATATCTCCTTAACGAAAAGAGCTAGAAGGCTGAAAATGCAGATTTAGACTTGTAGGCATTGTGTGAACAAGATAGCGTTGAAAAATCTGCTCCAGCTTATTCCACCTTAGAGAAAACCGCGTTGACATTTTTTCCAAATGCCTTGCAATATCTCCTTAACGAAAAGAGCTAGAAGGCTGAAAATGCAGATTTAGACTTGTAGGCATTGTTTGAACAAGATAGCGTTGAAAAATCTGCTCCAGCTTATTCCACCTTAGAGAAAACCGCGTTGACATTTTTTCCAAATGCCTTGCAATATCTCCTTAACGAAAAGAGCTAGAAGGCTGAAAATGCAGATTTAGACTTGTAGGCATTGTGTGAACAAGATAGCGTTGAAAAATCGGCTCTAGCTTATTCCGCCTTAGAGAAAACCGCGTTGACATTTTTTCCAAATGCCTTGCAATATCTCCTTAACGAAAAGAGCTAGAAGGCTGAAAATGCAGATTTAGACTTGTAGGCATTGTGTGAACAAGATAGCGTTGAAAAATCTGCTCCAGCTTATTCCGCCTTAGAGAAAACCGCGTTGACATTTTTTCCAAATGCCTTGCAATATCTCCTTAACGAAAAGAGCTAGAAGGCTGAAAATGCAGATGTAGACTTGTAGGCATTGTGTGAACAAGATAGCTTTGAAAAATCTGCTCCAGCTTATTCCGCCTTAGAGAAAACCGCGTTGACATTTTTTCCAAATTCCTTGCAATATCTCCTTAACAAAAAGAGCTAGAGGGCTGAAAATGCAGATTTAGACTTGTAGGCATTGTGTGAACAAGATAGCGTTGAAAAATCGGCTCTAGCTTATTCCGCCTTAGAGAAAACCGCGTTGACATTTTTTCCAAATGCCTTGCAATATCTCCTTAACGAAAAGAGCTAGAAGGCTGAAAATGCAGATTTAGACTTGTAGGCATTGTGTGAACAAGATAGCGTTGAAAAATCGGCTCTAGCTTATTCCGCCTTAGAGAAAACCGCGTTGACATTTTTTCCAAATGCCTTGCAATATCTCCTTAACGAAAAGAGCTAGAAGGCTGAAAATGCAGATTTAGACTTGTAGGCATTGTGTGAACAAGATAGCGTTGAAAAATCGGCTCTAGCTTATTCCGCCTTAGAGAAAACCGCGTTGACATTTTTTCCAAATGCCTTGCAATATCTCCTTAACGAAGAGAGCTAGAAGGCTGAAAATGCAGATTTAGACTTGTAGGCATTGTGTGAACAAGATAGCGTTGAAAAATCGGCTCTAGCTTATTCCGCCTTAGAGAAAACCGCGTTGACATTTTTTCCAAATGCCTTGCAATATCTCCTTAACGAAAAGAGCTAGAAGGCTGTAAATGCAGATTTAGACTTGTAGGCATTGTGTAAACAAGATAGCGTTGAAAGATCTGCTCCAGCTTATTCCGCCTTAGAGAAAACCGCGTTGACATTTTTTCCAAATGCCTTGCAATATCTCCTTAACGAAAAGAGCTAGAAGGCTGAAAATGCAGATGTAGACTTGTAGGCATTGTGTGAACAAGATAGCGTTGAAAAATCTGCTCCAGCTTATTCCGCCTTAGAGAAAACCGCGTTGACATTTTTTCCAAATGCCTTGCAATATCTCCTTAACGAAAAGAGCTAGAAGGCTGAAAATGCAGATGTAGACTTGTAGGCATTGTGTGAACAAGATAGCTTTGAAAAATCTGCTCCAGCTTATTCCGCCTTAGAGAAAACCGCGTTGACATTTTTTCCAAATGCCTTGCAATATCTCCTTAACGAAAAGAGCTAGAAGGCTGAAAATGCAGATGTAGACTTGTAGGCATTGTGTGAACAAGATAGCTTTGAAAAATCTGCTCCAGCTTATTCCGCCTTAGAGAAAACCGCGTTGACATTTTTTCCAAATTCCTTGCAATATCTCCTTAACAAAAAGAGCTAGAGGGCTGAAAATGCAGATTTAGACTTGTAGGCATTGTGTGAACAAGATAGCGTTGAAAAATCGGCTCTAGCTTATTCCGCCTTAGAGAAAACCGCGTTGACATTTTTTCCAAATGCCTTGCAATATCTCCTTAACGAAAAGAGCTAGAAGGCTGAAAATGCAGATTTAGACTTGTAGGCATTGTGTGAACAAGATAGCGTTGAAAAATCGGCTCTAGCTTATTCCGCCTTAGAGAAAACCGCGTTGACATTTTTTCCAAATGCCTTGCAATATCTCCTTAACGAAAAGAGCTAGAAGGCTGAAAATGCAGATTTAGACTTGTAGGCATTGTGTGAACAAGATAGCATTGAAAAATCGGCTCTAGCTTATTCCGCCTTAGAGAAAACCGCGTTGACATTTTTTCCAAATGCCTTGCAATATCTCCTTAACGAAAAGAGCTAGAAGGCTGAAAATGCAGATTTAGACTTGTAGGCATTGTGTGAACAAGATAGCGTTGAAAAATCGGCTCTAGCTTATTCCGCCTTAGAGAAAACCGCGTTGACATTTTTTCCAAATGCCTTGCAATATCTCCTTAACGAAAAGAGCTAGAAGGCTGTAAATGCAGATTTAGACTTGTAGGCATTGTGTAAACAAGATAGCGTTGAAAGATCTGCTCCAGCTTATTCCGCCTTAGAGAAAACCGCGTTGACATTTTTTCCAAATGCCTTGCAATATCTCCTTAACGAAAAGAGCTAGAAGGCTGAAAATGCAGATGTAGACTTGTAGGCATTGTGTGAACAAGATAGCGTTGAAAAATCTGCTCCAGCTTATTCCGCCTTAGAGAAAACCGCGTTGACATTTTTTCCAAATGCCTTGCAATATCTCCTTAACGAAAAGAGCTAGAAGGCTGAAAATGCAGATGTAGACTTGTAGGCATTGTGTGAACAAGATAGCTTTGAAAAATCTGCTCCAGCTTATTCCGCCTTAGAGAAAACCGCGTTGACATTTTTTCCAAATGCCTTGCAATATCTCCTTAACGAAAAGAGCTAGAAGGCTGAAAATGCAGATGTAGACTTGTAGGCATTGTGTGAACAAGATAGCGTTGAAAAATCGGCTCTAGCTTATTCCGCCTTAGAGAAAACCGCGTTGACATTTTTTCCAAATGCCTTGCAATATCTCCTTAACGAAAAGAGCTAGAAGGCTGAAAATGCAGATTTAGACTTGTAGGCATTGTGTGAACAAGATAGCGTTGAAAAATCGGCTCTAGCTTATTCCGCCTTAGAGAAAAACGCGTTGACATTTTTTCCAAATGCCTTGCAATATCTCCTTAACGAAAAGAGCTAGAAGGCTGAAAATGCAGATTTAGACTTGTAGGCATTGTGTGAACAAGATAGCGTTGAAAAATCGGCTCTAGCTTATTCCGCCTTAGAGAAAACCGCGTTGACATTTTTTCCAAATGCCTTGCAATATCTCCTTAACGAAAAGAGCTAGAAGGCTGAAAATGCAGATTTAGACTTGTAGGCATTGTGTGAACAAGATAGCGTTGAAAAATCGGCTCTAGCTTATTCCGCCTTAGAGAAAACCGCGTTGACATTTTTTCCAAATGCCTTGCAATATCTCCTTAACGAAAAGAGCTAGAAGGCTGAAAATGCAGATTTAGACTTGTAGGCATTGTGTGAACAAGATAGCGTTGAAAAATCGTCTCTAGCTTATTCCGCCTTAGAGAAAACCGCGTTGACATTTTTTCCAAATGCCTTGCAATATCTCCTTAACGAAAAGAGCTAGAAGGCTGAAAATGCAGATTTAGACTTGTAGGCATTGTGTGAACAAGATAGCGTTGAAAAATCGTCTCTAGCTTATTCCGCCTTAGAGAAAACCGCGTTGACATTTTTTCCAAATGCCTTGCAATATCTCCTTAACGAAAAGAGCTAGAAGGCTGAAAATGCAGATTTAGACTTGTAGGCATTGTGTGAACAAGATAGCGTTGAAAAATCGTCTCTAGCTTATTCCGCCTTAGAGAAAACCGCGTTGACATTTTTTCCAAATGCCTTGCAATATCTCCTTAACGAAAAGAGCTAGAAGGCTGAAAATGCAGATTTAGACTTATAGGCATTGTGTGAACAAGATAGCGTTGAAAAATCGGCTCTAGCTTATTCCGCCTTAGAGAAAACCGCGTTGACATTTTTTCCAAATGCCTTGCATTATCTCCTTAACGAAAAGAGCTAGAAGGCTGAAAATGCAGATTTAGACTTGTAGGCATTGTGTGAACAAGATAGCGTTGAAAAATCGGCTCTAGCTTATTCCGCCTTAGAGAAAACCGCGTTGACATTTTTTCCAAATGCCTTGCAATATCTCCTTAACAAAAAGAGCTAGATGGCTCAAAATGCAGATTTAGACTTGTAGGCATTGTGTGAACAAGATAGCGTTGAAAAATCTGCTCCAGCTTATTCCACCTTAGAGAAAACCGCGTTGACATTTTTTCCAAATGCCTTGCAATATCTCCTTAACGAAAAGAGCTAGAAGGCTGAAAATGCAGATTTAGACTTGTAGGCATTGTGTGAACAAGATAGCGTTGAAAAATCTGCTCCAGCTTATTCCACCTTAGAGAAAACCGCGTTGACATTTTTTCCAAATGCCTTGCAATATCTCCTTAACGAAAAGAGCTAGAAGGCTGAAAATGCAGATTTAGACTTGTAGGCATTGTTTGAACAAGATAGCGTTGAAAAATCTGCTCCAGCTTATTCCACCTTAGAGAAAACCGCGTTGACATTTTTTCCAAATGCCTTGCAATATCTCCTTAACGAAAAGAGCTAGAAGGCTGAAAATGCAGATTTAGACTTGTAGGCATTGTGTGAACAAGATAGCGTTGAAAAATCGGCTCTAGCTTATTCCGCCTTAGAGAAAACCGCGTTGACATTTTTTCCAAATGCCTTGCAATATCTCCTTAACGAAAAGAGCTAGAAGGCTGAAAATGCAGATTTAGACTTGTAGGCATTGTGTGAACAAGATAGCGTTGAAAAATCTGCTCCAGCTTATTCCGCCTTAGAGAAAACCGCGTTGACATTTTTTCCAAATGCCTTGCAATATCTCCTTAACGAAAAGAGCTAGAAGGCTGAAAATGCAGATGTAGACTTGTAGGCATTGTGTGAACAAGATAGCTTTGAAAAATCTGCTCCAGCTTATTCCGCCTTAGAGAAAACCGCGTTGACATTTTTTCCAAATTCCTTGCAATATCTCCTTAACAAAAAGAGCTAGAGGGCTGAAAATGCAGATTTAGACTTGTAGGCATTGTGTGAACAAGATAGCGTTGAAAAATCGGCTCTAGCTTATTCCGCCTTAGAGAAAACCGCGTTGACATTTTTTCCAAATGCCTTGCAATATCTCCTTAACGAAAAGAGCTAGAAGGCTGAAAATGCAGATTTAGACTTGTAGGCATTGTGTGAACAAGATAGCGTTGAAAAATCGGCTCTAGCTTATTCCGCCTTAGAGAAAACCGCGTTGACATTTTTTCCAAATGCCTTGCAATATCTCCTTAACGAAAAGAGCTAGAAGGCTGAAAATGCAGATTTAGACTTGTAGGCATTGTGTGAACAAGATAGCGTTGAAAAATCGGCTCTAGCTTATTCCGCCTTAGAGAAAACCGCGTTGACATTTTTTCCAAATGCCTTGCAATATCTCCTTAACGAAAAGAGCTAGAAGGCTGTAAATGCAGATTTAGACTTGTAGGCATTGTGTAAACAAGATAGCGTTGAAAGATCTGCTCCAGCTTATTCCGCCTTAGAGAAAACCGCGTTGACATTTTTTCCAAATGCCTTGCAATATCTCCTTAACGAAAAGAGCTAGAAGGCTGAAAATGCAGATGTAGACTTGTAGGCATTGTGTGAACAAGATAGCGTTGAAAAATCTGCTCCAGCTTATTCCGCCTTAGAGAAAACCGCGTTGACATTTTTTCCAAATGCCTTGCAATATCTCCTTAACGAAAAGAGCTAGAAGGCTGAAAATGCAGATTTAGACTTGTAGGCATTGTGTGAACAAGATAGCGTTGAAAAATCGGCTCTAGCTTATTCCGCCTTAGAGAAAACCGCGTTGACATTTTTTCCAAATGCCTTGCATTATCTCCTTAACGAAAAGAGCTAGAAGGCTGAAAATGCAGATTTAGACTTGTAGGCATTGTGTGAACAAGATAGCGTTGAAAAATCGGCTCTAGCTTATTCCGCCTTAGAGAAAACCGCGTTGACATTTTTTCCAAATGCCTTGCAATATCTCCTTAACAAAAAGAGCTAGATGGCTCAAAATGCAGATTTAGACTTGTAGGCATTGTGTGAACAAGATAGCGTTGAAAAATCTGCTCCAGCTTATTCCACCTTAGAGAAAACCGTGTTGACATTTTTTCCAAATGCCTTGCAATATCTCCTTAACGAAAAGAGCTAGAAGGCTGAAAATGCAGATTTAGACTTGTAGGCATTGTGTGAACAAGATAGCGTTGAAAAATCTGCTCCAGCTTATTCCACCTTAGAGAAAACCGCGTTGACATTTTTTCCAAATGCCTTGCAATATCTCCTTAACGAAAAGAGCTAGAAGGCTGAAAATGCAGATTTAGACTTGTAGGCATTGTTTGAACAAGATAGCGTTGAAAAATCTGCTCCAGCTTATTCCACCTTAGAGAAAACCGCGTTGACATTTTTTCCAAATGCCTTGCAATATCTCCTTAACGAAAAGAGCTAGAAGGCTGAAAATGCAGATTTAGACTTGTAGGCATTGTGTGAACAAGATAGCGTTGAAAAATCGGCTCTAGCTTATTCCGCCTTAGAGAAAACCGCGTTGACATTTTTTCCAAATGCCTTGCAATATCTCCTTAACGAAAAGAGCTAGAAGGCTGAAAATGCAGATTTAGACTTGTAGGCATTGTGTGAACAAGATAGCGTTGAAAAATCTGCTCCAGCTTATTCCGCCTTAGAGAAAACCGCGTTGACATTTTTTCCAAATGCCTTGCAATATCTCCTTAACGAAAAGAGCTAGAAGGCTGAAAATGCAGATGTAGACTTGTAGGCATTGTGTGAACAAGATAGCTTTGAAAAATCTGCTCCAGCTTATTCCGCCTTAGAGAAAACCGCGTTGACATTTTTTCCAAATTCCTTGCAATATCTCCTTAACAAAAAGAGCTAGAGGGCTGAAAATGCAGATTTAGACTTGTAGGCATTGTGTGAACAAGATAGCGTTGAAAAATCGGCTCTAGCTTATTCCGCCTTAGAGAAAACCGCGTTGACATTTTTTCCAAATGCCTTGCAATATCTCCTTAACAAAAAGAGCTAGATGGCTCAAAATGCAGATTTAGACTTGTAGGCATTGTGTGAACAAGATAGCGTTGAAAAATCTGCTCCAGCTTATTCCACCTTAGAGAAAACCGTGTTGACATTTTTTCCAAATGCCTTGCAATATCTCCTTAACGAAAAGAGCTAGAAGGCTGAAAATGCAGATTTAGACTTGTAGGCATTGTGTGAACAAGATAGCGTTGAAAAATCTGCTCCAGCTTATTCCACCTTAGAGAAAACCGCGTTGACATTTTTTCCAAATGCCTTGCAATATCTCCTTAACGAAAAGAGCTAGAAGGCTGAAAATGCAGATTTAGACTTGTAGGCATTGTTTGAACAAGATAGCGTTGAAAAATCTGCTCCAGCTTATTCCACCTTAGAGAAAACCGCGTTGACATTTTTTCCAAATGCCTTGCAATATCTCCTTAACGAAAAGAGCTAGAAGGCTGAAAATGCAGATTTAGACTTGTAGGCATTGTGTGAACAAGATAGCGTTGAAAAATCGGCTCTAGCTTATTCCGCCTTAGAGAAAACCGCGTTGACATTTTTTCCAAATGCCTTGCAATATCTCCTTAACGAAAAGAGCTAGAAGGCTGAAAATGCAGATTTAGACTTGTAGGCATTGTGTGAACAAGATAGCGTTGAAAAATCTGCTCCAGCTTATTCCGCCTTAGAGAAAACCGCGTTGACATTTTTTCCAAATGCCTTGCAATATCTCCTTAACGAAAAGAGCTAGAAGGCTGAAAATGCAGATGTAGACTTGTAGGCATTGTGTGAACAAGATAGCTTTGAAAAATCTGCTCCAGCTTATTCCGCCTTAGAGAAAACCGCGTTGACATTTTTTCCAAATTCCTTGCAATATCTCCTTAACAAAAAGAGCTAGAGGGCTGAAAATGCAGATTTAGACTTGTAGGCATTGTGTGAACAAGATAGCGTTGAAAAATCGGCTCTAGCTTATTCCGCCTTAGAGAAAACCGCGTTGACATTTTTTCCAAATGCCTTGCAATATCTCCTTAACGAAAAGAGCTAGAAGGCTGAAAATGCAGATTTAGACTTGTAGGCATTGTGTGAACAAGATAGCGTTGAAAAATCGGCTCTAGCTTATTCCGCCTTAGAGAAAACCGCGTTGACATTTTTTCCAAATGCCTTGCAATATCTCCTTAACGAAAAGAGCTAGAAGGCTGAAAATGCAGATTTAGACTTGTAGGCATTGTGTGAACAAGATAGCGTTGAAAAATCGGCTCTAGCTTATTCCGCCTTAGAGAAAACCGCGTTGACATTTTTTCCAAATGCCTTGCAATATCTCCTTAACGAAAAGAGCTAGAAGGCTGTAAATGCAGATTTAGACTTGTAGGCATTGTGTAAACAAGATAGCGTTGAAAGATCTGCTCCAGCTTATTCCGCCTTAGAGAAAACCGCGTTGACATTTTTTCCAAATGCCTTGCAATATCTCCTTAACGAAAAGAGCTAGAAGGCTGAAAATGCAGATGTAGACTTGTAGGCATTGTGTGAACAAGATAGCGTTGAAAAATCTGCTCCAGCTTATTCCGCCTTAGAGAAAACCGCGTTGACATTTTTTCCAAATGCCTTGCAATATCTCCTTAACGAAAAGAGCTAGAAGGCTGAAAATGCAGATGTAGACTTGTAGGCATTGTGTGAACAAGATAGCTTTGAAAAATCTGCTCCAGCTTATTCCGCCTTAGAGAAAACCGCGTTGACATTTTTTCCAAATGCCTTGCAATATCTCCTTAACGAAAAGAGCTAGAAGGCTGAAAATGCAGATGTAGACTTGTAGGCATTGTGTGAACAAGATAGCTTTGAAAAATCTGCTCCAGCTTATTCCGCCTTAGAGAAAACCGCGTTGACATTTTTTCCAAATTCCTTGCAATATCTCCTTAACAAAAAGAGCTAGAGGGCTGAAAATGCAGATTTAGACTTGTAGGCATTGTGTGAACAAGATAGCGTTGAAAAATCGGCTCTAGCTTATTCCGCCTTAGAGAAAACCGCGTTGACATTTTTTCCAAATGCCTTGCAATATCTCCTTAACGAAAAGAGCTAGAAGGCTGAAAATGCAGATTTAGACTTGTAGGCATTGTGTGAACAAGATAGCGTTGAAAAATCGGCTCTAGCTTATTCCGCCTTAGAGAAAACCGCGTTGACATTTTTTTCCAAATGCCTTGCAATATCTCCTTAACGAAAAGAGCTAGAAGGCTGAAAATGCAGATTTAGACTTGTAGGCATTGTGTGAACAAGATAGCGTTGAAAAATCGGCTCTAGCTTATTCCGCCTTAGAGAAAACCGCGTTGACATTTTTTCCAAATGCCTTGCAATATCTCCTTAACGAAAAGAGCTAGAAGGCTGAAAATGCAGATTTAGACTTGTAGGCATTGTGTGAACAAGATAGCGTTGAAAAATCGGCTCTAGCTTATTCCGCCTTAGAGAAAACCGCGTTGACATTTTTTCCAAATGCCTTGCAATATCTCCTTAACGAAAAGAGCTAGAAGGCTGTAAATGCAGATTTAGACTTGTAGGCATTGTGTAAACAAGATAGCGTTGAAAGATCTGCTCCAGCTTATTCCGCCTTAGAGAAAACCGCGTTGACATTTTTTTCCAAATGCCTTGCAATATCTCCTTAACGAAAAGAGCTAGAAGGCTGAAAATGCAGATGTAGACTTGTAGGCATTGTGTGAACAAGATAGCGTTGAAAAATCTGCTCCAGCTTATTCCGCCTTAGAGAAAACCGCGTTGACATTTTTTCCAAATGCCTTGCAATATCTCCTTAACGAAAAGAGCTAGAAGGCTGAAAATGCAGATGTAGACTTGTAGGCATTGTGTGAACAAGATAGCTTTGAAAAATCTGCTCCAGCTTATTCCGCCTTAGAGAAAACCGCGTTGACATTTTTTCCAAATGCCTTGCAATATCTCCTTAACGAAAAGAGCTAGAAGGCTGAAAATGCAGATTTAGACTTATAGGCATTGTGTGAACAAGATAGCGTTGAAAAATCGGCTCTAGCTTATTCCGCCTTAGAGAAAACCGCGTTGACATTTTTTCCAAATGCCTTGCATTATCTCCTTAACGAAAAGAGCTAGAAGGCTGAAAATGCAGATTTAGACTTGTAGGCATTGTGTGAACAAGATAGCGTTGAAAAATCGGCTCTAGCTTATTCCGCCTTAGAGAAAACCGCGTTGACATTTTTTTCCAAATGCCTTGCAATATCTCCTTAACGAAAAGAGCTAGAAGGCTGAAAATGCAGATTTAGACTTGTAGGCATTGTGTGAACAAGATAGCGTTGAAAAATCGGCTCTAGCTTATTCCGCCTTAGAGAAAACCGCGTTGACATTTTTTCCAAATGCCTTGCAATATCTCCTTAACGAAAAGAGCTAGAAGGCTGAAAATGCAGATTTAGACTTGTAGGCATTGTGTGAACAAGATAGCGTTGAAAAATCGGCTCTAGCTTATTCCGCCTTAGAGAAAACCGCGTTGACATTTTTTCCAAATGCCTTGCAATATCTCCTTAACGAAAAGAGCTAGAAGGCTGAAAATGCAGATTTAGACTTGTAGGCATTGTGTGAACAAGATAGCGTTGAAAAATCGTCTCTAGCTTATTCCGCCTTAGAGAAAACCGCGTTGACATTTTTTCCAAATGCCTTGCAATATCTCCTTAACGAAAAGAGCTAGAAGGCTGAAAATGCAGATTTAGACTTGTAGGCATTGTGTGAACAAGATAGCGTTGAAAAATCGGCTCTAGCTTATTCCGCCTTAGAGAAAACCGCGTTGACATTTTTTCCAAATGCCTTGCAATATCTCCTTAACGAAAAGAGCTAGAAGGCTGAAAATGCAGATTTAGACTTGTAGGCATTGTGTGAACAAGATAGCGTTGAAAAATCGTCTCTAGCTTATTCCGCCTTAGAGAAAACCGCGTTGACATTTTTTCCAAATGCCTTGCAATATCTCCTTAACGAAAAGAGCTAGAAGGCTGAAAATGCAGATTTAGACTTATAGGCATTGTGTGAACAAGATAGCGTTGAAAAATCGGCTCTAGCTTATTCCGCCTTAGAGAAAACCGCGTTGACATTTTTTCCAAATGCCTTGCATTATCTCCTTAACGAAAAGAGCTAGAAGGCTGAAAATGCAGATTTAGACTTGTAGGCATTGTGTGAACAAGATAGCGTTGAAAAATCGGCTCTAGCTTATTCCGCCTTAGAGAAAACCGCGTTGACATTTTTTCCAAATGCCTTGCAATATCTCCTTAACAAAAAGAGCTAGATGGCTCAAAATGCAGATTTAGACTTGTAGGCATTGTGTGAACAAGATAGCGTTGAAAAATCTGCTCCAGCTTATTCCACCTTAGAGAAAACCGCGTTGACATTTTTTCCAAATGCCTTGCAATATCTCCTTAACGAAAAGAGCTAGAAGGCTGAAAATGCAGATTTAGACTTGTAGGCATTGTGTGAACAAGATAGCGTTGAAAAATCTGCTCCAGCTTATTCCACCTTAGAGAAAACCGCGTTGACATTTTTTCCAAATGCCTTGCAATATCTCCTTAACGAAAAGAGCTAGAAGGCTGAAAATGCAGATTTAGACTTGTAGGCATTGTTTGAACAAGATAGCGTTGAAAAATCTGCTCCAGCTTATTCCACCTTAGAGAAAACCGCGTTGACATTTTTTCCAAATGCCTTGCAATATCTCCTTAACGAAAAGAGCTAGAAGGCTGAAAATGCAGATTTAGACTTGTAGGCATTGTGTGAACAAGATAGCGTTGAAAAATCGGCTCTAGCTTATTCCGCCTTAGAGAAAACCGCGTTGACATTTTTTCCAAATGCCTTGCAATATCTCCTTAACGAAAAGAGCTAGAAGGCTGAAAATGCAGATTTAGACTTGTAGGCATTGTGTGAACAAGATAGCGTTGAAAAATCTGCTCCAGCTTATTCCGCCTTAGAGAAAACCGCGTTGACATTTTTTCCAAATGCCTTGCAATATCTCCTTAACGAAAAGAGCTAGAAGGCTGAAAATGCAGATGTAGACTTGTAGGCATTGTGTGAACAAGATAGCTTTGAAAAATCTGCTCCAGCTTATTCCGCCTTAGAGAAAACCGCGTTGACATTTTTTCCAAATTCCTTGCAATATCTCCTTAACAAAAAGAGCTAGAGGGCTGAAAATGCAGATTTAGACTTGTAGCCATTGTGTGAACAAGATAGCGTTGAAAAATCGGCTCTAGCTTATTCCGCCTTAGAGAAAACCGCGTTGACATTTTTTCCAAATGCCTTGCAATATCTCCTTAACGAAAAGAGCTAGAAGGCTGAAAATGCAGATTTAGACTTGTAGGCATTGTGTGAACAAGATAGCGTTGAAAAATCGGCTCTAGCTTATTCCGCCTTAGAGAAAACCGCGTTGACATTTTTTCCAAATGCCTTGCAATATCTCCTTAACGAAAAGAGCTAGAAGGCTGAAAATGCAGATTTAGACTTGTAGGCATTGTGTGAACAAGATAGCGTTGAAAAATCGTCTCTAGCTTATTCCGCCTTAGAGAAAACCGCGTTGACATTTTTTCCAAATGCCTTGCAATATCTCCTTAACGAAAAGAGCTAGAAGGCTGAAAATGCAGATTTAGACTTGTAGGCATTGTGTGAACAAGATAGCGTTGAAAAATCGGCTCTAGCTTATTCCGCCTTAGAGAAAACCGCGTTGACATTTTTTCCAAATGCCTTGCAATATCTCCTTAACGAAAAGAGCTAGAAGGCTGAAAATGCAGATTTAGACTTGTAGGCATTGTGTGAACAAGATAGCGTTGAAAAATCGTCTCTAGCTTATTCCGCCTTAGAGAAAACCGCGTTGACATTTTTTCCAAATGCCTTGCAATATCTCCTTAACGAAAAGAGCTAGAAGGCTGAAAATGCAATGATTTAGACTTATAGGCATTGTGTGAACAAGATAGCGTTGAAAAATCGGCTCTAGCTTATTCCGCCTTAGAGAAAACCGCGTTGACATTTTTTCCAAATGCCTTGCATTATCTCCTTAACGAAAAGAGCTAGAAGGCTGAAAATGCAGATTTAGACTTGTAGGCATTGTGTGAACAAGATAGCGTTGAAAAATCGGCTCTAGCTTATTCCGCCTTAGAGAAAACCGCGTTGACATTTTTTCCAAATGCCTTGCAATATCTCCTTAACAAAAAGAGCTAGATGGCTCAAAATGCAGATTTAGACTTGTAGGCATTGTGTGAACAAGATAGCGTTGAAAAATCTGCTCCAGCTTATTCCACCTTAGAGAAAACCGCGTTGACATTTTTTCCAAATGCCTTGCAATATCTCCTTAACGAAAAGAGCTAGAAGGCTGAAAATGCAGATTTAGACTTGTAGGCATTGTGTGAACAAGATAGCGTTGAAAAATCTGCTCCAGCTTATTCCACCTTAGAGAAAACCGCGTTGACATTTTTTCCAAATGCCTTGCAATATCTCCTTAACGAAAAGAGCTAGAAGGCTGAAAATGCAGATTTAGACTTGTAGGCATTGTTTGAACAAGATAGCGTTGAAAAATCTGCTCCAGCTTATTCCACCTTAGAGAAAACCGCGTTGACATTTTTTCCAAATGCCTTGCAATATCTCCTTAACGAAAAGAGCTAGAAGGCTGAAAATGCAGATTTAGACTTGTAGGCATTGTGTGAACAAGATAGCGTTGAAAAATCGGCTCTAGCTTATTCCGCCTTAGAGAAAACCGCGTTGACATTTTTTCCAAATGCCTTGCAATATCTCCTTAACGAAAAGAGCTAGAAGGCTGAAAATGCAGATTTAGACTTGTAGGCATTGTGTGAACAAGATAGCGTTGAAAAATCTGCTCCAGCTTATTCCGCCTTAGAGAAAACCGCGTTGACATTTTTTCCAAATGCCTTGCAATATCTCCTTAACGAAAAGAGCTAGAAGGCTGAAAATGCAGATGTAGACTTGTAGGCATTGTGTGAACAAGATAGCTTTGAAAAATCTGCTCCAGCTTATTCCGCCTTAGAGAAAACCGCGTTGACATTTTTTCCAAATTCCTTGCAATATCTCCTTAACAAAAAGAGCTAGAGGGCTGAAAATGCAGATTTAGACTTGTAGGCATTGTGTGAACAAGATAGCGTTGAAAAATCGGCTCTAGCTTATTCCGCCTTAGAGAAAACCGCGTTGACATTTTTTCCAAATGCCTTGCAATATCTCCTTAACGAAAAGAGCTAGAAGGCTGAAAATGCAGATTTAGACTTGTAGGCACTGTGTGAACAAGATAGCGTTGAAAAATCGGCTCTAGCTTATTCCGCCTTAGAGAAAACCGCGTTGACATTTTTTCCAAATGCCTTGCAATATCTCCTTAACGAAAAGAGCTAGAAGGCTGAAAATGCAGATTTAGACTTGTAGGCATTGTGTGAACAAGATAGCGTTGAAAAATCGGCTCTAGCTTATTCCGCCTTAGAGAAAACCGCGTTGACATTTTTTCCAAATGCCTTGCAATATCTCCTTAACGAAAAGAGCTAGAAGGCTGTAAATGCAGATTTAGACTTGTAGGCATTGTGTAAACAAGATAGCGTTGAAAGATCTGCTCCAGCTTATTCCGCCTTAGAGAAAACCGCGTTGACATTTTTTCCAAATGCCTTGCAATATCTCCTTAACGAAAAGAGCTAGAAGGCTGAAAATGCAGATTTAGACTTGTAGGCATTGTGTGAACAAGATAGCGTTGAAAAATCGGCTCTAGCTTATTCCGCCTTAGAGAAAACCGCGTTGACATTTTTTCCAAATGCCTTGCAATATCTCCTTAACGAAAAGAGCTAGAAGGCTGAAAATGCAGATTTAGACTTGTAGGCATTGTGTGAACAAGATAGCGTTGAAAAATCTGCTCCAGCTTATTCCGCCTTAGAGAAAACCGCGTTGACATTTTTTCCAAATGCCTTGCAATATCTCCTTAACGAAAAGAGCTAGAAGGCTGAAAATGCAGATGTAGACTTGTAGGCATTGTGTGAACAAGATAGCTTTGAAAAATCTGCTCCAGCTTATTCCGCCTTAGAGAAAACCGCGTTGACATTTTTTCCAAATTCCTTGCAATATCTCCTTAACAAAAAGAGCTAGAGGGCTGAAAATGCAGATTTAGACTTGTAGGCATTGTGTGAACAAGATAGCGTTGAAAAATCGGCTCTAGCTTATTCCGCCTTAGAGAAAACCGCGTTGACATTTTTTCCAAATGCCTTGCAATATCTCCTTAACGAAAAGAGCTAGAAGGCTGAAAATGCAGATTTAGACTTGTAGGCATTGTGTGAACAAGATAGCGTTGAAAAATCGGCTCTAGCTTATTCCGCCTTAGAGAAAACCGCGTTGACATTTTTTCCAAATGCCTTGCAATATCTCCTTAACGAAAAGAGCTAGAAGGCTGAAAATGCAGATTTAGACTTGTAGGCATTGTGTGAACAAGATAGCGTTGAAAAATCGGCTCTAGCTTATTCCGCCTTAGAGAAAACCGCGTTGACATTTTTTCCAAATGCCTTGCAATATCTCCTTAACGAAAAGAGCTAGAAGGCTGTAAATGCAGATTTAGACTTGTAGGCATTGTGTAAACAAGATAGCGTTGAAAGATCTGCTCCAGCTTATTCCGCCTTAGAGAAAACCGCGTTGACATTTTTTCCAAATGCCTTGCAATATCTCCTTAACGAAAAGAGCTAGAAGGCTGAAAATGCAGATGTAGACTTGTAGGCATTGTGTGAACAAGATAGCGTTGAAAAATCTGCTCCAGCTTATTCCGCCTTAGAGAAAACCGCGTTGACATTTTTTCCAAATGCCTTGCAATATCTCCTTAACGAAAAGAGCTAGAAGGCTGAAAATGCAGATGTAGACTTGTAGGCATTGTGTGAACAAGATAGCTTTGAAAAATCTGCTCCAGCTTATTCCGCCTTAGAGAAAACCGCGTTGACATTTTTTCCAAATGCCTTGCAATATCTCCTTAACGAAAAGAGCTAGAAGGCTGAAAATGCAGATGTAGACTTGTAGGCATTGTGTGAACAAGATAGCTTTGAAAAATCTGCTCCAGCTTATTCCGCCTTAGAGAAAACCGCGTTGACATTTTTTCCAAATTCCTTGCAATATCTCCTTAACAAAAAGAGCTAGAGGGCTGAAAATGCAGATTTAGACTTGTAGGCATTGTGTGAACAAGATAGCGTTGAAAAATCGGCTCTAGCTTATTCCGCCTTAGAGAAAACCGCGTTGACATTTTTTCCAAATGCCTTGCAATATCTCCTTAACGAAAAGAGCTAGAAGGCTGAAAATGCAGATTTAGACTTGTAGGCATTGTGTGAACAAGATAGCGTTGAAAAATCGGCTCTAGCTTATTCATCCTTAGAGAAAACCGCGTTGACATTTTTTTCCAAATGCCTTGCAATATCTCCTTAACGAAAAGAGCTAGAAGGCTGAAAATGCAGATTTAGACTTGTAGGCATTGTGTGAACAAGATAGCGTTGAAAAATCGGCTCTAGCTTATTCCGCCTTAGAGAAAACCGCGTTGACATTTTTTCCAAATGCCTTGCAATATCTCCTTAACGAAAAGAGCTAGAAGGCTGAAAATGCAGATTTAGACTTGTAGGCATTGTGTGAACAAGATAGCGTTGAAAAATCGGCTCTAGCTTATTCCGCCTTAGAGAAAACCGCGTTGACATTTTTTCCAAATGCCTTGCAATATCTCCTTAACGAAAAGAGCTAGAAGGCTGTAAATGCAGATTTAGACTTGTAGGCATTGTGTAAACAAGATAGCGTTGAAAGATCTGCTCCAGCTTATTCCGCCTTAGAGAAAACCGCGTTGACATTTTTTCCAAATGCCTTGCAATATCTCCTTAACGAAAAGAGCTAGAAGGCTGAAAATGCAGATGTAGACTTGTAGGCATTGTGTGAACAAGATAGCGTTGAAAAATCTGCTCCAGCTTATTCCGCCTTAGAGAAAACCGCGTTGACATTTTTTCCAAATGCCTTGCAATATCTCCTTAACGAAAAGAGCTAGAAGGCTGAAAATGCAGATGTAGACTTGTAGGCATTGTGTGAACAAGATAGCTTTGAAAAATCTGCTCCAGCTTATTCCGCCTTAGAGAAAACCGCGTTGACATTTTTTCCAAATGCCTTGCAATATCTCCTTAACGAAAAGAGCTAGAAGGCTGAAAATGCAGATGTAGACTTGTAGGCATTGTGTGAACAAGATAGCTTTGAAAAATCTGCTCCAGCTTATTCCGCCTTAGAGAAAACCGCGTTGACATTTTTTCCAAATTCCTTGCAATATCTCCTTAACAAAAAGAGCTAGAGGGCTGAAAATGCAGATTTAGACTTGTAGGCATTGTGTGAACAAGATAGCGTTGAAAAATCGGCTCTAGCTTATTCCGCCTTAGAGAAAACCGCGTTGACATTTTTTCCAAATGCCTTGCAATATCTCCTTAACGAAAAGAGCTAGAAGGCTGAAAATGCAGATTTAGACTTGTAGGCATTGTGTGAACAAGATAGCGTTGAAAAATCGGCTCTAGCTTATTCCGCCTTAGAGAAAACCGCGTTGACATTTTTTTCCAAATGCCTTGCAATATCTCCTTAACGAAAAGAGCTAGAAGGCTGAAAATGCAGATTTAGACTTGTAGGCATTGTGTGAACAAGATAGCGTTGAAAAATCGGCTCTAGCTTATTCCGCCTTAGAGAAAACCGCGTTGACATTTTTTCCAAATGCCTTGCAATATCTCCTTAACGAAAAGAGCTAGAAGGCTGAAAATGCAGATTTAGACTTGTAGGCATTGTGTGAACAAGATAGCGTTGAAAAATCGGCTCTAGCTTATTCCGCCTTAGAGAAAACCGCGTTGACATTTTTTCCAAATGCCTTGCAATATCTCCTTAACGAAAAGAGCTAGAAGGCTGTAAATGCAGATTTAGACTTGTAGGCATTGTGTAAACAAGATAGCGTTGAAAGATCTGCTCCAGCTTATTCCGCCTTAGAGAAAACCGCGTTGACATTTTTTCCAAATGCCTTGCAATATCTCCTTAACGAAAAGAGCTAGAAGGCTGAAAATGCAGATGTAGACTTGTAGGCATTGTGTGAACAAGATAGCGTTGAAAAATCTGCTCCAGCTTATTCCGCCTTAGAGAAAACCGCGTTGACATTTTTTCCAAATGCCTTGCAATATCTCCTTAACGAAAAGAGCTAGAAGGCTGAAAATGCAGATGTAGACTTGTAGGCATTGTGTGAACAAGATAGCTTTGAAAAATCTGCTCCAGCTTATTCCGCCTTAGAGAAAACCGCGTTGACATTTTTTCCAAATGCCTTGCAATATCTCCTTAACGAAAAGAGCTAGAAGGCTGAAAATGCAGATGTAGACTTGTAGGCATTGTGTGAACAAGATAGCGTTGAAAAATCGGCTCTAGCTTATTCCGCCTTAGAGAAAACCGCGTTGACATTTTTTCCAAATGCCTTGCAATATCTCCTTAACGAAAAGAGCTAGAAGGCTGAAAATGCAGATTTAGACTTGTAGGCATTGTGTGAACAAGATAGCGTTGAAAAATCGGCTCTAGCTTATTCCGCCTTAGAGAAAAACGCGTTGACATTTTTTCCAAATGCCTTGCAATATCTCCTTAACGAAAAGAGCTAGAAGGCTGAAAATGCAGATTTAGACTTGTAGGCATTGTGTGAACAAGATAGCGTTGAAAAATCGGCTCTAGCTTATTCCGCCTTAGAGAAAACCGCGTTGACATTTTTTCCAAATGCCTTGCAATATCTCCTTAACGAAAAGAGCTAGAAGGCTGAAAATGCAGATTTAGACTTGTAGGCATTGTGTGAACAAGATAGCGTTGAAAAATCGGCTCTAGCTTATTCCGCCTTAGAGAAAACCGCGTTGACATTTTTTCCAAATGCCTTGCAATATCTCCTTAACGAAAAGAGCTAGAAGGCTGAAAATGCAGATTTAGACTTGTAGGCATTGTGTGAACAAGATAGCGTTGAAAAATCGTCTCTAGCTTATTCCGCCTTAGAGAAAACCGCGTTGACATTTTTTCCAAATGCCTTGCAATATCTCCTTAACGAAAAGAGCTAGAAGGCTGAAAATGCAGATTTAGACTTATAGGCATTGTGTGAACAAGATAGCGTTGAAAAATCGGCTCTAGCTTATTCCGCCTTAGAGAAAACCGCGTTGACATTTTTTCCAAATGCCTTGCATTATCTCCTTAACGAAAAGAGCTAGAAGGCTGAAAATGCAGATTTAGACTTGTAGGCATTGTGTGAACAAGATAGCGTTGAAAAATCGGCTCTAGCTTATTCCGCCTTAGAGAAAACCGCGTTGACATTTTTTCCAAATGCCTTGCAATATCTCCTTAACAAAAAGAGCTAGATGGCTCAAAATGCAGATTTAGACTTGTAGGCATTGTGTGAACAAGATAGCGTTGAAAAATCTGCTCCAGCTTATTCCACCTTAGAGAAAACCGCGTTGACATTTTTTCCAAATGCCTTGCAATATCTCCTTAACGAAAAGAGCTAGAAGGCTGAAAATGCAGATTTAGACTTGTAGGCATTGTGTGAACAAGATAGCGTTGAAAAATCTGCTCCAGCTTATTCCACCTTAGAGAAAACCGCGTTGACATTTTTTCCAAATGCCTTGCAATATCTCCTTAACGAAAAGAGCTAGAAGGCTGAAAATGCAGATTTAGACTTGTAGGCATTGTTTGAACAAGATAGCGTTGAAAAATCTGCTCCAGCTTATTCCACCTTAGAGAAAACCGCGTTGACATTTTTTCCAAATGCCTTGCAATATCTCCTTAACGAAAAGAGCTAGAAGGCTGAAAATGCAGATTTAGACTTGTAGGCATTGTGTGAACAAGATAGCGTTGAAAAATCGGCTCTAGCTTATTCCGCCTTAGAGAAAACCGCGTTGACATTTTTTCCAAATGCCTTGCAATATCTCCTTAACGAAAAGAGCTAGAAGGCTGAAAATGCAGATTTAGACTTGTAGGCATTGTGTGAACAAGATAGCGTTGAAAAATCTGCTCCAGCTTATTCCGCCTTAGAGAAAACCGCGTTGACATTTTTTCCAAATGCCTTGCAATATCTCCTTAACGAAAAGAGCTAGAAGGCTGAAAATGCAGATGTAGACTTGTAGGCATTGTGTGAACAAGATAGCTTTGAAAAATCTGCTCCAGCTTATTCCGCCTTAGAGAAAACCGCGTTGACATTTTTTCCAAATTCCTTGCAATATCTCCTTAACAAAAAGAGCTAGAGGGCTGAAAATGCAGATTTAGACTTGTAGGCATTGTGTGAACAAGATAGCGTTGAAAAATCGGCTCTAGCTTATTCCGCCTTAGAGAAAACCGCGTTGACATTTTTTCCAAATGCCTTGCAATATCTCCTTAACGAAAAGAGCTAGAAGGCTGAAAATGCAGATTTAGACTTGTAGGCATTGTGTGAACAAGATAGCGTTGAAAAATCGGCTCTAGCTTATTCCGCCTTAGAGAAAACCGCGTTGACATTTTTTCCAAATGCCTTGCAATATCTCCTTAACGAAAAGAGCTAGAAGGCTGAAAATGCAGATTTAGACTTGTAGGCATTGTGTGAACAAGATAGCGTTGAAAAATCGGCTCTAGCTTATTCCGCCTTAGAGAAAACCGCGTTGACATTTTTTCCAAATGCCTTGCAATATCTCCTTAACGAAGAGAGCTAGAAGGCTGAAAATGCAGATTTAGACTTGTAGGCATTGTGTGAACAAGATAGCGTTGAAAAATCGGCTCTAGCTCATTCCGCCTTAGAGAAAACCGCGTTGACATTTTTTCCAAATGCCTTGCAATATCTCCTTAACGAAAAGAGCTAGAAGGCTGTAAATGCAGATTTAGACTTGTAGGCATTGTGTAAACAAGATAGCGTTGAAAGATCTGCTCCAGCTTATTCCGCCTTAGAGAAAACCGCGTTGACATTTTTTCCAAATGCCTTGCAATATCTCCTTAACGAAAAGAGCTAGAAGGCTGAAAATGCAGATGTAGACTTGTAGGCATTGTGTGAACAAGATAGCGTTGAAAAATCTGCTCCAGCTTATTCCGCCTTAGAGAAAACCGCGTTGACATTTTTTCCAAATGCCTTGCAATATCTCCTTAACGAAAAGAGCTAGAAGGCTGAAAATGCAGATGTAGACTTGTAGGCATTGTGTGAACAAGATAGCTTTGAAAAATCTGCTCCAGCTTATTCCGCCTTAGAGAAAACCGCGTTGACATTTTTTCCAAATGCCTTGCAATATCTCCTTAACGAAAAGAGCTAGAAGGCTGAAAATGCAGATGTAGACTTGTAGGCATTGTGTGAACAAGATAGCTTTGAAAAATCTGCTCCAGCTTATTCCGCCTTAGAGAAAACCGCGTTGACATTTTTTCCAAATTCCTTGCAATATCTCCTTAACAAAAAGAGCTAGAGGGCTGAAAATGCAGATTTAGACTTGTAGGCATTGTGTGAACAAGATAGCGTTGAAAAATCGGCTCTAGCTTATTCCGCCTTAGAGAAAACCGCGTTGACATTTTTTCCAAATGCCTTGCAATATCTCCTTAACGAAAAGAGCTAGAAGGCTGAAAATGCAGATTTAGACTTGTAGGCATTGTGTGAACAAGATAGCGTTGAAAAATCGGCTCTAGCTTATTCCGCCTTAGAGAAAACCGCGTTGACATTTTTTCCAAATGCCTTGCAATATCTCCTTAACGAAAAGAGCTAGAAGGCTGAAAATGCAGATTTAGACTTGTAGGCATTGTGTGAACAAGATAGCATTGAAAAATCGGCTCTAGCTTATTCCGCCTTAGAGAAAACCGCGTTGACATTTTTTCCAAATGCCTTGCAATATCTCCTTAACGAAAAGAGCTAGAAGGCTGAAAATGCAGATTTAGACTTGTAGGCATTGTGTGAACAAGATAGCGTTGAAAAATCGGCTCTAGCTTATTCCGCCTTAGAGAAAACCGCGTTGACATTTTTTCCAAATGCCTTGCAATATCTCCTTAACGAAAAGAGCTAGAAGGCTGTAAATGCAGATTTAGACTTGTAGGCATTGTGTAAACAAGATAGCGTTGAAAGATCTGCTCCAGCTTATTCCGCCTTAGAGAAAACCGCGTTGACATTTTTTCCAAATGCCTTGCAATATCTCCTTAACGAAAAGAGCTAGAAGGCTGAAAATGCAGATGTAGACTTGTAGGCATTGTGTGAACAAGATAGCGTTGAAAAATCTGCTCCAGCTTATTCCGCCTTAGAGAAAACCGCGTTGACATTTTTTCCAAATGCCTTGCAATATCTCCTTAACGAAAAGAGCTAGAAGGCTGAAAATGCAGATGTAGACTTGTAGGCATTGTGTGAACAAGATAGCTTTGAAAAATCTGCTCCAGCTTATTCCGCCTTAGAGAAAACCGCGTTGACATTTTTTCCAAATGCCTTGCAATATCTCCTTAACGAAAAGAGCTAGAAGGCTGAAAATGCAGATGTAGACTTGTAGGCATTGTGTGAACAAGATAGCGTTGAAAAATCGGCTCTAGCTTATTCCGCCTTAGAGAAAACCGCGTTGACATTTTTTCCAAATGCCTTGCAATATCTCCTTAACGAAAAGAGCTAGAAGGCTGAAAATGCAGATTTAGACTTGTAGGCATTGTGTGAACAAGATAGCGTTGAAAAATCGGCTCTAGCTTATTCCGCCTTAGAGAAAAACGCGTTGACATTTTTTCCAAATGCCTTGCAATATCTCCTTAACGAAAAGAGCTAGAAGGCTGAAAATGCAGATTTAGACTTGTAGGCATTGTGTGAACAAGATAGCGTTGAAAAATCGGCTCTAGCTTATTCCGCCTTAGAGAAAACCGCGTTGACATTTTTTCCAAATGCCTTGCAATATCTCCTTAACGAAAAGAGCTAGAAGGCTGAAAATGCAGATTTAGACTTGTAGGCATTGTGTGAACAAGATAGCGTTGAAAAATCGGCTCTAGCTTATTCCGCCTTAGAGAAAACCGCGTTGACATTTTTTCCAAATGCCTTGCAATATCTCCTTAACGAAAAGAGCTAGAAGGCTGAAAATGCAGATTTAGACTTGTAGGCATTGTGTGAACAAGATAGCGTTGAAAAATCGTCTCTAGCTTATTCCGCCTTAGAGAAAACCGCGTTGACATTTTTTCCAAATGCCTTGCAATATCTCCTTAACGAAAAGAGCTAGAAGGCTGAAAATGCAGATTTAGACTTGTAGGCATTGTGTGAACAAGATAGCGTTGAAAAATCGGCTCTAGCTTATTCCGCCTTAGAGAAAACCGCGTTGACATTTTTTCCAAATGCCTTGCATTATCTCCTTAACGAAAAGAGCTAGAAGGCTGAAAATGCAGATTTAGACTTGTAGGCATTGTGTGAACAAGATAGCGTTGAAAAATCGGCTCTAGCTTATTCCGCCTTAGAGAAAACCGCGTTGACATTTTTTCCAAATGCCTTGCAATATCTCCTTAACAAAAAGAGCTAGATGGCTCAAAATGCAGATTTAGACTTGTAGGCATTGTGTGAACAAGATAGCGTTGAAAAATCTGCTCCAGCTTATTCCACCTTAGAGAAAACCGCGTTGACATTTTTTCCAAATGCCTTGCAATATCTCCTTAACGAAAAGAGCTAGAAGGCTGAAAATGCAGATTTAGACTTGTAGGCATTGTGTGAACAAGATAGCGTTGAAAAATCTGCTCCAGCTTATTCCACCTTAGAGAAAACCGCGTTGACATTTTTTCCAAATGCCTTGCAATATCTCCTTAACGAAAAGAGCTAGAAGGCTGAAAATGCAGATTTAGACTTGTAGGCATTGTTTGAACAAGATAGCGTTGAAAAATCTGCTCCAGCTTATTCCACCTTAGAGAAAACCGCGTTGACATTTTTTCCAAATGCCTTGCAATATCTCCTTAACGAAAAGAGCTAGAAGGCTGAAAATGCAGATTTAGACTTGTAGGCATTGTGTGAACAAGATAGCGTTGAAAAATCGGCTCTAGCTTATTCCGCCTTAGAGAAAACCGCGTTGACATTTTTTCCAAATGCTTTGCAATATCTCCTTAACGAAAAGAGCTAGAAGGCTGAAAATGCAGATTTAGACTTGTAGGCATTGTGTGAACAAGATAGCGTTGAAAAATCGGCTCTAGCTTATTCCGCCTTAGAGAAAACCGCGTTGACATTTTTTCCAAATGCCTTGCAATATCTCCTTAACGAAAAGAGCTAGAAGGCTGAAAATGCAGATTTAGACTTGTAGGCATTGTGTGAACAAGATAGCATTGAAAAATCGGCTCTAGCTTATTCCGCCTTAGAGAAAACCGCGTTGACATTTTTTCCAAATGCCTTGCAATATCTCCTTAACGAAAAGAGCTAGAAGGCTGAAAATGCAGATTTAGACTTGTAGGCATTGTGTGAACAAAGCGTTGAAAAATCTGCTCCAGCTTATTCCGCCTTAGAGAAAACCGCGTTGACATTTTTTCCAAATGCCTTGCAATATCTCCTTAACGAAAAGAGCTAGAAGGCTGTAAATGCAGATTTAGACTTGTAGGCATTGTGTAAACAAGATAGCGTTGAAAGATCTGCTCCAGCTTATTCCGCCTTAGAGAAAACCGCGTTGACATTTTTTCCAAATGCCTTGCAATATCTCCTTAACGAAAAGAGCTAGAAGGCTGAAAATGCAGATGTAGACTTGTAGGCATTGTGTGAACAAGATAGCGTTGAAAAATCTGCTCCAGCTTATTCCGCCTTAGAGAAAACCGCGTTGACATTTTTTCCAAATGCCTTGCAATATCTCCTTAACGAAAAGAGCTAGAAGGCTGAAAATGCAGATGTAGACTTGTAGGCATTGTGTGAACAAGATAGCTTTGAAAAATCTGCTCCAGCTTATTCCGCCTTAGAGAAAACCGCGTTGACATTTTTTCCAAATTCCTTGCAATATCTCCTTAACAAAAAGAGCTAGAGGGCTGAAAATGCAGATTTAGACTTGTAGGCATTGTGTGAACAAGATAGCGTTGAAAAATCGGCTCTAGCTTATTCCGCCTTAGAGAAAACCGCGTTGACATTTTTTCCAAATGCCTTGCAATATCTCCTTAACGAAAAGAGCTAGAAGGCTGAAAATGCAGATTTAGACTTGTAGGCATTGTGTGAACAAGATAGCGTTGAAAAATCGGCTCTAGCTTATTCCGCCTTAGAGAAAACCGCGTTGACATTTTTTCCAAATGCCTTGCAATATCTCCTTAACGAAAAGAGCTAGAAGGCTGAAAATGCAGATTTAGACTTGTAGGCATTGTGTGAACAAGATAGCGTTGAAAAATCGGCTCTAGCTTATTCCGCCTTAGAGAAAACCGCGTTGACATTTTTTCCAAATGCCTTGCAATATCTCCTTAACGAAAAGAGCTAGAAGGCTGAAAATGCAGATTTAGACTTGTAGGCATTGTGTGAACAAGATAGCGTTGAAAAATCTGCTCCAGCTTATTCCGCCTTAGAGAAAACCGCGTTGACATTTTTTCCAAATGCCTTGCAATATCTCCTTAACGAAAAGAGCTAGAAGGCTGAAAATGCAGATGTAGACTTGTAGGCATTGTGTGAACAAGATAGCTTTGAAAAATCTGCTCCAGCTTATTCCGCCTTAGAGAAAACCGCGTTGACATTTTTTCCAAATTCCTTGCAATATCTCCTTAACAAAAAGAGCTAGAGGGCTGAAAATGCAGATTTAGACTTGTAGGCATTGTGTGAACAAGATAGCGTTGAAAAATCGGCTCTAGCTTATTCCGCCTTAGAGAAAACCGCGTTGACATTTTTTCCAAATGCCTTGCAATATCTCCTTAACGAAAAGAGCTAGAAGGCTGAAAATGCAGATTTAGACTTGTAGGCATTGTGTGAACAAGATAGCGTTGAAAAATCGGCTCTAGCTTATTCCGCCTTAGAGAAAACCGCGTTGACATTTTTTCCAAATGCCTTGCAATATCTCCTTAACGAAAAGAGCTAGAAGGCTGAAAATGCAGATTTAGACTTGTAGGCATTGTGTGAACAAGATAGCGTTGAAAAATCGGCTCTAGCTTATTCCGCCTTAGAGAAAACCGCGTTGACATTTTTTCCAAATGCCTTGCAATATCTCCTTAACGAAGAGAGCTAGAAGGCTGAAAATGCAGATTTAGACTTGTAGGCATTGTGTGAACAAGATAGCGTTGAAAAATCGGCTCTAGCTTATTCCGCCTTAGAGAAAACCGCGTTGACATTTTTTCCAAATGCCTTGCAATATCTCCTTAACGAAAAGAGCTAGAAGGCTGTAAATGCAGATTTAGACTTGTAGGCATTGTGTAAACAAGATAGCGTTGAAAGATCTGCTCCAGCTTATTCCGCCTTAGAGAAAACCGCGTTGACATTTTTTCCAAATGCCTTGCAATATCTCCTTAACGAAAAGAGCTAGAAGGCTGAAAATGCAGATGTAGACTTGTAGGCATTGTGTGAACAAGATAGCGTTGAAAAATCTGCTCCAGCTTATTCCGCCTTAGAGAAAACCGCGTTGACATTTTTTCCAAATGCCTTGCAATATCTCCTTAACGAAAAGAGCTAGAAGGCTGAAAATGCAGATGTAGACTTGTAGGCATTGTGTGAACAAGATAGCTTTGAAAAATCTGCTCCAGCTTATTCCGCCTTAGAGAAAACCGCGTTGACATTTTTTCCAAATGCCTTGCAATATCTCCTTAAGGAAAAGAGCTAGAAGGCTGAAAATGCAGATGTAGACTTGTAGGCATTGTGTGAACAAGATAGCTTTGAAAAATCTGCTCCAGCTTATTCCGCCTTAGAGAAAACCGCGTTGACATTTTTTCCAAATTCCTTGCAATATCTCCTTAATAAAAAGAGCTAGAGGGCTGAAAATGCAGATTTAGACTTGTAGGCATTGTGTGAACAAGATAGCGTTGAAAAATCGGCTCTAGCTTATTCCGCCTTAGAGAAAACCGCGTTGACATTTTTTCCAAATGCCTTGCAATATCTCCTTAACGAAAAGAGCTAGAAGGCTGAAAATGCAGATTTAGACTTGTAGGCATTGTGTGAACAAGATAGCGTTGAAAAATCGGCTCTAGCTTATTCCGCCTTAGAGAAAACCGCGTTGACATTTTTTCCAAATGCCTTGCAATATCTCCTTAACGAAAAGAGCTAGAAGGCTGAAAATGCAGATTTAGACTTGTAGGCATTGTGTGAACAAGATAGCGTTGAAAAATCGGCTCTAGCTTATTCCGCCTTAGAGAAAACCGCGTTGACATTTTTTCCAAATGCCTTGCAATATCTCCTTAACGAAAAGAGCTAGAAGGCTGAAAATGCAGATTTAGACTTGTAGGCATTGTGTGAACAAGATAGCGTTGAAAAATCGGCTCTAGCTTATTCCGCCTTAGAGAAAACCGCGTTGACATTTTTTCCAAATGCCTTGCAATATCTCCTTAACGAAAAGAGCTAGAAGGCTGTAAATGCAGATTTAGACTTGTAGGCATTGTGTAAACAAGATAGCGTTGAAAGATCTGCTCCAGCTTATTCCGCCTTAGAGAAAACCGCGTTGACATTTTTTCCAAATGCCTTGCAATATCTCCTTAACGAAAAGAGCTAGAAGGCTGAAAATGCAGATGTAGACTTGTAGGCATTGTGTGAACAAGATAGCGTTGAAAAATCTGCTCCAGCTTATTCCGCCTTAGAGAAAACCGCGTTGACATTTTTTCCAAATGCCTTGCAATATCTCCTTAACGAAAAGAGCTAGAAGGCTGAAAATGCAGATGTAGACTTGTAGGCATTGTGTGAACAAGATAGCTTTGAAAAATCTGCTCCAGCTTATTCCGCCTTAGAGAAAACCGCGTTGACATTTTTTCCAAATGCCTTGCAATATCTCCTTAACGAAAAGAGCTAGAAGGCTGAAAATGCAGATGTAGACTTGTAGGCATTGTGTGAACAAGATAGCGTTGAAAAATCGGCTCTAGCTTATTCCGCCTTAGAGAAAACCGCGTTGACATTTTTTCCAAATGCCTTGCAATATCTCCTTAACGAAAAGAGCTAGAAGGCTGAAAATGCAGATTTAGACTTGTAGGCATTGTGTGAACAAGATAGCGTTGAAAAATCGGCTCTAGCTTATTCCGCCTTAGAGAAAAACGCGTTGACATTTTTTCCAAATGCCTTGCAATATCTCCTTAACGAAAAGAGCTAGAAGGCTGAAAATGCAGATTTAGACTTGTAGGCATTGTGTGAACAAGATAGCGTTGAAAAATCGGCTCTAGCTTATTCCGCCTTAGAGAAAACCGCGTTGACATTTTTTCCAAATGCCTTGCAATATCTCCTTAACGAAAAGAGCTAGAAGGCTGAAAATGCAGATTTAGACTTGTAGGCATTGTGTGAACAAGATAGCGTTGAAAAATCGGCTCTAGCTTATTCCGCCTTAGAGAAAACCGCGTTGACATTTTTTCCAAATGCCTTGCAATATCTCCTTAACGAAAAGAGCTAGAAGGCTGAAAATGCAGATTTAGACTTGTAGGCATTGTGTGAACAAGATAGCGTTGAAAAATCGTCTCTAGCTTATTCCGCCTTAGAGAAAACCGCGTTGACATTTTTTCCAAATGCCTTGCAATATCTCCTTAACGAAAAGAGCTAGAAGGCTGAAAATGCAGATTTAGACTTGTAGGCATTGTGTGAACAAGATAGCGTTGAAAAATCGGCTCTAGCTTATTCCGCCTTAGAGAAAACCGCGTTGACATTTTTTCCAAATGCCTTGCATTATCTCCTTAACGAAAAGAGCTAGAAGGCTGAAAATGCAGATTTAGACTTGTAGGCATTGTGTGAACAAGATAGCGTTGAAAAATCGGCTCTAGCTTATTCCGCCTTAGAGAAAACCGCGTTGACATTTTTTCCAAATGCCTTGCAATATCTCCTTAACAAAAAGAGCTAGATGGCTCAAAATGCAGATTTAGACTTGTAGGCATTGTGTGAACAAGATAGCGTTGAAAAATCTGCTCCAGCTTATTCCACCTTAGAGAAAACCGCGTTGACATTTTTCCAAATGCCTTGCAATATCTCCTTAACGAAAAGAGCTAGAAGGCTGAAAATGCAGATTTAGACTTGTAGGCATTGTGTGAACAAGATAGCGTTGAAAAATCTGCTCCAGCTTATTCCACCTTAGAGAAAACCGCGTTGACATTTTTTCCAAATGCCTTGCAATATCTCCTTAACGAAAAGAGCTAGAAGGCTGAAAATGCAGATTTAGACTTGTAGGCATTGTTTGAACAAGATAGCGTTGAAAAATCTGCTCCAGCTTATTCCACCTTAGAGAAAACCGCGTTGACATTTTTTCCAAATGCCTTGCAATATCTCCTTAACGAAAAGAGCTAGAAGGCTGAAAATGCAGATTTAGACTTGTAGGCATTGTGTGAACAAGATAGCATTGAAAAATCGGCTCTAGCTTATTCCGCCTTAGAGAAAACCGCGTTGACATTTTTTCCAAATGCCTTGCAATATCTCCTTAACGAAAAGAGCTAGAAGGCTGAAAATGCAGATTTAGACTTGTAGGCATTGTGTGAACAAAGCGTTGAAAAATCTGCTCCAGCTTATTCCGCCTTAGAGAAAACCGCGTTGACATTTTTTCCAAATGCCTTGCAATATCTCCTTAACGAAAAGAGCTAGAAGGCTGTAAATGCAGATTTAGACTTGTAGGCATTGTGTAAACAAGATAGCGTTGAAAGATCTGCTCCAGCTTATTCCGCCTTAGAGAAAACCGCGTTGACATTTTTTCCAAATGCCTTGCAATATCTCCTTAACGAAAAGAGCTAGAAGGCTGAAAATGCAGATGTAGACTTGTAGGCATTGTGTGAACAAGATAGCGTTGAAAAATCTGCTCCAGCTTATTCCGCCTTAGAGAAAACCGCGTTGACATTTTTTCCAAATGCCTTGCAATATCTCCTTAACGAAAAGAGCTAGAAGGCTGAAAATGCAGATGTAGACTTGTAGGCATTGTGTGAACAAGATAGCTTTGAAAAATCTGCTCCAGCTTATTCCGCCTTAGAGAAAACCGCGTTGACATTTTTTCCAAATTCCTTGCAATATCTCCTTAACAAAAAGAGCTAGAGGGCTGAAAATGCAGATTTAGACTTGTAGGCATTGTGTGAACAAGATAGCGTTGAAAAATCGGCTCTAGCTTATTCCGCCTTAGAGAAAACCGCGTTGACATTTTTTCCAAATGCCTTGCAATATCTCCTTAACGAAAAGAGCTAGAAGGCTGAAAATGCAGATTTAGACTTGTAGGCATTGTGTGAACAAGATAGCGTTGAAAAATCGGCTCTAGCTTATTCCGCCTTAGAGAAAACCGCGTTGACATTTTTTCCAAATGCCTTGCAATATCTCCTTAACGAAAAGAGCTAGAAGGCTGAAAATGCAGATTTAGACTTGTGGGCATTGTGTGAACAAGATAGCGTTGAAAAATCGGCTCTAGCTTATTCCGCCTTAGAGAAAACCGCGTTGACATTTTTTCCAAATGCCTTGCAATATCTCCTTAACGAAAAGAGCTAGAAGGCTGAAAATGCAGATTTAGACTTGTAGGCATTGTGTGAACAAGATAGCGTTGAAAAATCGGCTCTAGCTTATTCCGCCTTAGAGAAAACCGCGTTGACATTTTTTCCAAATGCCTTGCAATATCTCCTTAACGAAGAGAGCTAGAAGGCTGAAAATGCAGATTTAGACTTGTAGGCATTGTGTGAACAAGATAGCGTTGAAAAATCGGCTCTAGCTTATTCCGCCTTAGAGAAAACCGCGTTGACATTTTTTCCAAATGCCTTGCAATATCTCCTTAACGAAAAGAGCTAGAAGGCTGTAAATGCAGATTTAGACTTGTAGGCATTGTGTAAACAAGATAGCGTTGAAAGATCTGCTCCAGCTTATTCCGCCTTAGAGAAAACCGCGTTGACATTTTTTCCAAATGCCTTGCAATATCTCCTTAACGAAAAGAGCTAGAAGGCTGAAAATGCAGATGTAGACTTGTAGGCATTGTGTGAACAAGATAGCGTTGAAAAATCTGCTCCAGCTTATTCCGCCTTAGAGAAAACCGCGTTGACATTTTTTCCAAATGCCTTGCAATATCTCCTTAACGAAAAGAGCTAGAAGGCTGAAAATGCAGATGTAGACTTGTAGGCATTGTGTGAACAAGATAGCTTTGAAAAATCTGCTCCAGCTTATTCCGCCTTAGAGAAAACCGCGTTGACATTTTTTCCAAATGCCTTGCAATATCTCCTTAACGAAAAGAGCTAGAAGGCTGAAAATGCAGATGTAGACTTGTAGGCATTGTGTGAACAAGATAGCTTTGAAAAATCTGCTCCAGCTTATTCCGCCTTAGAGAAAACCGCGTTGACATTTTTTCCAAATTCCTTGCAATATCTCCTTAACAAAAAGAGCTAGAGGGCTGAAAATGCAGATTTAGACTTGTAGGCATTGTGTGAACAAGATAGCGTTGAAAAATCGGCTCTAGCTTATTCCGCCTTAGAGAAAACCGCGTTGACATTTTTTCCAAATGCCTTGCAATATCTCCTTAACGAAAAGAGCTAGAAGGCTGAAAATGCAGATTTAGACTTGTAGGCATTGTGTGAACAAGATAGCGTTGAAAAATCGGCTCTAGCTTATTCCGCCTTAGAGAAAACCGCGTTGACATTTTTTCCAAATGCCTTGCAATATCTCCTTAACGAAAAGAGCTAGAAGGCTGAAAATGCAGATTTAGACTTGTAGGCATTGTGTGAACAAGATAGCGTTGAAAAATCGGCTCTAGCTTATTCCGCCTTAGAGAAAACCGCGTTGACATTTTTTCCAAATGCCTTGCAATATCTCCTTAACGAAAAGAGCTAGAAGGCTGAAAATGCAGATGTAGACTTGTAGGCATTGTGTGAACAAGATAGCGTTGAAAAATCTGCTCCAGCTTATTCCGCCTTAGAGAAAACCGCGTTGACATTTTTTCCAAATGCCTTGCAATATCTCCTTAACGAAAAGAGCTAGAAGGCTGAAAATGCAGATGTAGACTTGTAGGCATTGTGTGAACAAGATAGCTTTGAAAAATCTGCTCCAGCTTATTCCGCCTTAGAGAAAACCGCGTTGACATTTTTTCCAAATTCCTTGCAATATCTCCTTAACAAAAAGAGCTAGAGGGCTGAAAATGCAGATTTAGACTTGTAGGCATTGTGTGAACAAGATAGCGTTGAAAAATCGGCTCTAGCTTATTCCGCCTTAGAGAAAACCGCGTTGACATTTTTTCCAAATGCCTTGCAATATCTCCTTAACGAAAAGAGCTAGAAGGCTGAAAATGCAGATGTAGACTTGTAGGCATTGTGTGAACAAGATAGCTTTGAAAAATCTGCTCCAGCTTATTCCGCCTTAGAGAAAACCGCGTTGACATTTTTTCCAAATGCCTTGCAATATCTCCTTAACGAAAAGAGCTAGAAGGCTGAAAATGCAGATGTAGACTTGTAGGCATTGTGTGAACAAGATAGCTTTGAAAAATCTGCTCCAGCTTATTCCGCCTTAGAGAAAACCGCGTTGACATTTTTTCCAAATTCCTTGCAATATCTCCTTAACAAAAAGAGCTAGAGGGCTGAAAATGCAGATTTAGACTTGTAGGCATTGTGTGAACAAGATAGCGTTGAAAAATCGGCTCTAGCTTATTCCGCCTTAGAGAAAACCGCGTTGACATTTTTTCCAAATGCCTTGCAATATCTCCTTAACGAAAAGAGCTAGAAGGCTGAAAATGCAGATTTAGACTTGTAGGCATTGTGTGAACAAGATAGCGTTGAAAAATCGGCTCTAGCTTATTCCGCCTTAGAGAAAACCGCGTTGACATTTTTTCCAAATGCCTTGCAATATCTCCTTAACGAAAAGAGCTAGAAGGCTGAAAATGCAGATTTAGACTTGTAGGCATTGTGTGAACAAGATAGCGTTGAAAAATCGGCTCTAGCTTATTCCGCCTTAGAGAAAACCGCGTTGACATTTTTTCCAAATGCCTTGCAATATCTCCTTAACGAAAAGAGCTAGAAGGCTGAAAATGCAGATGTAGACTTGTAGGCATTGTGTGAACAAGATAGCGTTGAAAAATCTGCTCCAGCTTATTCCGCCTTAGAGAAAACCGCGTTGACATTTTTTCCAAATGCCTTGCAATATCTCCTTAACGAAAAGAGCTAGAAGGCTGAAAATGCAGATGTAGACTTGTAGGCATTGTGTGAACAAGATAGCTTTGAAAAATCTGCTCCAGCTTATTCCGCCTTAGAGAAAACCGCGTTGACATTTTTTCCAAATTCCTTGCAATATCTCCTTAACAAAAAGAGCTAGAGGGCTGAAAATGCAGATTTAGACTTGTAGGCATTGTGTGAACAAGATAGCGTTGAAAAATCGGCTCTAGCTTATTCCGCCTTAGAGAAAACCGCGTTGACATTTTTTCCAAATGCCTTGCAATATCTCCTTAACGAAAAGAGCTAGAAGGCTGAAAATGCAGATTTAGACTTGTAGGCATTGTGTGAACAAGATAGCGTTGAAAAATCGGCTCTAGCTTATTCCGCCTTAGAGAAAACCGCGTTGACATTTTTTCCAAATGCCTTGCAATATCTCCTTAAAGAAGAGAGCTAGAAGGCTGAAAATGCAGATTTAGACTTGTAGGCATTGTGTGAACAAGATAGCGTTGAAAAATCGGCTCTAGCTTATTCCGCCTTAGAGAAAACCGCGTTGACATTTTTTCCAAATGCCTTGCAATATCTCCTTAACGAAAAGAGCTAGAAGGCTGTAAATGCAGATTTAGACTTGTAGGCATTGTGTAAACAAGATAGCGTTGAAAGATCTGCTCCAGCTTATTCCGCCTTAGAGAAAACCGCGTTGACATTTTTTCCAAATGCCTTGCAATATCTCCTTAACGAAAAGAGCTAGAAGGCTGAAAATGCAGATGTAGACTTGTAGGCATTGTGTGAACAAGATAGCGTTGAAAAATCTGCTCCAGCTTATTCCGCCTTAGAGAAAACCGCGTTGACATTTTTTCCAAATGCCTTGCAATATCTCCTTAACGAAAAGAGCTAGAAGGCTGAAAATGCAGATGTAGACTTGTAGGCATTGTGTGAACAAGATAGCTTTGAAAAATCTGCTCCAGCTTATTCCGCCTTAGAGAAAACCGCGTTGACATTTTTTCCAAATGCCTTGCAATATCTCCTTAACGAAAAGAGCTAGAAGGCTGAAAATGCAGATGTAGACTTGTAGGCATTGTGTGAACAAGATAGCTTTGAAAAATCTGCTCCAGCTTATTCCGCCTTAGAGAAAACCGCGTTGACATTTTTTCCAAATTCCTTGCAATATCTCCTTAACAAAAAGAGCTAGAGGGCTGAAAATGCAGATTTAGACTTGTAGGCATTGTGTGAACAAGATAGCGTTGAAAAATCGGCTCTAGCTTATTCCGCCTTAGAGAAAACCGCGTTGACATTTTTTCCAAATGCCTTGCAATATCTCCTTAACGAAAAGAGCTAGAAGGCTGAAAATGCAGATTTAGACTTGTAGGCATTGTGTGAACAAGATAGCGTTGAAAAATCGGCTCTAGCTTATTCCGCCTTAGAGAAAACCGCGTTGACATTTTTTCCAAATGCCTTGCAATATCTCCTTAACGAAAAGAGCTAGAAGGCTGAAAATGCAGATTTAGACTTGTAGGCATTGTGTGAACAAGATAGCGTTGAAAAATCGGCTCTAGCTTATTCCGCCTTAGAGAAAACCGCGTTGACATTTTTTCCAAATGCTTTGCAATATCTCCTTAACGAAAAGAGCTAGAAGGCTGAAAATGCAGATTTAGACTTGTAGGCATTGTGTGAACAAGATAGCGTTGAAAAATCGGCTCTAGCTTATTCCGCCTTAGAGAAAACCGCGTTGACATTTTTTCCAAATGCCTTGCAATATCTCCTTAACGAAAAGAGCTAGAAGGCTGAAAATGCAGATGTAGACTTGTAGGCATTGTGTGAACAAGATAGCGTTGAAAAATCTGCTCCAGCTTATTCCGCCTTAGAGAAAACCGCGTTGACATTTTTTCCAAATGCCTTGCAATATCTCCTTAACGAAAAGAGCTAGAAGGCTGAAAATGCAGATGTAGACTTGTAGGCATTGTGTGAACAAGATAGCTTTGAAAAATCTGCTCCAGCTTATTCCGCCTTAGAGAAAACCGCGTTGACATTTTTTCCAAATTCCTTGCAATATCTCCTTAACAAAAAGAGCTAGAGGGCTGAAAATGCAGATTTAGACTTGTAGGCATTGTGTGAACAAGATAGCGTTGAAAAATCGGCTCTAGCTTATTCCGCCTTAGAGAAAACCGCGTTGACATTTTTTCCAAATGCCTTGCAATATCTCCTTAACGAAAAGAGCTAGAAGGCTGAAAATGCAGATTTAGACTTGTAGGCATTGTGTGAACAAGATAGCGTTGAAAAATCGGCTCTAGCTTATTCCGCCTTAGAGAAAACCGCGTTGACATTTTTTCCAAATGCCTTGCAATATCTCCTTAACGAAAAGAGCTAGAAGGCTGAAAATGCAGATTTAGACTTGTAGGCATTGTGTGAACAAGATAGCGTTGAAAAATCGGCTCTAGCTTATTCCGCCTTAGAGAAAACCGCGTTGACATTTTTTCCAAATGCCTTGCAATATCTCCTTAACGAAGAGAGCTAGAAGGCTGAAAATGCAGATTTAGACTTGTAGGCATTGTGTGAACAAGATAGCGTTGAAAAATCGGCTCTAGCTTATTCCGCCTTAGAGAAAACCGCGTTGACATTTTTTCCAAATGCCTTGCAATATCTCCTTAACGAAAAGAGCTAGAAGGCTGTAAATGCAGATTTAGACTTGTAGGCATTGTGTAAACAAGATAGCGTTGAAAGATCTGCTCCAGCTTATTCCGCCTTAGAGAAAACCGCGTTGACATTTTTTCCAAATGCCTTGCAATATCTCCTTAACGAAAAGAGCTAGAAGGCTGAAAATGCAGATGTAGACTTGTAGGCATTGTGTGAACAAGATAGCGTTGAAAAATCTGCTCCAGCTTATTCCGCCTTAGAGAAAACCGCGTTGACATTTTTTCCAAATGCCTTGCAATATCTCCTTAACGAAAAGAGCTAGAAGGCTGAAAATGCAGATGTAGACTTGTAGGCATTGTGTGAACAAGATAGCTTTGAAAAATCTGCTCCAGCTTATTCCGCCTTAGAGAAAACCGCGTTGACATTTTTTCCAAATGCCTTGCAATATCTCCTTAACGAAAAGAGCTAGAAGGCTGAAAATGCAGATGTAGACTTGTAGGCATTGTGTGAACAAGATAGCTTTGAAAAATCTGCTCCAGCTTATTCCGCCTTAGAGAAAACCGCGTTGACATTTTTTCCAAATTCCTTGCAATATCTCCTTAACAAAAAGAGCTAGAGGGCTGAAAATGCAGATTTAGACTTGTAGGCATTGTGTGAACAAGATAGCGTTGAAAAATCGGCTCTAGCTTATTCCGCCTTAGAGAAAACCGCGTTGACATTTTTTCCAAATGCCTTGCAATATCTCCTTAACGAAAAGAGCTAGAAGGCTGAAAATGCAGATTTAGACTTGTAGGCATTGTGTGAACAAGATAGCGTTGAAAAATCGGCTCTAGCTTATTCCGCCTTAGAGAAAACCGCGTTGACATTTTTTCCAAATGCCTTGCAATATCTCCTTAACGAAAAGAGCTAGAAGGCTGAAAATGCAGATTTAGACTTGTAGACATTGTGTGAACAAGATAGCGTTGAAAAATCGGCTCTAGCTTATTCCGCCTTAGAGAAAACCGCGTTGACATTTTTTCCAAATGCCTTGCAATATCTCCTTAACGAAAAGAGCTAGAAGGCTGAAAATGCAGATGTAGACTTGTAGGCATTGTGTGAACAAGATAGCGTTGAAAAATCTGCTCCAGCTTATTCCGCCTTAGAGAAAACCGCGTTGACATTTTTTCCAAATGCCTTGCAATATCTCCTTAACGAAAAGAGCTAGAAGGCTGAAAATGCAGATGTAGACTTGTAGGCATTGTGTGAACAAGATAGCTTTGAAAAATCTGCTCCAGCTTATTCCGCCTTAGAGAAAACCGCGTTGACATTTTTTCCAAATTCCTTGCAATATCTCCTTAACAAAAAGAGCTAGAGGGCTGAAAATGCAGATTTAGACTTGTAGGCATTGTGTGAACAAGATAGCGTTGAAAAATCGGCTCTAGCTTATTCCGCCTTAGAGAAAACCGCGTTGACATTTTTTCCAAATGCCTTGCAATATCTCCTTAACGAAAAGAGCTAGAAGGCTGAAAATGCAGATTTAGACTTGTAGGCATTGTGTGAACAAGATAGCGTTGAAAAATCGGCTCTAGCTTATTCCGCCTTAGAGAAAACCGCGTTGACATTTTTTCCAAATGCCTTGCAATATCTCCTTAACGAAGAGAGCTAGAAGGCTGAAAATGCAGATTTAGACTTGTAGGCATTGTGTGAACAAGATAGCGTTGAAAAATCGGCTCTAGCTTATTCCGCCTTAGAGAAAACCGCGTTGACATTTTTTCCAAATGCCTTGCAATATCTCCTTAACGAAAAGAGCTAGAAGGCTGTAAATGCAGATTTAGACTTGTAGGCATTGTGTAAACAAGATAGCGTTGAAAGATCTGCTCCAGCTTATTCCGCCTTAGAGAAAACCGCGTTGACATTTTTTCCAAATGCCTTGCAATATCTCCTTAACGAAAAGAGCTAGAAGGCTGTAAATGCAGATTTAGACTTGTAGGCATTGTGTAAACAAGATAGCGTTGAAAGATCTGCTCCAGCTTATTCCGCCTTAGAGAAAACCGCGTTGACATTTTTTCCAAATGCCTTGCAATATCTCCTTAACGAAAAGAGCTAGAAGGCTGAAAATGCAGATGTAGACTTGTAGGCATTGTGTGAACAAGATAGCGTTGAAAAATCTGCTCCAGCTTATTCCGCCTTAGAGAAAACCGCGTTGACATTTTTTCCAAATGCCTTGCAATATCTCCTTAACGAAAAGAGCTAGAAGGCTGAAAATGCAGATGTAGACTTGTAGGCATTGTGTGAACAAGATAGCTTTGAAAAATCTGCTCCAGCTTATTCCGCCTTAGAGAAAACCGCGTTGACATTTTTTCCAAATGCCTTGCAATATCTCCTTAACGAAAAGAGCTAGAAGGCTGAAAATGCAGATGTAGACTTGTAGGCATTGTGTGAACAAGATAGCTTTGAAAAATCTGCTCCAGCTTATTCCGCCTTAGAGAAAACCGCGTTGACATTTTTTCCAAATTCCTTGCAATATCTCCTTAACAAAAAGAGCTAGAGGGCTGAAAATGCAGATTTAGACTTGTAGGCATTGTGTGAACAAGATAGCGTTGAAAAATCGGCTCTAGCTTATTCCGCCTTAGAGAAAACCGCGTTGACATTTTTTCCAAATGCCTTGCAATATCTCCTTAACGAAAAGAGCTAGAAGGCTGAAAATGCAGATTTAGACTTGTAGGCATTGTGTGAACAAGATAGCGTTGAAAAATCGGCTCTAGCTTATTCCGCCTTAGAGAAAACCGCGTTGACATTTTTTCCAAATGCCTTGCAATATCTCCTTAACGAAAAGAGCTAGAAGGCTGAAAATGCAGATTTAGACTTGTAGGCATTGTGTGAACAAGATAGCGTTGAAAAATCGGCTCTAGCTTATTCCGCCTTAGAGAAAACCGCGTTGACATTTTTTCCAAATGCCTTGCAATATCTCCTTAACGAAAAGAGCTAGAAGGCTGAAAATGCAGATGTAGACTTGTAGGCATTGTGTGAACAAGATAGCGTTGAAAAATCTGCTCCAGCTTATTCCGCCTTAGAGAAAACCGCGTTGACATTTTTTCCAAATGCCTTGCAATATCTCCTTAACGAAAAGAGCTAGAAGGCTGAAAATGCAGATGTAGACTTGTAGGCATTGTGTGAACAAGATAGCTTTGAAAAATCTGCTCCAGCTTATTCCGCCTTAGAGAAAACCGCGTTGACATTTTTTCCAAATTCCTTGCAATATCTCCTTAACAAAAAGAGCTAGAGGGCTGAAAATGCAGATTTAGACTTGTAGGCATTGTGTGAACAAGATAGCGTTGAAAAATCGGCTCTAGCTTATTCCGCCTTAGAGAAAACCGCGTTGACATTTTTTCCAAATGCCTTGCAATATCTCCTTAACGAAAAGAGCTAGAAGGCTGAAAATGCAGATTTAGACTTGTAGGCATTGTGTGAACAAGATAGCGTTGAAAAATCGGCTCTAGCTTATTCCGCCTTAGAGAAAACCGCGTTGACATTTTTTCCAAATGCCTTGCAATATCTCCTTAACGAAGAGAGCTAGAAGGCTGAAAATGCAGATTTAGACTTGTAGGCATTGTGTGAACAAGATAGCGTTGAAAAATCGGCTCTAGCTTATTCCGCCTTAGAGAAAACCGCGTTGACATTTTTTCCAAATGCCTTGCAATATCTCCTTAACGAAAAGAGCTAGAAGGCTGTAAATGCAGATTTAGACTTGTAGGCATTGTGTAAACAAGATAGCGTTGAAAGATCTGCTCCAGCTTATTCCGCCTTAGAGAAAACCGCGTTGACATTTTTTCCAAATGCCTTGCAATATCTCCTTAACGAAAAGAGCTAGAAGGCTGAAAATGCAGATGTAGACTTGTAGGCATTGTGTGAACAAGATAGCGTTGAAAAATCTGCTCCAGCTTATTCCGCCTTAGAGAAAACCGCGTTGACATTTTTTCCAAATGCCTTGCAATATCTCCTTAACGAAAAGAGCTAGAAGGCTGAAAATGCAGATGTAGACTTGTAGGCATTGTGTGAACAAGATAGCTTTGAAAAATCTGCTCCAGCTTATTCCGCCTTAGAGAAAACCGCGTTGACATTTTTTCCAAATGCCTTGCAATATCTCCTTAACGAAAAGAGCTAGAAGGCTGAAAATGCAGATGTAGACTTGTAGGCATTGTGTGAACAAGATAGCTTTGAAAAATCTGCTCCAGCTTATTCCGCCTTAGAGAAAACCGCGTTGACATTTTTTCCAAATTCCTTGCAATATCTCCTTAACAAAAAGAGCTAGAGGGCTGAAAATGCAGATTTAGACTTGTAGGCATTGTGTGAACAAGATAGCGTTGAAAAATCGGCTCTAGCTTATTCCGCCTTAGAGAAAACCGCGTTGACATTTTTTCCAAATGCCTTGCAATATCTCCTTAACGAAAAGAGCTAGAAGGCTGAAAATGCAGATTTAGACTTGTAGGCATTGTGTGAACAAGATAGCGTTGAAAAATCGGCTCTAGCTTATTCCGCCTTAGAGAAAACCGCGTTGACATTTTTTCCAAATGCCTTGCAATATCTCCTTAACGAAAAGAGCTAGAAGGCTGAAAATGCAGATTTAGACTTGTAGGCATTGTGTGAACAAGATAGCGTTGAAAAATCGGCTCTAGCTTATTCCGCCTTAGAGAAAACCGCGTTGACATTTTTTCCAAATGCTTTGCAATATCTCCTTAACGAAAAGAGCTAGAAGGCTGAAAATGCAGATTTAGACTTGTAGGCATTGTGTGAACAAGATAGCGTTGAAAAATCGGCTCTAGCTTATTCCGCCTTAGAGAAAACCGCGTTGACATTTTTTCCAAATGCCTTGCAATATCTCCTTAACGAAAAGAGCTAGAAGGCTGAAAATGCAGATGTAGACTTGTAGGCATTGTGTGAACAAGATAGCTTTGAAAAATCTGCTCCAGCTTATTCCGCCTTAGAGAAAACCGCGTTGACATTTTTTCCAAATGCCTTGCAATATCTCCTTAACGAAAAGAGCTAGAAGGCTGAAAATGCAGATGTAGACTTGTAGGCATTGTGTGAACAAGATAGCTTTGAAAAATCTGCTCCAGCTTATTCCGCCTTAGAGAAAACCGCGTTGACATTTTTTCCAAATTCCTTGCAATATCTCCTTAACAAAAAGAGCTAGAGGGCTGAAAATGCAGATTTAGACTTGTAGGCATTGTGTGAACAAGATAGCGTTGAAATATCGGCTCTAGCTTATTCCGCCTTAGAGAAAACCGCGTTGACATTTTTTCCAAATGCTTTGCAATATCTCCTTAACGAAAAGAGCTAGAAGGCTGAAAATGCAGATTTAGACTTGTAGGCATTGTTTGAACAAGATAGCGTTGAAAAATCTGCTCCAGCTTATTCCACCTTAGAGAAAACCGCGTTGACATTTTTTCCAAATGCCTTGCAATATCTCCTTAACGAAAAGAGCTAGAAGGCTGAAAATGCAGATTTAGACTTGTAGGCATTGTGTGAACAAGATAGCGTTGAAAAATCGGCTCTAGCTTATTCCGCCTTAGAGAAAACCGCGTTGACATTTTTTCCAAATGCTTTGCAATATCTCCTTAACGAAAAGAGCTAGAAGGCTGAAAATGCAGATTTAGACTTGTAGGCATTGTGTGAACAAGATAGCGTTGAAAAATCGGCTCTAGCTTATTCCGCCTTAGAGAAAACCGCGTTGACATTTTTTCCAAATGCCTTGCAATATCTCCTTAACGAAAAGAGCTAGAAGGCTGAAAATGCAGATTTAGACTTGTAGGCATTGTGTGAACAAGATAGCATTGAAAAATCGGCTCTAGCTTATTCCGCCTTAGAGAAAACCGCGTTGACATTTTTTCCAAATGCCTTGCAATATCTCCTTAACGAAAAGAGCTAGAAGGCTGAAAATGCAGATTTAGACTTGTAGGCATTGTGTGAACAAAGCGTTGAAAAATCTGCTCCAGCTTATTCCGCCTTAGAGAAAACCGCGTTGACATTTTTTCCAAATGCCTTGCAATATCTCCTTAACGAAAAGAGCTAGAAGGCTGTAAATGCAGATTTAGACTTGTAGGCATTGTGTAAACAAGATAGCGTTGAAAGATCTGCTCCAGCTTATTCCGCCTTAGAGAAAACCGCGTTGACATTTTTTCCAAATGCCTTGCAATATCTCCTTAACGAAAAGAGCTAGAAGGCTGAAAATGCAGATGTAGACTTGTAGGCATTGTGTGAACAAGATAGCGTTGAAAAATCTGCTCCAGCTTATTCCGCCTTAGAGAAAACCGCGTTGACATTTTTTCCAAATGCCTTGCAATATCTCCTTAACGAAAAGAGCTAGAAGGCTGAAAATGCAGATGTAGACTTGTAGGCATTGTGTGAACAAGATAGCTTTGAAAAATCTGCTCCAGCTTATTCCGCCTTAGAGAAAACCGCGTTGACATTTTTTCCAAATTCCTTGCAATATCTCCTTAACAAAAAGAGCTAGAGGGCTGAAAATGCAGATTTAGACTTGTAGGCATTGTGTGAACAAGATAGCGTTGAAAAATCGGCTCTAGCTTATTCCGCCTTAGAGAAAACCGCGTTGACATTTTTTCCAAATGCCTTGCAATATCTCCTTAACGAAAAGAGCTAGAAGGCTGAAAATGCAGATTTAGACTTGTAGGCATTGTGTGAACAAGATAGCGTTGAAAAATCGGCTCTAGCTTATTCCGCCTTAGAGAAAACCGCGTTGACATTTTTTCCAAATGCCTTGCAATATCTCCTTAACGAAAAGAGCTAGAAGGCTGAAAATGCAGATTTAGACTTGTAGGCATTGTGTGAACAAGATAGCGTTGAAAAATCGGCTCTAGCTTATTCCGCCTTAGAGAAAACCGCGTTGACATTTTTTCCAAATGCCTTGCAATATCTCCTTAACGAAGAGAGCTAGAAGGCTGAAAATGCAGATTTAGACTTGTAGGCATTGTGTGAACAAGATAGCGTTGAAAAATCGGCTCTAGCTTATTCCGCCTTAGAGAAAACCGCGTTGACATTTTTTCCAAATGCCTTGCAATATCTCCTTAACGAAAAGAGCTAGAAGGCTGTAAATGCAGATTTAGACTTGTAGGCATTGTGTAAACAAGATAGCGTTGAAAGATCTGCTCCAGCTTATTCCGCCTTAGAGAAAACCGCGTTGACATTTTTTCCAAATGCCTTGCAATATCTCCTTAACGAAAAGAGCTAGAAGGCTGAAAATGCAGATGTAGACTTGTAGGCATTGTGTGAACAAGATAGCGTTGAAAAATCTGCTCCAGCTTATTCCGCCTTAGAGAAAACCGCGTTGACATTTTTTCCAAATGCCTTGCAATATCTCCTTAACGAAAAGAGCTAGAAGGCTGAAAATGCAGATGTAGACTTGTAGGCATTGTGTGAACAAGATAGCTTTGAAAAATCTGCTCCAGCTTATTCCGCCTTAGAGAAAACCGCGTTGACATTTTTTCCAAATGCCTTGCAATATCTCCTTAACGAAAAGAGCTAGAAGGCTGAAAATGCAGATGTAGACTTGTAGGCATTGTGTGAACAAGATAGCTTTGAAAAATCTGCTCCAGCTTATTCCGCCTTAGTGAAAACCGCGTTGACATTTTTTCCAAATTCCTTGCAATATCTCCTTAACAAAAAGAGCTAGAGGGCTGAAAATGCAGATTTAGACTTGTAGGCATTGTGTGAACAAGATAGCGTTGAAAAATCGGCTCTAGCTTATTCCGCCTTAGAGAAAACCGCGTTGACATTTTTTCCAAATGCCTTGCAATATCTCCTTAACGAAAAGAGCTAGAAGGCTGAAAATGCAGATTTAGACTTGTAGGCATTGTGTGAACAAGATAGCGTTGAAAAATCGGCTCTAGCTTATTCCGCCTTAGAGAAAACCGCGTTGACATTTTTTCCAAATGCCTTGCAATATCTCCTTAACGAAAAGAGCTAGAAGGCTGAAAATGCAGATTTAGACTTGTAGGCATTGTGTGAACAAGATAGCGTTGAAAAATCGGCTCTAGCTTATTCCGCCTTAGAGAAAACCGCGTTGACATTTTTTCCAAATGCCTTGCAATATCTCCTTAACGAAAAGAGCTAGAAGGCTGAAAATGCAGATGTAGACTTGTAGGCATTGTGTGAACAAGATAGCGTTGAAAAATCTGCTCCAGCTTATTCCGCCTTAGAGAAAACCGCGTTGACATTTTTTCCAAATGCCTTGCAATATCTCCTTAACGAAAAGAGCTAGAAGGCTGAAAATGCAGATGTAGACTTGTAGGCATTGTGTGAACAAGATAGCTTTGAAAAATCTGCTCCAGCTTATTCCGCCTTAGAGAAAACCGCGTTGACATTTTTTCCAAATTCCTTGCAATATCTCCTTAACAAAAAGAGCTAGAGGGCTGAAAATGCAGATTTAGACTTGTAGGCATTGTGTGAACAAGATAGCGTTGAAAAATCGGCTCTAGCTTATTCCGCCTTAGAGAAAACCGCGTTGACATTTTTTCCAAATGCCTTGCAATATCTCCTTAACGAAAAGAGCTAGAAGGCTGAAAATGCAGATTTAGACTTGTAGGCATTGTGTGAACAAGATAGCGTTGAAAAATCGGCTCTAGCTTATTCCGCCTTAGAGAAAACCGCGTTGACATTTTTTCCAAATGCCTTGCAATATCTCCTTAACGAAGAGAGCTAGAAGGCTGAAAATGCAGATTTAGACTTGTAGGCATTGTGTGAACAAGATAGCGTTGAAAAATCGGCTCTAGCTTATTCCGCCTTAGAGAAAACCGCGTTGACATTTTTTCCAAATGCCTTGCAATATCTCCTTAACGAAAAGAGCTAGAAGGCTGTAAATGCAGATTTAGACTTGTAGGCATTGTGTAAACAAGATAGCGTTGAAAGATCTGCTCCAGCTTATTCCGCCTTAGAGAAAACCGCGTTGACATTTTTTCCAAATGCCTTGCAATATCTCCTTAACGAAAAGAGCTAGAAGGCTGAAAATGCAGATGTAGACTTGTAGGCATTGTGTGAACAAGATAGCGTTGAAAAATCTGCTCCAGCTTATTCCGCCTTAGAGAAAACCGCGTTGACATTTTTTCCAAATGCCTTGCAATATCTCCTTAACGAAAAGAGCTAGAAGGCTGAAAATGCAGATGTAGACTTGTAGGCATTGTGTGAACAAGATAGCTTTGAAAAATCTGCTCCAGCTTATTCCGCCTTAGAGAAAACCGCGTTGACATTTTTTCCAAATGCCTTGCAATATCTCCTTAACGAAAAGAGCTAGAAGGCTGAAAATGCAGATGTAGACTTGTAGGCATTGTGTGAACAAGATAGCTTTGAAAAATCTGCTCCAGCTTATTCCGCCTTAGAGAAAACCGCGTTGACATTTTTTCCAAATTCCTTGCAATATCTCCTTAACAAAAAGAGCTAGAGGGCTGAAAATGCAGATTTAGACTTGTAGGCATTGTGTGAACAAGATAGCGTTGAAAAATCGGCTCTAGCTTATTCCGCCTTAGAGAAAACCGCGTTGACATTTTTTCCAAATGCCTTGCAATATCTCCTTAACGAAAAGAGCTAGAAGGCTGAAAATGCAGATTTAGACTTGTGGGCATTGTGTGAACAAGATAGCGTTGAAAAATCGGCTCTAGCTTATTCCGCCTTAGAGAAAACCGCGTTGACATTTTTTCCAAATGCCTTGCAATATCTCCTTAACGAAAAGAGCTAGAAGGCTGAAAATGCAGATTTAGACTTGTAGGCATTGTGTGAACAAGATAGCGTTGAAAAATCGGCTCTAGCTTATTCCGCCTTAGAGAAAACCGCGTTGACATTTTTTCCAAATGCCTTGCAATATCTCCTTAACGAAAAGAGCTAGAAGGCTGAAAATGCAGATTTAGACTTGTAGGCATTGTGTGAACAAGATAGCGTTGAAAAATCGGCTCTAGCTTATTCCGCCTTAGAGAAAACCGCGTTGACATTTTTTCCAAATGCCTTGCAATATCTCCTTAACGAAAAGAGCTAGAAGGCTGTAAATGCAGATTTAGACTTGTAGGCATTGTGTAAACAAGATAGCGTTGAAAGATCTGCTCCAGCTTATTCCGCCTTAGAGAAAACCGCGTTGACATTTTTTCCAAATGCCTTGCAATATCTCCTTAACGAAAAGAGCTAGAAGGCTGAAAATGCAGATGTAGACTTGTAGGCATTGTGTGAACAAGATAGCGTTGAAAAATCTGCTCCAGCTTATTCCGCCTTAGAGAAAACCGCGTTGACATTTTTTCCAAATGCCTTGCAATATCTCCTTAACGAAAAGAGCTAGAAGGCTGAAAATGCAGATGTAGACTTGTAGGCATTGTGTGAACAAGATAGCTTTGAAAAATCTGCTCCAGCTTATTCCGCCTTAGAGAAAACCGCGTTGACATTTTTTCCAAATGCCTTGCAATATCTCCTTAACGAAAAGAGCTAGAAGGCTGAAAATGCAGATGTAGACTTGTAGGCATTGTGTGAACAAGATAGCGTTGAAAAATCGGCTCTAGCTTATTCCGCCTTAGAGAAAACCGCGTTGACATTTTTTCCAAATGCCTTGCAATATCTCCTTAACGAAAAGAGCTAGAAGGCTGAAAATGCAGATTTAGACTTGTAGGCATTGTGTGAACAAGATAGCGTTGAAAAATCGGCTCTAGCTTATTCCGCCTTAGAGAAAAACGCGTTGACATTTTTTCCAAATGCCTTGCAATATCTCCTTAACGAAAAGAGCTAGAAGGCTGAAAATGCAGATTTAGACTTGTAGGCATTGTGTGAACAAGATAGCGTTGAAAAATCGGCTCTAGCTTATTCCGCCTTAGAGAAAACCGCGTTGACATTTTTTCCAAATGCCTTGCAATATCTCCTTAACGAAAAGAGCTAGAAGGCTGAAAATGCAGATTTAGACTTGTAGGCATTGTGTGAACAAGATAGCGTTGAAAAATCGGCTCTAGCTTATTCCGCCTTAGAGAAAACCGCGTTGACATTTTTTCCAAATGCCTTGCAATATCTCCTTAACGAAAAGAGCTAGAAGGCTGAAAATGCAGATTTAGACTTGTAGGCATTGTGTGAACAAGATAGCGTTGAAAAATCGTCTCTAGCTTATTCCGCCTTAGAGAAAACCGCGTTGACATTTTTTCCAAATGCCTTGCAATATCTCCTTAACGAAAAGAGCTAGAAGGCTGAAAATGCAGATTTAGACTTATAGGCATTGTGTGAACAAGATAGCGTTGAAAAATCGGCTCTAGCTTATTCCGCCTTAGAGAAAACCGCGTTGACATTTTTTCCAAATGCCTTGCATTATCTCCTTAACGAAAAGAGCTAGAAGGCTGAAAATGCAGATTTATGCTGGGTACACACCAGGACGACTAGGGCACGATTCTGTCAATTTAGATCCAATTCCGACCGGTTGTATGCAGATTGTGTGTATTATCGTGTGTTTTTGCCATTTATTTGATCCGATTCCGATCCAATGCGCGTTCACGCCGCTCGTTTGGTCGCATCTTTGGTCCTACGTGCTGCAGGTAGGATCCGTCAATCCCAGGCCGACCGACCGTCAATCGTATGCAGATCGTGAGTGTTTTTTGCCGCCTCCGTCGTCCGTCCGTCGGTGCGTCCGTCGTTTGATCCAGCCTATTTGAGTGGCATTTCCTAAACACTCCCCCGGCGCCATGTTTTTCCACATAGCAAACAGCGCTGGCGCAGCAGTTGGACTCTCCTTCTTGTCTCATCTCCCAGAACAACAACCTGGTATGTTTGCACTCCCAATGCTCTTCTATGCATGCCCACTGTTGCCACCAATGTATATAGTGTGTATAAAGCACTGGTTTGGCAACCGTGCACCCGACCATGTCACTTTTGTTTTTTTGGGTGGGCCCCATCTGTGTGTGTATACATATAACCAATGTCCACCATTGCAGTATTCCAAGCACTCCTCTCTGCTAGGCCCCATTCACCTGTGTGTGTGTGTGTGTGTGTGTGTGTTTGTGTATATATAGATATATATACATAAACCATTGTCCACCATTGCAGTATTCCATGCACTCCTCTCTGCTAGGCCCCATTCACCTGTGTGCGTGTGTTTGTGTATATATAGATATATATACATAAACCATTGTCCACCATTGCAGTATTCCATGCACTCCTCTCTGCTAGGCCCCATTCACCTGTGTGCGTGTGTTTTTGTATATATAGATATATATACATAAACCATTGTCCACCATTGCAGTATTCCATGCACTCCTCTCTGCTAGGCCCCATTCACCTGTGTGCGTGTGTTTGTGTATATATAGATATATATACATAAACCATTGTCCACCATTGCAGTATTCCATGCACTCCTCTCTGCTAGGCCCCATTCACCTGTGTGCGTGTGTTTGTGTATATATAGATATATATACATAAACCATTGTCCACCATTGCAGTATTCCATGCACTCCTCTCTGCTAGGCCCCATTCACCTGTGTGCGTGTGTTTGTGTATATATAGATATATATACATAAACCATTGTCCACCATTGCAGTATTCCATGCACTCCTCTCTGCTAGGCCCCATTCACCTGTGTGCGTGTGTTTGTGTATATATAGATATATATACATAAACCATTGTCCACCATTGCAGTATTCCATGCACTCCTCTCTGCTAGGCCCCATTCACCTGTGTGTGTGAATAGCAATCTGCACAATAAAATGTATAGTGGTTTTCATAAAAGTTTATTAACATTTTAAATACTTAAAACATAAGAACTAGGTAAACTGGTAACTATAACTATAAAAATTTAAATATGAAACAAAACATGGGTATAACTATAACAACTAAAATGGTTTTATCTTTTTACAGTCCCAATGTCCAACGCAAAGGAACAAGAGTTTCTTGAAGGGTTTATTGAAAAATATCGTGCACACGAATGCCTGTGGCGAACAAAATCCAAGGAGTATTCGAACAAAATGAAAAGAAACCAAGCCTTGGAGGAGTTGGCACGCTACAGTCTTCCATTTCACCCAGAGGCCAATGTTGAATGGGTGAGGAAACGCATCCAGAATATGCGCACGGTGTTCTTAAAGGAACACAAGAAGATGGAGGCTGCAAAGAAGTCTGGTGCTGGAGTCGACGAGATGTATCAAACATCGCTCTGGTACTATGACCGGTTGACATTCACCCTCAGCCAGGAGTCGATGAGGACAGGAGTAGTCCTTATGGTAGAACATGAAAACCAAGAAGTCACGGCGCAGGAGGAGGAGGAGAATTCGCAGTCTGCATCGGTGAGTCTATTTTTTTGGCTATCTAATTGATTCCTCCTGCCAATCCACAGCGCCCTCCCCATTAAAGTAGGCCATGTACTCTTCCCTCACCTGTTTGGCTCGTGCACTCCCTGTGTAGTGTTGTGTTGGGGTTTGCAAGGAGGATATCTGCACTACCTCCTCTGGCAGTTCTTGGTCTTCTTGGAGTGCTGTGCCTGTAGCCCTTTGCTGTGTGGCTTTTCTGCGGAGCAAATTGTGCAGGACACAGCACGCCGTGACAACCCAGTCAATTTTGTCCACCCTCAGGTTAATGGCAGTGTGGAAAATGCGAAACCGGCTTGCCAGGATGCCAAAAGCATTTTCCACAACACGCCGTGCCCTGGATAGCCTGTAGTTAAAGATCCTTTTGTCATGGTTCAACCCCCTTTGCGCATATGGCTTCATGACATGCTCGTGCAGGCCAAAAGCCTCGTCAGCCACAAAAACAAAGTTAAGCCCCTGTTTAGTTTCCTGGACAGACGGCAAGTGAAGGGTGTTCGCTATGAGCCTTTCGTAGAACTTTGTGTCCTTGAAAGTGCCACCATCCGATGCACGGCCATTCCTTCCTACATCCAGGAAGATAAACTCATAGTTCGCATTAACAACAGCCATTAGTACAATGCTAAAATAGCCCTTGTAATTAAAATAGTAGGAACCACTATTGATAGGCTGGGCTATGCGGACATGTTTGCCATCAATGGCTCCACCGCAATTTGGGAAGTTCCATCGCTGTTCAAACTCCTCTGCGATGACTTTCCATTCATTCACGCTGGTAGGGAACTGAAATTAGAAGTAAATAGAATTGATTAGTAAACATGTTCAATTTTTTTACAGCTTGGTGACTACCCACCTGCAACCCCAGACCTATCTGTCCTATCTGAGAATGCATGTACATCGAACGAAGTTCCTACTCCGGCACGCACTCCGCCACCCACCCTGGAACCCACTCCACCACTCCCCCGTGCCAAAAAAATGCGTGGCAAAGGAAAAAAAGGAGAAGCAGCGGCACATGAAGAATTTATGATGCGGGCACATCAAGTCCTGCAAAGAAACCCCGACAAACATGACAACTACTTCACTTATGTGGCAGAGTGTGTTCGCAACATGGCTCCTGACCAGCAACTTACTTTTGAAAAGTTATGCATGGAGTTGGTGTATAATGGCAGTTTAGGGTATCTCAACAGTGGCACTAAAATAGTTGGCATTGGTAGTGCACCAGACACACCACTGTCATTAGAATCACCAGTGCCTACTCCGCCTGCCACCGTAGCAGGCCAGTCGAGCACAATTCCAACACATACCCAGTCAACACCTACACAGCCTTCTCAACCCCCCCAGTACCGTCAATTCTACAGTTCTTTACTGATAGAAGATCCAGAGTGTCCTGTTTTTGAGGATCTGTCTTAAAAAATAGGCTACTTTATCATTTACCATCGACATGGTCTCAGCTGCAGGTATGTGATGGCCACTGCTCACATGGCGTATGGCGCACATCAATGGGGCCGGGACCATTGCATCTGCGCCATGCGCCATGTGGGCCGCAGCCTTTACATATCTGCAGCAGACATCCTCTGCCACACAAGGGCCACAGTGTGTATTTTTGTTTATTTATATGCTGCTACCTGTACCTGCATTACCAGAGGGAGAACAGGATTCTCCTCAATCTGGATAGCAAACTCCATTTATTGCCCTTTTTTCTTTGCCAATAGTATGGGGTACTGTGCGGCAGACATGGTCTCAGCTGCAGGTATGTGATGGCCACTGCTCACATGGCGTATGGCGCACATCAATGGGGCCGGGACCATTGCATCTGCGCCATGCGCCATGTGGTCCGCAGCCTTTACATATCTGCGGCAGACATCCTCTGCCGCACAGTACCTTATCCCTACTGTTGTAAGGGCATGTTCCAGAAGTTACCAGAGTGTGTTTTTTTTGTTTATTTATATGCTGCTACCTGTACCTGCATTACCAGAGGGAGAACAGGATTCTCCTCAATCTGGATAGCAAACTCCATTTATTGCCCTTTTTTCTTTGCCAATAGTATGGGGTACTGTGCGGCAGACATGGTCTCAGCTGCAGGTATGTGATGGCCACTGCTCACATGGCGTATGGCGCACATCAATGGGGCCGGGACCATTGCATCTGCGCCATGCGCCATGTGGTCCGCAGCCTTTACATATCTGCAGCAGACATCCTCTGCCGCACAGTACCTTATCCCTACTGTTGTAAGGGCATGTTCCAGAAGTTACCAGAGTGTGTTTTTTTTGTTTATTTATATGCTGCTACCTGTACCTGCATTACCAGAGGGAGAACAGGATTCTCCTCAATCTGGATAGCAAACTCCATTTATTGCCCTTTTTTCTTTGCCAATAGTATGGGGTACTGTGCGGCAGACATGGTCTCAGCTGCAGGTATGTGATGGCCACTGCTCACATGGCGTATGGCGCACATCAATGGGGCCGGGACCATTGCATCTGCGCCATGCGCCATGTGGGCCGCAGCCTTTACTTATCTGCGGCAGACATCCTCTGCCACACAGTAGCCCGTACTTATTGGGAAAGTTTAAACTGGGTCATACATACTTAAATCTTTATATATAGTGTGTGTTTTTGTACAATATCTTTTATATATGGTATTATAATATATTTGTGTTGACACAATCTATTTACTATTTTACATGTTTTAACCATGAAAGGCCTAAAAAACCTGTTTCTGTCCTAGGCCTAAATTATAAATAAAAATATTTTGTTTGCACAATAAAGTGTACAGTGTATATTTCATCCTTACCTTGCAATACTGGTACTGCAGCACCTTCACAATGGCTTTGCAGGTCTCCGGGATGATGAGGCCCAAAGCTTGCGGGGAGATGAGGGATCCAAACTTTAGGTCAGCAAGAGACCGTCCTGTCGCCAGAAACCTCAGGGTCACCACCAGCCGTTCCTCAGCAGGGATAGCCATGCGATACTTGGTATCCTGCTTCTCGATGTGGGGAGTCACCAGACGCAGCAATTCCTGGAATGTGGCATCATCCATCCTCAAGAAGTTACGAAAATCGTCTGGGTTATTCTCCCTGATGTCCCTGAGCAGTGGCATGTGCGAACGAGTCTGACGCTGAAGTAGCCACTGCTTTGTCCAGCATGATCTTTCTCTCCTGCGCTGGGCTCTCTGACGCCTGAGCTTCAAAACTGCATAATAGAGCAGGTACTGTTGCTGGTGACTACCCATCACTGCATTCTCCATAGTGCAGGGTTAAAAGACACTTTGTAATGGCAGGCAAAACAAAGTAATGTGTAAATAGCTATGTCCAGCGTTCAGCAGGTATAAACCAAGCCTCACTAGTAACAAAGCAGAAATACACTGGTTTAAAATGGCTGCTGCTATTCCTATCCCCCTCTGCTAGTCCTCCCCCTCTGCTAGTCCAGCCCCTTCATTCAAATTTCAAAAGCCAATCTGACGACGGTAGCATGTGTTCTTGCAAAAAAACAAAAACCAGCGATCCGACCGTCTTAACGACCATCGCGGGCGCATCGGGATCGGATCTAGATCGTTCCGCCAAAAAACCACAATTTTTGCTAATCGTTTGCTGGGGACTGCCTGGGAGCTCCCGGGAAGTCCAAGGGAAATCGTTCCATGGTCGTCTATCGGTCGTGAACGACGGTGGTCGTCCTGGTGTGTACCCCACATTAGACTTGTAGGCATTGTGTGAACAAGATAGCGTTGAAAAATCGGCTCTAGCTTATTCCGCCTTAGAGAAAACCGCGTTGACATTTTTTCCAAATGCCTTGCAATATCTCCTTAACAAAAAGAGCTAGATGGCTCAAAATGCAGATTTAGACTTGTAGGCATTGTGTGAACAAGATAGCGTTGAAAAATCTGCTCCAGCTTATTCCACCTTAGAGAAAACCGCGTTGACATTTTTTCCAAATGCCTTGCAATACTGTATCTCCTTAACGAAAAGAGCTAGAAGGCTGAAAATGCAGATTTAGACTTGTAGGCATTGTGTGAACAAGATAGCGTTGAAAAATCTGCTCCAGCTTATTCCACCTTAGAGAAAACCGCGTTGACATTTTTTCCAAATGCCTTGCAATATCTCCTTAACGAAAAGAGCTAGAAGGCTGAAAATGCAGATTTAGACTTGTAGGCATTGTTTGAACAAGATAGCGTTGAAAAATCTGCTCCAGCTTATTCCACCTTAGAGAAAACCGCGTTGACATTTTTTCCAAATGCCTTGCAATATCTCCTTAACGAAAAGAGCTAGAAGGCTGAAAATGCAGATTTAGACTTGTAGGCATTGTGTGAACAAGATAGCGTTGAAAAATCGGCTCTAGCTTATTCCGCCTTAGAGAAAACCGCGTTGACATTTTTTCCAAATGCCTTGCAATATCTCCTTAACGAAAAGAGCTAGAAGGCTGAAAATGCAGATTTAGACTTGTAGGCATTGTGTGAACAAGATAGCGTTGAAAAATCGGCTCTAGCTTATTCCGCCTTAGAGAAAACCGCGTTGACATTTTTTCCAAATGCTTTGCAATATCTCCTTAACGAAAAGAGCTAGAAGGCTGAAAATGCAGATTTAGACTTGTAGGCATTGTGTGAACAAGATAGCGTTGAAAAATCGGCTCTAGCTTATTCCGCCTTAGAGAAAACCGCGTTGACATTTTTTCCAAATGCCTTGCAATATCTCCTTAACGAAAAGAGCTAGAAGGCTGAAAATGCAGATTTAGACTTGTAGGCATTGTGTGAACAAGATAGCGTTGAAAAATCGGCTCTAGCTTATTCCGCCTTAGAGAAAACCGCGTTGACATTTTTTCCAAATGCCTTGCAATATCTCCTTAACAAAAAGAGCTAGAAGGCTGAAAATGCAGATTTAGACTTGTAGGCATTGTGTGAACAAGATAGCGTTGAAAAATCTGCTCCAGCTTATTCCACCTTAGAGAAAACCGCGTTGACATTTTTTCCAAATGCCTTGCAATATCTCCTTAACGAAAAGAGCTAGAAGACTGAAAATGCAGATTTAGACTTGTAGGCATTGTGTGAACAAGATAGCGTTGAAAAATCGGCTCTAGCTTATTCCGCCTTAGAGAAAACCGCGTTGACATTTTTTCCAAATGCCTTGCAATATCTCCTTAACGAAAAGAGCTAGAAGGCTGAAAATGCAGATTTAGACTTGTAGGCATTGTGTGAACAAGATAGCGTTGAAAAATCGGCTCTAGCTTATTCCGCCTTAGAGAAAACCGCGTTGACATTTTTTCCAAATGCCTTGCAATATCTCCTTAACGAAAAGAGCTAGAAGGCTGAAAATGCAGATTTAGATTTGTAGGCATTGTGTGAACAAGATAGCGTTGAAAAATCGGCTCCAGCTTATTCCGCCTTAGAGAAAACCGCGTTGACATTTTTTCCAAATGCCTTGCAATATCTCCTTAACGAAAAGAGCTAGAAGGCTGAAAATGCAGATGTAGACTTGTAGGCATTGTGTGAACAAGATAGCGTTGAAAAATCTGCTCCAGCTTATTCCGCCTTAGAGAAAACCGCGTTGACATTTTTTCCAAATGCCTTGCAATATCTCCTTAACGAAAAGAGCTAGAAGGCTGAAAATGCAGATTTAGACTTGTAGGCATTGTGTGAACAAGATAGCGTTGAAAAATCGGCTCTAGCTTATTCCGCCTTAGAGAAAACCGCGTTGACATTTTTTCCAAATGCCTTGCAATATCTCCTTAACAAAAAGAGCTAGAAGGCTGAAAATGCAGATTTAGACTTGTAGGCATTGTCATGCTTCATTTTATTTATGAATTGCAACATTACACTTTTTTTTTTTACAAAAATATATCATATAAAAAACAATATACAAATATACAAAAGTATTAAATAACATAAACTTTGAACATAAACATAATTTCCATGTATTCTGGATGCTATTACATATCATAACACTTTTATTTATTATTTATAAACTCCTGTATATTCCTCATATAGGCCTTTAGGCTTTATTCAGAGAAATTCCATCAGCATATCATATAGAATGTTCAATGTCCTTAGTATGACTGTATGTTTTACATAAAACATATATATAAACTTTGTACGCAAGCCTTTTATGGCTTACCCATGAGCCTATTTTCTAGGCCCATACGTTTTCCCTTTTTTTTTTAAAGGAAGATCCTTTATCTTCACTCATACCCTTTCATACTCATTCATACACATACTCCCCAAGCATTCTTCATTCATGCCACAAAGAAGACAACACCATGTATACTTTATCCATTCTTCCATCCACCATTCACTCACACACATATATACTAATCATACATCCCACCTTAAGAAAAAAAACCAAAACCATCACCAATCTATACCCATCACCTTTATACATATGATCATTCATTTCCAATACCCACAGGACTTCACTCATTCTCAAACACTCCACGCCTTCATACAACCATCCAACATTAATATAAGTAAACAAATATTATGTGCATGTAAGATGTATGTAAACCATTTTTTTCCATGACTGATTTTACTAATAAGTGTAAGAAAAGAAAAGGATCCCAGAATGTTCCAAGAGTCACTGAATGCCACCTACTCAAGGAGGCTTCAGCTGGCCCCATAAGCGAGACCAGCTGATGGCATCCAGCTTCTCCTTTTCCATATCCATCACCACCTTCACATCGTGCAGAATGAGACCCACCACCGACCTAAGAGGAAGGATTTTCTGCCTGATTCCAATATGACACCGTGCATTCCACGTGTGATACCTAACCACTAAACTAACTATATAAATTGTGCATAAATCAAAATTCCCGTATCCTTTGAAAGCTCCGTAGGCCCATTCCGGGTAACTGAGCCCCGAAAGACAAGGGATACCTAAAGAGGTTGATACTGATTTGTAAACATTTACATTAAAGGGACACTTAAGAATAAAGTGGTCTATCGTCTCCTCCTCCCCTAGACATTCCTCACGTGGGCAACCACGGTCATTGGTACTTAGAAAGTTAAGGTTCCCCTTAACATAAAGCTTCCCTAGAAACGAGAGCCAGGCAATGTCTCTAAACTTCAGAGGAATGCGTCGCTCATTGAGCAACCTCAAACCTGCTGAACAGACAGTCCCTGGGCAGTCCCTCAGAGCCAGTGGAGCCAGGAAATAGATCTGTAAGACCCTCTTTCCCAACTCCTTTCTCGAGAGATCTCTCACATCACCAGTTGTCAAGCTCCACTTGGATATCATCCTGATGGACAAGATCACGTAGATCGGAAGGTAACCTCGCCTAGACCAAGGTCTCTTCAATCGACCACCATCTATCCATGCTCTAGAAAAAGGATTCCACCATTCCAAGAATCCATGTACCCATCGAGGGGGCTCCCCTAAAAAGAGGCTGCCAATGTTTAGCTTTAAAAAAGCTGTTACAAAAAAGACTACGGGATTGACCATGTCCTGGCCCCCTTCAGCCCTCGATCTGTACGTGATACCTCTCTTGACAATGTTCATCCTGTTCCCCCAGAGCATCTGGAAGAACAGGGAACATAACTTGGACCACATTAACTGAGGCAAAAAACAGACATAGCTGACAAAAAGATTGGTATCAAATAGGTTTTGCAGATGTCAACCCTTTCCCTCAGGGAAAACTTTTGTCCCCTCCAGAAGCACACTTTCCGGGTTGCATCCTCCAACTTCCGCTCCCAATTTAAGGTGGAATAATCTCCATGGTCAAATTGGATGCCAAGAATTTTGATATTGTCTTTGGCCACAGGGAAGGTGTCCGGGAGAGAAAACTCTTCTCCCTCTTCCCCCATCCAGAAAACTTCACTCTTGTCCTGGTTCACTCTAGAACCGGAAGCCTGAGAATAATCCTGGACCAGTTGGTCGATGACACCAGTCTCTGCCACGGATGACAGGACAACAGTGACATCATCCGCATAGGCTGTCACTCTCAATGTGCACTCCGGAGACAGCTGCAACCCCTCCAACGTGCTGCTCTCAATCCTCCTGACGAAGGGATCGATTGCAAACACGTACAGAAGGGAGCTCAGGGGACAACCCTGACGTACACCGGAGTCCACACTGAAAGAGGGCCCAACCCAACCATTGACAAGAGGGAAGCTCTCGGCCTTTCTGTACAAGATTTTTAGCCAATTTACCATCTTTTGCGGAAAGCCATACCTTTCCAGTAGTGTCCATAGGTACTTATGATTGACACGGTCAAAGGCCTTTGATTGATCCAAAGCCAGCATGTATTTCCCAATCTTTCCAGCTCTTCACCGTTCCACGGCTTCCCGGACACCAAGGACTGCACTAAAGGTGCTTCGCCCTTTCACAGTGCAGTGCTGGGAAGGGGAAAGAAGCTCTCTTGAGAACTCCATAATTCTGTTAAAGAAAACTTTTGCCAGAATCTTTCTGTCCGTATTCAGAAGAGCGATGGGGCGCCAATTCTCAATACGGGCACGGTCCTTTCCTTTGAACAACAAGATAAGGGCCGACCGTCTCATGGAAGGAGACAGTTCACCCTCCTCTAAACAGGTATTAAAAACCTCCGTGAGACGGGGAGCTATGACATCAGAGAGTTCTTTGTAAAACTCCGATGTTAGGCCATCAGGCCGGGTGACTTTTTCAATGACAAACCATCAATTGCTTCCCTAACTTCTTCTACACTTATCTTGTTGTCCAAACAATCAAGAGCAGTACCTGGATTCACCAGGTTTGGTGTCTCCTCCAGGAAAGACTCCATCCTTTCTCTGATAAGTGGCTTCTCAGACAAGAGATCAGAGTAATAGGTCTCCACAACTTTCAGGATGCCTTCCTTTCCCTCCTGAAGCACATCCTGTCCATCATGCAGACCCCTGATTTCTTTTACCCCGATCGCTTTTCTACAATCCTGGTAGGGATCAGGTGAGTGGTATACACCATAATCCCTCTCCAGGGTCAAAGACGCTAATCGGTCATACTGACATTCTCTCATCTGAGACTTCACTCGGGAGATTTCCCCACTATCTCCACCCTCAGAGATCAAGAAATCTAATTCCCTTTTAAGAACATAGTAGGCATTTTTCTTTTTCAAGTTCTTTTTCCTTACCAGTCTTTTGAAGAAACCTTGGACTTTCTTTTTCATTACCTCGCACCACTCCGATCTACTCCAGCCTGCCTCCAACAGTAATTCATGGTCCATCAGGAGACTTCTTAAGGACTGCATCACGCTATCATCCTTCAGGAGTTCAGAGTTCAATCTCCACAGGCCTCTTCCTTTCTGAATGGTCTCCGAAGCATTCAAAGAAAAAGAGAGAAAACAGTGGTCAGAGAATTCTACTGGCTCTACCTTGGGGGGTAAAGTTTTTGAACCTCTTTTAACAAAAAATCTATCTATTCTAGACCTATTTCTACCACTAAAATAAGTGAAACCCGTGAGGTCTGGAGAGTGTTTAATGTGAACATCCTCCAGCCCTGCCTGTCTAACCATTTTTACTAAGAAATTTGCATCATAACTCAGGGTCTTATTGTTTTTGGAACCTCCTCTGTCCTTTGGTCTTACCACGGCGTTGAAATCGCCTCCAAAAACGACCTGCTGAGCTGTGTATAAAAATGGTTTTATCAGTTTAAAAAGGCATTTCCTGTCCCAGGCACTCTGGGGACCATAGATGTTTATTAGCCTCAGGTCCTGCCCTCTGAAGCTGACATCCAAAATCATACATCTTCCAACATCTAATTCTACAAATCTGTTCACGGTTACCTTGTCGGTGAAAAGGACCGCCACTCCACTATAAGGCTCAGCTGCAAGAGACCAGAATGAGGGGCCTCTCGTCCATTCCCTCTTGGCTCTATGAAGAACCTCAAGGGTACTCACTCTGGTCTCCTGAAGGAAAAGTATATCAAAATCCTCGCTTTTTAAAAAATCATAAGCCATAAACTGAGCCTGATTCGATAATATGGAGGCCACATTAAGAGTGGCACATTTAATGAGGTGGGGAGCCATGAAAAAATTTGTAGAAAGAGAATCTTATAACAAATTATTTACTTTCACCCTTCCCACCACCATCCTTGCATTCACCGCCACCCACCACATTCATAACCACATCCATTACCTCAGACAAACCATCACCACCTTTGTTAATTACATCAGGTGGCTTTTTTTTTGTTATCTCGCAGCTTTTGGTTGAGACATCGGTCTCACTCATATCCCCCTTGCAGGCGGCTTTCCTTACAATAATGTTATTGGACTCATCTGAGTCTTCTTTATTAACAGTACTATCCATTTCTTCCTCAGAAACCTCATCTTGGTCAAGCATGTCAACTGTTTTCATTCTATGTTTAATTAACTCTTTCTCTCTCCTTTCATTTTGTTTATGTTTTATGTCAATTTTTTTTTCCATTTTTTTCTTGCCTTTTCCAATTTTACTTTCTTTCTTTTGGGATTTAAACACAAGTTCGCCATCTACTTTATATACCTCCCCCTCACCATCTTTCTCCTCCTCCTTCCCTTCGTCCCCTTCATCATCAGAAAAACACAGGAATCTGTTTGACAAGTCAATATCCGTTTTTCCTTTCTCTTTCCCTTTCACAGATTTTTTACTTTTTTTTACAACTTCAAAAAACTCACCCTCCACCTCGTCATTACCTTTACTCCATTCAATATTCTTTTCCTTATTAATTACAGCTTTTGTATATTTTTTTCATTTTGGCTGCATCTGATCTGTCAGTTATATTTTTTAAGGAGTCTGGGCAACGGCTGTATGGATGCCCCTCAAACCCACAGAGGTTGCAGGTTACCTTATTGCAGGTCTTTGAGGGGTGGCCAGATTCGCCACACAAGGAGCATTTTACCTCCCCACATTCGCTACTATTGTGACCTTCCTTGCCACATTTAAAACATGTTCTAGGTTGGCCGGGATAAAAAACTTGGATTCTATCCCGGCCAATGTAGGCGGCCGATGGCAGGTGCGCGGTTCTCCCCCCAACCTGGTTCAGCCTCACCGTGACAGACCACGCACCCCCCCATACACCAAGTGTATACCCCACCTTCATCATGTCACCCTTTAAGTTGCATTGGCGACTGAGCCAGTAACGGATATCCTCCGGTGGAATCATGTCATTTCTGACTAAAATTTTAACTCTGGTATCCTCTGGCTGTGATGTAGCAAACACTGTGTACCCAAAATATTTTTTATCAAATTTTTTTGCTTCCCATTCTGTTAGCACTTTCTGCATCTTGTGAGGGGAAATAAAACTTAAATCAAAAATGGGGGATCTGTCGGGGTGAATGCATGCTGATAGGTCTTTTGCACAAACGTCTAGGGAAAAAATCATATTTAAAAAGGTTGTCTGTGTCGGCACTGGGTTAGTGTCAATCCATTTAAATTGTATTAGATTACGTTTTCTTATGTTATTTGTGCTAGGACCAGGTAATTCCTCACTAACATTTGTACTAGGAACATTTTTCACAGCCTTTGCATAGGAAATTGGGGTTTTTACCTTGGTCGACACATTTTCTGTCGACACATCACCATTTTTTTTTTCAAACACATTTTCATCACTAGTATTTTTTTCCAATTGCGCTGCAATAATCTTTATTGCACCCATAGCACCTTCTGGCGCACCAATCTCTCCAAATATAGTATCAAACACATTTCTTTCTTTTACTGACAGTTTTTTTTCATTTAAACATTTCTGCCCCTGTGAAAGTTTGCCAATGTTCTCTCTAATTGCATTTAGCGCATTGTCCATACTCTGCATTGTCTCAGCGTGCGCAACGCTGGGACCCGGCTTTTGACTGTCTGCTACTAAGCCGCCCAGTGCGCCCGCTGTCACTGACACATTCACGGGAGCCGCCGGCTGTATCCCCGCTAGACGGGTTTGTGTCCTGAACGCATCAGGGGTCCCCAGGTACGCAGCGTCATCAGAAAGCACTTCAGTCTCCATACTCACCGCGTCCTGAGGTCCCCGCTGCTCCCGACATCCAGCCGCCGTCTCCGTCTCTCTCACGGGCGCCATGACACTCCGGGTCTTGCCAGCTTCCGACAGTGGGATTCCCGCACTCCTGTGCTCCACGAGTCTGGCTTTTTCCATGGTGACGTCACACACTGCAGGTTGAACTGCAATCACCTTGCTCTCCGTTAACCCTTCTGGCGCTGGAGAAGATTTTGGTTTTCTTTTTCCTCCTTGCTTCTGCTCGATTCTTTTTTCAATCTTGATCAGGGACTTCATGTGGGTAGCGATTTCATCTTTCAGCAAAACCTTCTCCCAGTGATGACATGTTGCACGCCGTGACTTTGCCTTTAGAAGTTTTTTGCTGGTTCTGCCGTACTCTCTTTTCAGATCCTGTAGTCCCATCATATCAAGATGCTCGTCTTCTCTTTCGTCGACACTGGTGTCGTCTGAAATGGGTGAAGAAGAATCATAATCCCCCGTAGCTGCTGTTGTGCCGCTACCGCCGATGGCATTCGCGACGGGTTTCTCCGATCCTTCCCCCCACACCACGCTCTGTGCAGGGGTACCTGTGGAGTCTTCCGGGGGACCCTCTCCATCATTAACAACTTTCCCATCCATTCCTGCACTTGCGGGTGCACCGCTTAACTGTGCCGATGTGTCAGTTCTAGCCGACCGCCGGCTTTCTTCTCCTACCATTTAGGTAGTGCAGCAAAGAAAATGTCCCCGCACCGGGTGCCCGCTTCCGCGTACCCACCTCTGGGTCCCCAAGCTCAGGGAAGCCCAGAGAAGGAATTACTGGTATCTGACGGCTGCTGGAAACTAGGCAACCCCGCACCGGGTGCTTGCCTATTTCGTCCCCGCAAAAGCTCCCCCCGAGCCCGGGGAGGCTGGGGGAGTGGCTACCGCTGGCTGGTTCTCTCAGGAGCTTACGTGAACACGACTGCCTAGCAAGATCTCCTTAACGAAAAGAGCTAGAAGGCTGAAAATGCAGATTTAGACTTGTAGGCATTGTGTGAACAAGATAGCGTTGAAAAATCTGCTCCAGCTTATTCCGCCTTAGAGAAAACCGCGTTGACATTTTTTCCAAATGCCTTGCAATATCTCCTTAACGAAAAGAGCTAGAAGGCTGAAAATGCAGATTTAGACTTGTAGGCATTGTGTGAACAAGATAGCATTGAAAAATCTGCTCCAGCTTATTCCGCCTTAGAGAAAACCGCGTTGACATTTTTTCCAAATGCCTTGCAATATCTCCTTAACGAAAAGAGCTAGAAGGCTGAAAATGCAGATTTAGACTTGTAGGCATTGTGTGAACAAGATAGCGTTGAAAAATCTGCTCCAGCTTATTCCGCCTTAGAGAAAACCGCGTTGACATTTTTTCCAAATGCCTTGCAATATCTCCTTAACGAAAAGAGCTAGAAGGCTGAAAATGCAGATTTAGACTTGTAGGCATTGTGTGAACAAGATAGCATTGAAAAATCTGCTCCAGCTTATTCCGCCTTAGAGAAAACCGCGTTGACATTTTTTCCAAATGCCTTGCAATATCTCCTTAACGAAAAGAGCTAGAAGGCTAAAAATGCAGATTTAGACTTGTAGGCATTGTGTGAACAAGATAGCGTTGAAAAATCTGCTCCAGCTTATTCCGCCTTAGAGAAAACCGCGTTGACATTTTTTCCAAATGCCTTGCAATATCTCCTTAACGAAAAGAGCTAGAAGGCTGAAAATGCAGATTTAGACTTGTAGGCATTGTGTGAACAAGATAGCATTGAAAAATCTGCTCCAGCTTATTCCGCCTTAGAGAAAACCGCGTTGAAATTTTTTCCAAATGCCTTGCAATATCTCCTTAACGAAAAGAGCTAGAAGGCTGAAAATGCAGATTTAGACTTGTAGGCATTGTGTGAACAAGATAGCGTTGAAAAATCTGCTCCAGCTTATTCCGCCTTAGAGAAAACCGCGTTGACATTTTTTCCAAATGCCTTGCAATATCTCCTTAACGAAAAGAGCTAGAAGGCTGAAAATGCAGATTTAGACTTGTAGGCATTGTGTGAACAAGATAGCGTTGAAAAATCTGCTCCAGCTTATTCCGCCTTAGAGAAAACCGCGTTGACATTTTTTCCAAATGCCTTGCAATATCTCCTTAACGAAAAGATCTAGAAGGCTGAAAATGCAGATTTAGACTTGTAGGCATTGTGTGAACAAGATAGCGTTGAAAAATCTGCTCCAGCTTATTCCGCCTTAGAGAAAACCGCGTTGACATTTTTTCCAAATGCCTTGCAATATCTCCTTAACGAAAAGAGCTAGAAGGCTGAAAATGCAGATTTAGACTTGTAGGCATTGTGTGAACAAGATAGCGTTGAAAAATCTGCTCCAGCTTATTCCGCCTTAGAGAAAACCGCGTTGACATTTTTCCAAATGCCTTGCAATATCTCCTTAACGAAAAGAGCTAGAAGGCTGAAAATGCAGATTTAGACTTGTAGGAATTGTGTGAACAAGATAGCATTGAAAAATCTGCTCCAGCTTATTCCGCCTTAGAGAAAACCGCGTTGAAATTTTTTCCAAATGCCTTGCAATATCTCCTTAACGAAAAGAGCTAGAAGGCTGAAAATGCAGATTTAGACTTGTAGGCATTGTGTGAACAAGATAGCATTGAAAAATCTGCTCCAGCTTATTCCGCCTTAGAGAAAACCGCGTTGAAATTTTTTCCAAATGCCTTGCAATATCTCCTTAACGAAAAGAGCTAGAAGGCTGAAAATGCAGATTTAGACTTGTAGGCATTGTGTGAACAAGATAGCGTTGAAAAATCTGCTCCAGCTTATTCCGCCTTAGAGAAAACCGCGTTGACATTTTTTCCAAATGCCTTGCAATATCTCCTTAACGAAAAGAGCTAGAAGGCTGAAAATGCAGATTTAGACTTGGAGGCATTGTGTGAACAAGATAGCGTTGAAAAATCTGCTCCAGCTTATTCCGCCTTAGAGAAAACCGCATTGACATTTTTTCCAAATGCCTTGCAATATCTCCTTAACGAAAAGAGCTAGAAGGCTGAAAATGCAGATTTAGACTTGTATTCATTGTGTGAACAAGACAGCGTTGAAATATCTGCTCCAGCTTATTCCGCCTTAGAGAAAACCGCGTTGACATTTTTTCCAAATGCCTTGCAATATCTCCTTAACGAAAAGAGCTAGAAGGCTGAAAATGCAGATTTAGACTTGTAGGCATTGTGTGAACAAGATAGCGTTGAAAAATCTGTTCCAGCTCATTCCGCCTTAGAGAAAACCGCGTTGACATTTTTTCCAAATGCCTTGCAATATCTCCTTAACGAAAAGAGCTAGAAGGCTGAAAATGCAGATTTAGACTTGTAGGCATTGTGTGAATAAGATAGCGTTGAAAAATCTGCTCCAGCTTATTCCGCCTTAGAGAAAACCGCGTTGACATTTTTTCCAAATGCCTTGCAATATCTCCTTAACGAAAAGAGCTAGAAGGCTGAAAATGCAGATTTAGACTTGTAGGCATTGTGTGAACAAGATAGCGTTGAAAAATCTGCTCCAGCTTATTCCGCCTTAGAGAAAACCGCGTTGACATTTTTTCCAAATGCCTTGCAATATCTCCTTAACGAAAAGAGCTAGAAGGCTGAAAATGCAGATTTAGACTTGTAGGCATTGTGTGAACAAGATAGCGTTGAAAAATCTGCTCCAGCTTATTCCGCCTTAGAGAAAACCGCGTTGACATTTTTTCCAAATGCCTTGCAATATCTCCTTAACGAAAAGAGCTAGAAGGCTGAAAATGCAGATTTAGACTTGTAGGCATTGTGTGAACAAGATAGCGTTGAAAAATCTGCTCCAGCTTATTCCGCCTTAGAGAAAACCGCGTTGACATTTTTTCCAAATGCCTTGCAATATCTCCTTAATGAAAAGAGCTAGAAGGCTGAAAATGCAGATTTAGACTTGTAGGCATTGTGTGAATAAGATAGCGTTAAAAAATCTGCTCCAGCTTATTCCGCCTTAGAGAAAACCGCGTTGACATTTTTTCCAAATGCCTTGCAATATCTCCTTAACGAAAAGAGCTAGAAGGCTGAAAATGCAGATTTAGACTTGTAGGCATTGTGTGAACAAGATAGCGTTGAAAAATCTGCTCCAGCTTATTCCGCCTTAGAGAAAACCGCGTTGACATTTTTTCCAAATGCCTTGCAATATCTCCTTAACGAAAAGAGCTAGAAGGCTGAAAATGCAGATTTAGACTTGTAGGCATTGTGTGAACAAGATAGCGTTGAAAAATCTGCTCCAGCTTATTCCGCCTTAGAGAAAACCGCGTTGACATTTTTTCCAAATGCCTTGCAATATCTCCTTAACGAAAAGAGCTAGAAGGCTGAAAATGCAGATTTAGACTTGTAGGCATTGTGTGAACAAGATAGCATTGAAAAATCTGCTCCAGCTTATTCCGCCTTAGAGAAAACCGCGTTGACATTTTTTCCAAATGCCTTGCAATATCTCCTTAACGAAAAGAGCTAGAAGCCTAAAAATGCAGATTTAGACTTGTAGGCATTGTGTGAACAAGATTGCGTTGAAAAATCTGCTCCAGCTTATTCCGCCTTAGAGAAAACCGCGTTGACATTTTTTCCAAATGCCTTGCAATATCTCCTTAACGAAAAGAGCTAGAAGGCTGAAAATGCAGATTTAGACTTGTAGGCATTGTGTGAACAAGATAGCATTGAAAAATCTGCTCCAGCTTATTCCGCCTTAGAGAAAACCGCGTTGAAATTTTTTCCAAATGCCTTGCAATATCTCCTTAACGAAAAGAGCTAGAAGGCTGAAAATGCAGATTTAGACTTGTAGGCATTGTGTGAACAAGATAGCGTTGAAAAATCTGCTCCAGCTTATTCCGCCTTAGAGAAAACCGCGTTGACATTTTTTCCAAATGCCTTGCAATATCTCCTTAACGAAAAGAGCTAGAAGGCTGAAAATGCAGATTTAGACTTGTAGGCATTGTGTGAACAAGATAGCGTTGAAAAATCTGCTCCAGCTTATTCCGCCTTAGAGAAAACCGCGTTGACATTTTTTCCAAATGCCTTGCAATATCTCCTTAACGAAAAGATCTAGAAGGCTGAAAATGCAGATTTAGACTTGTAGGCATTGTGTGAACAAGATAGCGTTGAAAAATCTGCTCCAGCTTATTCCGCCTTAGAGAAAACCGCGTTGACATTTTTTCCAAATGCCTTGCAATATCTCCTTAACGAAAAGAGCTAGAAGGCTGAAAATGCAGATTTAGACTTGTAGGCATTGTGTGAACAAGATAGCGTTGAAAAATCTGCTCCAGCTTATTCCGCCTTAGAAAAAACCGCGTTGACATTTTTCCAAATGCCTTGCAATATCTCCTTAACGAAAAGAGCTAGAAGGCTGAAAATGCAGATTTAGACTTGCAAGAAAGAGTGTGCCTTAGGCGCTGGAGATAACTGATGGCGTAACTTAATACCCAGCAGCCACCACGTAGGAGGATTGCCAACCTCCAAAGATATAGAAACACAAACAGAAATGTGGGGCGCTCTTGGGTATAAGGATGAAAAAAGTTTATTAAACACACATGGTTTAAAAGGTGCACATAGTTAATACACAATAATACATGAAAAACAACCAAAAAATAATAAAATAAAAAATAAAAAATAAATAATAAAAATAGAAATCAAAAAAATAAAAAATGACCAAAGATGATATAAATTAAAAATATATAGGAACTACACAATTGGTAAATAGCAGCACATCCAACTCAGCATATTCCACCAATGCAATTTCTTCTTTGCCCTTTAATAGGGTCTGACAGGTGGATATATACGAATGTGTTAGGATACAGTTCCTTAATTAGGGCTTAGTTGTCCAGTTATTTTGACTGAAACCATTTGATATAAAGTAGCTAGTGTGCACACTAAGTAAAGTTTGCAGATATAGCTGGCAAAAAAGCGTCAGTAAATGAGAACGATTGGAGGAACAAGGACTTCTGTTTTAAATAGCAGCGTGGTGAAAACAGTGTCCGTCCTGTCCCTTTGCAAGTTCTTACCAGTCGTTGTCTGCTGGTTACTCCACTGACTTTTAGAATGGAAGGATAAATCAGCACCGCAGCGCCCGCTCTCTCTGCTGCTCTCCACTCAGCTTTAAGGATGAATGTTGCCAGTCAGCCGGTGATTTGTGATAGCAATAGCCGCTTCCTCCTGCAGCCTTCTCCGCTTGGAGACTCGCACGGCGCTCTGCCACAGCGTTCGTGGGTGTTGGTATAATTGACGGCTTGGAGGGAGTGTAGACTGTCGGCTCAGCGTCTGGCAGATTTGTAGTGAGGAGAGCGTCCTTCCTTGAAGTTGCTGGAACGCGTTTCGCCGCGCACTGGGCGGCTTTGTCAACCAAGTGTGAGAGGTATCCTCTCTGGTCTGCTTAAATGCTGGTCTCTATTAGGCTCAGGTGTCTCTCATTGCCTGATCACCTGTGTGGTCTCTCAACCTGTGATTATCCCAGCAGGATTCTCCCTTTCAAATGGAGATTTGCAAAGATGCTTGTGTGGTCTCAAATGAGTTTACATATTCACTGCTGGTGGGCTTGTGGATGTAACAGTATATAAAGAGTGCAATTTCTTTAATTAATTAATTAATAAAGAATATATAGAAATGTATAAAAAACATACAAATAAAAACCAAAAATCTAAAAAATGAAAATAAACATAAATATATAAGAACAAATAATTCATCCTTCATACATAAGCCACTGTATGGGCTTCTTCTTCTATAGCTATTGCGGACAGACTTATGTGGTATATCCCTTATCTAAGTATATAGATGTATATACATGTATAAAACCAAGCGAAACAGTAATTCTTGTGTTTGCAGTCCATTCTTATTTTGTAATGTCGACTGACTGCATGTCCACATTTTTTCATTTTTTCTCTTTTAAAAAAATGGGACCTACTTTATTACACATTATTTAGTCTCTATGCATCAAATTGCGAGTCATTGGTTATTAGCAACCTATATTTAGTTGATTTATTTTACTAAATGACCACCAAGCCGTCAATTATACCAACACCCACGAACGCTGTGGCAGAGCGCCGTGCGAGTCTCCAAGCGGAGAAGGCTGCAGGAGGAAGCGGCTATTGCTATCACAAATCACCGGCTGACTGGCAACATTCATCCTTAAAGCTGAGTGGAGAGCAGCAGAGAGAGCGGGCGCTGCGGTGCTGATTTATCCTTCCATTCTAAAAGTCAGTGGAGTAACCAGCAGACAACGACTGGTAAGAACTTGCAAAGGGACAGGACGGACACTGTTTTCACCACGCTGCTATTTAAAACAGAAGTCCTTGTTCCTCCAATCGTTCTCATTTACTGACGCTTTTTTGCCAGCTATATCTGCAAACTTTACTTAGTGTGCACACTAGCTACTTTATATCAAATGGTTTCAGTCAAAATAACTGGACAACTAAGCCCTAATTAAGGAACTGTATCCTAACACATTCGTATATATCCACCTGTCAGACCCTATTAAAGGGCAAAGAAGAAATTGCATTGGTGGAATATGCTGAGTTGGATGTGCTGCTATTTACCAATTGTGTAGTTCCTATATATTTTTAATTTATATCATCTTTGGTCATTTTTTATTTTTTTGATTTCTATTTTTATTATTTATTTTTTATTTTTTATTTTATTATTTTTTGGTTGTTTTTCATGTATTATTGTGTATTAACTATGTGCACCTTTTAAACCATGTGTGTTTAATAAACTTTTTTCATCCTTATACCCAAGAGCGCCCCACATTTCTGTTTGTGTTTCTATATCTTTGGAGGTTGGCAATCCTCCTACGTGGTGGCTGCTGGGTATTAAGTTACGCCATCAGTTATCTCCAGCGCCTAAGGCACACTCTTTCTTGCAATACTTGTTTTTTGGCCCAGCCTGGGCAGCGGAGATCACTGTGGTGTAAAAAGATGAATTTTACTTGCTTTACGGACAGACTACAGAGAAGGCAGGATATACTGCGCAATTATGAAAGTGGTAAAAGTACCATAAACACTCCACATGAGGAGTTTTTGGAACACTCAGGCCGCCTGGAAGAGTTACTAAAGTCTGAATGCAGACATTGGTGGGACAAAACGTCCTTAACCAAATACATAGAAAATGGGAAAATTCCACGCGGACTGAGGATTTTCAAAACTCTATCTTTCTATGATGACCCTAAACTGTTGGAACAATGGGAGGGTCTTTTAGACAAATGTTCTCTATCTTTGATGCAACTTTTGGTTGAATATAGGGAAAATAAACTAAGGGAGATTGAAAAGGAAATTAAAATAACACAGGATGCCATATTTAAATTTAAAGATGAACCATATTATAAAGAGAAGGAGACTATTATTAACACTAGATTGGAACAATATGAGAGTGAGATTGTAGCGAGGAAGGAAAAAAAGTTTAGTAGGGATCTTAACGATTATAATACCAATCAGGTCAGAGATTATAATAAAAAAAGAAAAGAAGGGGAGACTAACAGGATACCCATGAGGGAATCTGGAGGTAGGCGGGATATGGCACGAGAACAACCTAAGCAACGCCGATCCTCTAGAAATAGGAATTACCACACAGAGAGGACACGTTTTGGGGATCATTATAACGATTCCCCGAGGAGGAATAATTATGATGAGACCCCTCCAAATTGGAGACAAGTAACCTATAAGAAAAATAGGAGAGGGAGTTCAAATAGGTATGATCATCCAAATGAACCATACCAGCAAAAGCATTTTTTAGAGAGAGGAAGGAGAATGGAGAGACCCCCAGAAACTCAGTACAGTCAGTACTCACACCCCAACCGGTACGAGACCCTAATAAGAACCCCAAAAAGAGCAAGGGATCTAGACCAAGAGGGAAACGGGGAGGAAAAGGGAAACTCAAACAAAAACCAGAGGTTCAAATAGAACCTGCTGGCGTTTTCAACCTCTCCTCTAAACAGCTTACAGATATAGAACTGGGAATCCTCTCGAAAGGCATGAAATTTGCCCCTACCTCAACTCCCAATTATTTTGAGTTATTCATAGAACTCAATAGGTATGTACGAGCTCTGTGCAGAACCAGATATTTTGCACTCAATAAGAAAAATGCAAATGATGAAACTGAAATTATATTGGGGGATTCAGATGAGATAGGGGTGCAAATGCTCAATGAATTACTGTTAGAAAATACTGATCACACATCTGAAGTTGTGATGACAGAAACGCAAATTTACAACACAAATAGAAAAATCTTCAAAAGAAAATCCCAGTTCTTCCCTACACAATATAAATCATGTGCTATAGACACATTCTACCAAACAACCCTGGAGGAGTTTAAAAGTTTGTGCGAATTGAGAACCCATCCAGGGCAGTTTAATTTGGGGGCCGAAGAAAGACAGGCTCTAAAAAGGTTATCAGGCGACCCCACCCTTGTCATCAAGCCGGCTGACAAGGGTGGGGGAATCGTGGTCCAAGACTATGAGGAATATATAAAAGAGGCTAGGCGCCAGCTAGCAGATGAGGCTTTTTACAAAACCCTCCCATATGACCCCACACCTGTGTTTAAAAAGGAGCTGGTTGAAATGTTACAAGGAGCTTTGGGAAACAGTGCCATAAACAAAAACGAATTTGATTTTTTACACTCACTTTATCCTGTCACCCCTATTTTTTATCACCTCCCCAAGATCCACAAAACACTGCATGATCCACCTGGGAGACCTATTATTTCTGGGATTGGGGGCTTAACATCTAATTTATCACAGTTTGTAGATAGTTTTTTACAGCCACACGCCTCTTCCCTGAAATCACATATAAGGGATACCACTGATTTTATCCAGATGGTTGAAGGCCTCCAGTGGGAGCCTGGATATCAGTTCGTCACCTGCGATGTCCAGGCCCTGTACACCAACATTCCACACCAAAAAGGTGTGGAGGTGGTCTCGGGCTACCTAGTCACCGATGAGGACATTTCAGGGGAGAGGCGTAAATTTGTTTTGGATTCTATTAAATTTATTTTAACTCACAATTATTTTCTGTTTGATCACAAGTTCTATCTACAGGTCCTCGGTACAGCGATGGGGACCAGGTTCGCGCCTAGCTTCGCAAATTTGTACATGGGTGCGTTTGAACACGAATTAGTTTGGGAAGGAAGCTATGCGTCGAACCTGGTCCTGTATGGTCGCTATATCGATGACCTGTTCTTTATTTGGCACGGAGACACTTTATCTATCACAAATTTTGTTGATTATTTAAACACCAACGATTTTGGTTTATCCTTCACCTGCACACACCATCCGACACAAATTAACTTTTTGGATATTTTGGTGGAGGTTATAGATGGAAAAGTGGCAGTTTCTAGTTATAAAAAACCAGTAGATGTGTGTAGTTTTATTCCTTATTCTAGTAATCATAAAAAAAGCTGGCTCAATAATGTACCGAGAAGCCAGCTACATAGGATTCGAAGGAATTGCACATCGAACACCCAGTTTAAAGAGCAGGCAAACAATCTTTTAGAAGAATTTAAAAGCCGGGGCTATCCACAAAAAGTATTGGAGGAAGCTTTCAACTATGCAACAAACCTTAACAGAGAAGACATACTTAAGAAGAATAAATCTAAATTTGACAAAAAATTACAAAAAGATAGGTTTGAAAACAATACCCCCTTCTTTGTGTCTACCCATAACATAGCTGCTGGCAAAATTACATCCATCATTAAACGAAATTACAAACTTCTCAGTACTGACCCAATACTCAAAAACAACCTAGACAAACAACCTCCTATAATTTTCAAAAAGGCCCGTAACCTCAAAAATATTCTGGCCCCAAGTCAGCTTAAAGATAAAAAGATGAATGGGAGAAATCCAATACAAAGGACTCTGATTGGTCCTGAAGTACGAGGGTTCTTCAGGTGTAACCATACGAGATGCATCACCTGTGAGTACGTTAGCAACAAAAGACAGATGGTAGAGGCATCAACTTCAGGCAAAAGATTTGAGATAGAAACGTTCATCAACTGTGCCACACAATATGTGGTCTATCTCTTAATATGCCCATGCCACATGTATTATGTTGGACGCACAACGCGACAACTTAAAAACAGAGTGACAGAACATCGAAGGAACATCCTGAATAGATGTACCAATCACAGCATCCCAAGGCACTACTCTGAAGTGCACAATGGTGATCCGAAAGGGATGCTGGTGATAGGATTGGAACATATTAAAATAACTAGCCGGGGCGGGGACCGTTTCAGGACTCTATGTAAGCAGGAGGCGGCATGGATCCTGAAACTACAGTCCCTTAAACCCCAAGGCTTGAATGAAAACATTGATTTGGAGTTTATCTAAAGTTAACATTTACCAATGGGTATGGTTTCATTACAGTCTTGGGTTTCCTCCTTTGAAACGTATCCTCTGGATCCTCCTTTCTAGCTTAAAATCATCATTTTTTTCCCGTATAAATTAATCTTTGATATCCCACCCCTCCCTCTCTCTATTGAGGTGTGCACGCATATATGTGCGTGTGTATGATATGCACGCACATGTATATGGGCGCATTAACTGAGTTATCAGTTGATGGGATGACTGCATATAGGTCCCCAACATATTAAACATTAAAAACAAAAAATTAAAAACTAGATCCCTTTTCTTAATATTCTTGTAATGCTAAACTTGAACATACATTACCATATTTGGTTTATTTTGTCCATCTAGCCACAATATATGTGAGATGTGTTACATTATTATATTATATTATTTAATTAGTCTTGCTTCTAATAGATTATTTTGTAATAACTACATTTTATTCATTGTGTCTGTTATTCCTTAACTAATATTGATTTGTTCCCCCCCCCCCCCCCCTCCCCCTTTTTTTGAGAATAATTTGGGATTCGTCAGATACCTAATTAACTGGTGGTCATTTAGTAAAATAAATCAACTAAATATAGGTTGCTAATAACCAATGACTCGCAATTTGATGCATAGAGACTAAATAATGTGTAATAAAGTAGGTCCCATTTTTTTAAAAGAGAAAAAATGAAAAAATGTGGACATGCAGTCAGTCGACATTACAAAATAAGAATGGACTGCAAACACAAGAATTACTGTTTCGCTTGGTTTTATACATGTATATACATCTATATACTTAGATAAGGGATATACCACATAAGTCTGTCCGCAATAGCTATAGAAGAAGAAGCCCATACAGTGGCTTATGTATGAAGGATGAATTATTTGTTCTTATATATTTATGTTTATTTTCATTTTTTAGATTTTTGGTTTTTATTTGTATGTTTTTTATACATTTCTATATATTCTTTATTAATTAATTAATTAAAGAAATTGCACTCTTTATATACTGTTACATCCACAAGCCCACCAGCAGTGAATATGTAAACTCATTTGAGACCACACAAGCATCTTTGCAAATCTCCATTTGAAAGGGAGAATCCTGCTGGGATAATCACAGGTTGAGAGACCACACAGGTGATCAGGCAATGAGAGACACCTGAGCCTAATAGAGACCAGCATTTAAGCAGACCAGAGAGGATACCTCTCACACTTGGTTGACAAAGCCGCCCAGTGCGCGGCGAAACGCGTTCCAGCAACTTCAAGGAAGGACGCTCTCCTCACTACAAATCTGCCAGACGCTGAGCCGACAGTCTACACTCCCTCCAAGCCGTCAATTATACCAACACCCACGAACGCTGTGGCAGAGCGCCGTGCGAGTCTCCAAGCGGAGAAGGCTGCAGGAGGAAGCGGCTATTGCTATCACAAATCACCGGCTGACTGGCAACATTCATCCTTAAAGCTGAGTGGAGAGCAGCAGAGAGAGCGGGCGCTGCGGTGCTGATTTATCCTTCCATTCTAAAAGTCAGTGGAGTAACCAGCAGACAACGACTGGTAAGAACTTGCAAAGGGACAGGACGGACACTGTTTTCACCACGCTGCTATTTAAAACAGAAGTCCTTGTTCCTCCAATCGTTCTCATTTACTGACGCTTTTTTGCCAGCTATATCTGCAAACTTTACTTAGTGTGCACACTAGCTACTTTATATCAAATGGTTTCAGTCAAAATAACTGGACAACTAAGCCCTAATTAAGGAACTGTATCCTAACACATTCGTATATATCCACCTGTCAGACCCTATTAAAGGGCAAAGAAGAAATTGCATTGGTGGAATATGCTGAGTTGGATGTGCTGCTATTTACCAATTGTGTAGTTCCTATATATTTTTAATTTATATCATCTTTGGTCATTTTTTATTTTTTTGATTTCTATTTTTATTATTTATTTTTTATTATTTATTTTTTATTTTATTATTTTTTGGTTGTTTTTCATGTATTATTGTGTATTAACTATGTGCACCTTTTAAACCATGTGTGTTTAATAAACTTTTTTCATCCTTATACCCAAGAGCGCCCCACATTTCTGTTTGCAGATTTAGACTTGTAGGCATTGTGTGAACAAGATAGCATTGAAAAATCTGCTCCAGCTTATTCCGCCTTAGAGAAAACCGCGTTGAAATTTTTTCCAAATGCCTTGCAATATCTCCTTAACGAAAAGAGCTAGAAGGCTGAAAATGCAGATTTAGACTTGTAGGCATTGTGTGAACAAGATAGCGTTGAAAAATCTGCTCCAGCTTATTCCGCCTTAGAGAAAACCGCGTTGACATTTTTTCCAAATGCCTTGCAATATCTCCTTAACGAAAAGAGCTAGAAGGCTGAAAATGCAGATTTAGACTCGTAGGCATTGTGTGAACAAGATAGCGTTGAAAAATCTGCTCCAGCTTATTCCGCCTTAGAGAAAACCGCGTTGACATTTTTTCCAAATGCCTTGCAATATCTCCTTAACGAAAAGATCTAGAAGGCTGAAAAATGCAGATTTAGACTTGTAGGCATTGTGTGAACAAGATAGCGTTGAAAAATCTGCTCCAGCTTATTCCGCCTTAGAGAAAACCGCGTTGACATTTTTTCCAAATGCCTTGCAATATCTCCTTAACGAAAAGAGCTAGAAGGCTGAAAATGCAGATTTAGACTTGCAGGCATTGTGTGAACAAGATAGCGTTGAAAAATCTGCTCCAGCTTATTCCGCCTTAGAGAAAACCGCATTGACATTTTTTCCAAATGCCTTGCAATATCTCCTTAACGAAAAGAGCTAGAAGGCTGAAAATGCAGATTTAGACTTGTATTCATTGTGTGAACAAGATAGCGTTGAAATATCTGCTCCAGCTTATTCCGCCTTAGAGAAAACCGCGTTGACATTTTTTCCAAATGCCTTGCAATATCTCCTTAACGAAAAGAGCTAGAAGGCTGAAAATGCAGATTTAGACTTGTAGGCATTGTGTGAACAAGATAGCGTTGAAAAATCTGCTCCAGCTCATTCCGCCTTAGAGAAAACCGCGTTGACATTTTTTCCAAATGCCTTGCAATATCTCCTTAACGAAAAGAGCTAGAAGGCTGAAAATGCAGATTTAGACTTGTAGGCATTGTGTGAATAAGATAGCGTTGAAAAATCTGCTCCAGCTTATTCCGCCTTAGAGAAAACCGCGTTGACATTTTTTCCAAATGCCTTGCAATATCTCCTTAACGAAAAGAGCTAGAAGGCTGAAAATGCAGATTTAGACTTGTAGGCATTGTGTGAACAAGATAGCGTTGAAAAATCTGCTCCAGCTTATTCCGCCTTAGAGAAAACCGCGTTGACATTTTTTCCAAATGCCTTGCAATATCTCCTTAACGAAAAGAGCTAGAAGGCTGAAAATGCAGATTTAGACTTGTAGGCATTGTGTGAACAAGATAGCGTTGAAAAATCTGCTCCAGCTTATTCCGCCTTAGAGAAAACCGCGTTGACATTTTTTCCAAATGCCTTGCAATATCTCCTTAACGAAAAGAGCTAGAAGGCTGAAAATGCAGATTTAGACTTGTAGGCATTGTGTGAACAAGATAGCGTTGAAAAATCTGCTCCAGCTTATTCCGCCTTAGAGAAAACCGCGTTGACATTTTTTCCAAATGCCTTGCAATATCTCCTTAATGAAAAGAGCTAGAAGGCTGAAAATGCAGATTTAGACTTGTAGGCATTGTGTGAATAAGATAGCGTTAAAAAATCTGCTCCAGCTTATTCCGCCTTAGAGAAAACCGCGTTGACATTTTTTCCAAATGCCTTGCAATATCTCCTTAACGAAAAGAGCTAGAAGGCTGAAAATGCAGATTTAGACTTGTAGGCATTGTGTGAACAAGATAGCGTTGAAAAATCTGCTCCAGCTTATTCCGCCTTAGAGAAAACCGCGTTGACATTTTTTCCAAATGCCTTGCAATATCTCCTTAACGAAAAGAGCTAGAAGGCTGAAAATGCAGATTTAGACTTGTAGGCATTGTGTGAACAAGATAGCGTTGAAAAATCTGCTCCAGCTTATTCCGCCTTAGAGAAAACCGCGTTGACATTTTTTCCAAATGCCTTGCAATATCTCCTTAACGAAAAGAGCTAGAAGGCTGAAAATGCAGATTTAGACTTGTAGGCATTGTGTGAACAAGATAGCGTTGAAAAATCTGCTTCAGCTCATTCTGCCTTAGAGAAAACCGCGACTGAAGGTTGACATGACTTAGGTTGACAGGATCATTAGGTCGTCACGGTCATTAGGTCGACTTTTATATGGTCGAAAGGGTTATTAGGTTGACATGGGGAAGGTCGAAAGGCAAAAGGTCGACATGGGGTCATTTGACTGTTTTATGAGTTGACATGTGCCGACAGGCGGGATTTCATGCCCTACCATCCACTAGGGCGTGGTGGGAGAATCAAATAGTGTGCCCGAAACATGGCGAGTGCAGCGAGCCATGCGAGGGGACGCGGTGCTATGTTGACTCTGTCGACGCTTGAAAAGTGAAAAGAAAATGTCGACTTTTTCACTGTCGACCTAATGACCCTGTCGACCTTATACCGGTCGACATAATGACCCTCTCAATCTAAAACCTGTCGACCTAACACATGTCGACCTAATGACCCTGTCGACCTAATGGCCCTGTCGACATAACCCATGTCGACATTCAGTCAGGTCGACCTAAATGCAGGTCGACCTAATGGTGTAGACCTAATGGTGTAGACCTATATGCAGTATGACGAATGATCCGATTCCTCTCTTTCTGCCTGGACGGTCAGGTAAGGGCCTGCGTCCTTTGTAAATATGCCATGCAAATGGGTGTGGCCCAGAGGCATATTTACCACAAGTAACCACTGCACCTGCCTAGGGCCCAGCACGTCCCAAGAGGCCCCATAAAGATATCCTGGCCATCCAAAACATTCCCAGAGGAGCATTGCATGACTACTGCCTGATGTCATGGCATCACATGGACCAGCGCACGATCCCAAAGTCCCTTTAATAGGATATAAACATATGGTGTCATCCACTGTATGTGGGAAACCAGTTTACTGTACATGTGACCCAGGTAGTCAGCTACTTCCATAAGACCTACCAGCCGCTACTTCTATGCAGGGGCAGAGCGTCCATGGCATCCCAGTTAGTGACTGCCTACATCAGAGCAGCCGGGGCAGAGTGCTCATGTAGGGGGAGCAGCAGTGATGACGATGCATTGTGTGCCAGGTGTAGTTCCAGCAGCTGCCAATAGGTGGCGATGGTGCTGCACAGCGTGAATGACGTATTTGTATTTTGCATTGTAGCTACGAGATACACGGAGAGTCCGTCTATGAGTGGCTGGTACAGTGGCGTGTACCGTTAGTTCAGCGTCTGAGACAGCCACTCAGGCTGAGCCACCACGGGTTCGAATCCTCCTCCAGTGTCTGCTGTTTCAGGGGCGTGGGGTGTAGCGCCTTCGGGAGCAGCCTGAGTTTTTGACTCATCCACTGTTACCACAATATTTTCTGCTCAAACTACATAATATTAATAATTAGCCACCATATATAACCAGGAGGAATAAGTGGGGGCAGGACAGAGTCTGTGTACAGACCAATTGTTCTAAATATACAGTTTATTCATTGGCACAAAACAGCAAATTATGTTAAAATTAAAAAAGTGCATTAAGAAAAAGTGAATAGAATTTGGAGCTGTGTGTCCGTGTCGCTGTACACTTATACAGTGCCCGTGTCAGCAGATTTCCACATACACAATTTTCTTTAATAACTCATGTCGACCTATTCCAGTGTTGACCTTTTTCATGCAGCCTTTTGGATTGTGTCGATCGTTTTCCGCGTCAATTTAAACCAGGTCGATCTTTTTCATGTGTCGACCTTTTCACTGCCGACCAATAGATCTAATTACTGTCGACTTAATGATCCTCACCCCTAAACACAGCGTCTATAAACTGTTATGTAGGACAGGAGACAAGTCCCGAAAACTAAAATATCATAAATTCCCAAACGTTGTGCAAAAGAAGCAGCCTCTGTGTTTTCCTTCACATGTAGTCATACAGGTAGAGTCGGACAATAGAAATAATAGGCGCTACATGATAATATATTTTGCCGTGCACAGCGAGGAGAGACGGGGCTGGGTACGCTGCCAAAGAGGATGGAAAACCAAGGGCCTCGATGCCCAGTCCCGCCCCCGTTGCATATAGCCCCTACCCTTTCCAGGGCCAGCTGCATGCAGGTCCCACTGATCTATTGGTAAAAGTTGGAAGGTATGTTTGATGTTCTGTGTATACAATACATTCCTTTTTATTTTTTTAATAGTAGGATCAGCAGAAATTAGCTGTATGCTCTGGTCTTCGTCCGCGGATCTTCACCTCCAATGAAGTGTATGGCCTTCGTTAAACATACATAAAAAATTTAAAAAAACGATAAAACGATCTAGTGTCTGGGGGCGTGGCTTGACGGGCAACCCGTACAGACAGATGTGATTCTAGTCTGGCTCTAAACACAGATATTTCTCCATTCCCTGGAGAGAAATTGGCCTCACACTCCTTGCTGAAACAGGTAAGGATCATATGGTCGACCTAAAGATTGTCGACAGTCATTAGGTTGACATACTGCAAGGTCGACATGGGTCAAGGTCAACAGTTCATTTGGTCAAAAAAAGCATAAGGTCGAAATGGTCTAGCTCAACATGGGGTTTTGTACTTTTTATTTTTTACCCGAATGTCGACACAGTCAACATGGACACAGGATTAAGTGCACCGCATCCCCTCGCATGTCTGGCTGTGCTTGGCACACTATGTTATTCTCCCACCACACCCTAGTGCAGGCATTCCCAACCACGGTCCTCAAGGCACACCAACAGTACAGGTTTTAGTGATATCCAGGCTTGAGCACAGGTGACTTAATTAGTACCTGTGATTCGGATTAATCCATCTGTGCTGAAGCCTGGATATCACTAAAACCTGCACTGTTGGTGTGTCCTGAGGACCGTGGTTGGGAACGCCTGCCCTAGTGGGGCACGAGTAGGCTCAAAAAAAAAAAAAAAACAGCGAAAAACTCCCTGTCGACCTAGACCATGTCGACCTAATGACCTGTCGACCTAGACCCATGTCGACTTTGCAGTATGTCGACCTAATGACTGTCGACCATCTGATACCGCTGATACCGGTTAATAGATAGAGGTTATCAATCCGCACGGCCTGTAATTGGTATTGGTATAGCTATCTCACCCCTGCATTACGTATTAAGGGTGACATTCTATGCTATGCGAGTATCGTTATTTTGCGGTAATTAGACCACAAAATGGCGATATCGCATTTTCCCATTAAATCGTTGATTTAATGGGATGCGCATAGGGGCTGAAATCGCATATTTTGTGCGTTAAGGTCTGGTGAATAAAAATGCGAGATTAATTCGCATTTTTATCGCATCCAGATGTTTGCGCACAGAAAAGTATACAAGTCGCTTATTTAATGCTATGCGCATTTGCACATCGCATTTTTTAAGTGACTAATTTTCACACTAATTTCAGACCTGGGTCTGTTAGGCGAATTAGCCAGAACCCTGCACAGATCGCAATGTTCCGTGCAGGGTTCTGCTGTAAAAAATAAAACAAATGGTTAAATTAAAAAAAAAACGAGCGCGGGGTCCCCCGCCCGAGTGTAACCAGCCCCGGGCTCACAGAGCCGGTGCTGGTGACATAAAATCAGGGTCCCCGACAAATAGGGGTCCCCTTGATTTTATGAAACCAGCACCAGACTCAAGGTCCGGCGCTGGTTCCCAAAATACGGGGGACAAAGTGACTAGGGGTCCCCCGTATTTTAAGAACCAGCACCGGACACAACCAGCCAGCAGGGTAATGCCACACCCGGGGGGAGACTTTTTATACAAGTCCCCCCGACCAAAGCATTAACCCCCTGGCTGGTCAGCATGGGCAGGGGTCCTGGGGAAGTGGGGACCCCCCCAATGAAGGGGTCCCCCCCCTCCAGGACTTACCAGCCCATGCTGATAGTCCGGGGCTGTCCTCCATGCCCCTGGGCTGTGGGCATGGAGCTGATGCTTTGTGTAAAAAAAAGAATGATAACTATTGTTTTACACTGGCGAACTATGAGTCCCAGCAAGCCTACCCCGCATGCTGGGACTTGGGGAACCACAAGTCCCAGCATGCGGGGCATTAAAGGGCCCGCTGGCACTTGTAGTTCTGCAGTATAAAAAATAGTGCACAAAATCACACTGACACCCTGTAAAATAAAACTTTAATACACACAAAACACACACACACTGATACTTACCTACCTTGAGCCCGTAGGTCGGTCCCTGGATCCTGGATTCTTCCTCCGGGGCTCCAGGGCAGAAGAGTCCGGTTCCGGGGCCTTGGTCCTGGTTCCGGGGCTGGTCCTGGGGTTCAGGGGCTCCTGGCATGAAGAATCCGGGGTCCGGGATCCGTGGTAGTCCAGAGGGGTACCTAAGGAGGGAAATCCAACTCACCTGCTCCCCGGCGGCGACCTCCGGTGACAGCGCTGCTCCCGACTGGTACCCGGCTTGAAGGACTTTGCCCGGCGCTGAGATGTTTCCTCTTCGCCGTCTCTGAACAGAATGATTTCTCGGCCAATCAGGAGCCGAGAAAGTCGGCTCCTGATTGGCCAGAAATCATTCTGAATATAGACACCGAGTGAGTAACATCTCAGCGCATCCAGAGCTGAGATGTTACTCCCTCGGCGTCTATATTCAGAATGATTTCTGGCCAATCAGGAGCCGACTTTCTCGGCTCCTGATTGGCCGAGAAATCATTCTGTTCAGAGACGGCGAAGAGGAAACATCTCAGCGCCGGGCAAAGTCCTTCAAGCCGGGTACCAGTTGGGAGCAGCGCTGTCACCGGAGGTCGCCGCCGGGGAGCAGGTGAGTTGGATTTCCCTCCTTAGGTACCCCTCTGGACTACCACAGATCCCGGACCCCGGATTCTTCACGCCAGGAGCCCCGGAACCCCAGGACCAGCCCCGGAACCAGGACCAAGGCCCCGGAACCGGACTCTTCTGCCCTGGAGCCCCGGAGGAAGAATCCAGGATCCAGGGACCGACCTACGGGCTCAAGGTAGGTAAGTATCAGTGTGTGTGTGTTTTGTGTGTATTAAAGTTTTATTTTACAGGGTGTCAGTGTGATTTTGTGCACTATTTTTTACACTGCAGAACTACAAGTGCCAGCGGGCCCTTTAATGCCCCGCATGCTGGGACTTGTGGTTCCCCAAGTCCCAGCATGCGGGGTAGGCTTGCTGGGACTCATAGTTCGCCAGTGTAAAACAATAGTTATCATTCTTTTTTTACACAAAGCATCAGCTCCATGCCCACAGCCCAGGGGCATGGAGGACAGCCCCGGACTATCAGCATGGGTTGGTAAGTCCTGGAGGGGGGGACCCCTTCATTGGGGGGGTCCCCACTTCCCCAGGACCCCTGCCCTTGCTGACCAGCCAGGGGGTTAATGCTTTGGCCGGGGGGACTTGTATAAAAAGTCTCCCCCCGGCTGTGGCATTACCCTGCTGGCTGGTTGTGTCCGGTGCTGGTTCTTAAAATACAGGGGACCCCTAGTCACTTTGTCCCCCGTATTTTGGGAACCAGCGCCGGACCTTGAGTCTGGTGCTGGTTTCATAAAATCAAGGGGACCCCTATTTGTCGGGGACCCTGATTTTATGTCACCAGCACCGGCTCTGTGAGCCCGGGGCTGGTTACACTCGGGCGGGGGACCCCGCGCTCGGTTCTTTTTTTTACAACCTTGCGCTGTCCTTCAAATGTGCGATTTTCAGACATGAAAATCGCACATTTTCAGGACTAAAAACAGCGCACCACATCGCCGCAAATCGCCCCTATTCGCACTTTTCAGCCTCCAATGCGCATCACATTAAATATGCGCATTTAGGCAGAAAAATGTGATTTCAAAAAAGGCGATTTGCGGCGATATGGTGCGCAAATAAAACATGCGCATTTAGCGCAGATCATAGAATGTCACCTTAAGTATCAATTAGTAATGGGGGAGGCGCACCCAGGAATATGTATTAGACTTGGAAGCAAAGAAAGATAAAGTATTCCTACAAGGGGCAATCTAGGTTAGCATATATTAATGTTCTGATTAATGTTATAGGTACATTAATAAAGTGACCCAAGAAACAGAGAATTGGCTAAAACATGATGTTTATTGATTCATTTATTAAGGACAGCGAAATATTAAAAACATAAGTGAAAAGTGATAAATGTGAAATAAAGTGCATTATAATAAAAATAAAATAAAATAAGTCTGTTACGTGTGTGTTATCGGTCATAGCATGTGTGTCTGTAATACTGTTATTAATCTCCACGCAAATATCAATTATTGCTCTAATTAGGCAGTCTTGTAAATTCATAATCAAAGGGACATGTGCACGTTTCAGGATGACGGGTGCAGCAAAATTGTTAGGAATAATTGTTCACTCTTCAGTACAAAGAAAGTTCAGTGATTAGACTGCTGGTCTGCAACAATGTATATTTCTAATTAATTGATGCCATAAGTCTGCAATAGAATCTCTGGACAGTTATACCCCTTCCACATCGCAACTAATTACCGGGTGAAAGCCGTTTTGACCCGGTAATTAGTGCAATGTGAAAGGGGTAACCGTGTCCCTTAAACGGGTATCAACTCAGCAATACGAACTTGTAAAAAAGCAGAGGTCTTACCGGTTCCTTGCCGTGTTTCTTGACGGTGTGAACGGGTTAAACGGGTCAAGTGACCCATTTCCTGTTCACACTATGGAGGAGGCACCGCTTGGAGCAGCATCAGCTCTAAGCGCTGCCTCCTCCCCTGCCCCCCTGATGACACGCGACTCCCCGCCGCACCTCCGTATGACGTCAGCGAACTGGCTGGTTCGCTGTGGGGATATGAACATCCCAAGATGCAGGATCGCGCAGGGACCAGGGTGGTCTTTTCATATGGGCTTAATGGGCACTTGCTCTGGGGCCCCAGGTGTATAACGGCCATACTCTGATAGCTGAGGATCCCCTTTTTCCAGGGATACCAGAATTTTGAAAATCGGCCCTGGGGAAATGGAGATGTCCAACTTCAAAGCAGCAGTCCACATCTGACCTGTTAATTGCACTTCCCAGTCAGAATTCTCAGGTTCTCTCTGACTTAATTTGCCCATACACGTCTCGATGCGGGCGTGCATTTTGAGCTTAAATAGCACGCATCGCACTTGCTCTGGGGCCCCAGGTGTATAACGGCCATACTCTGATAGCTGAGGATCCCCTTTTTCCAGGGATACCAGAATTTTGAAAATCGGCCCTGGGGAAATGGAGATGTCCAACTTCAAAGCAGCAGTCCACATCTGACCTGTTAATTGCACTTCCCAGTCAGAATTCTCAGGTTCTCTCTGACTTAATTTGCCCATACACGTCTCGATGCGGGCGTGCATTTTGAGCTTAAATAGCACGCATCGCATGCCTTGTACATGCGTTGTGCATGCAATGCGATGAAAAGCAAGTACAAAAAGTATGTGCAGCACATACTCTTTGTACAGTGGGATGAGATGCCGCGGGAGCGCGCATCTCAAAGCACACATTGGACCCGCCGCATTGGAATGTGTATGGGCACCTTTAGAGTTTTTCTGAGCATATGCCAAATGCTGGGACTCTTTCCTTTCTGTCGACACTAGCAGCTTGTCTCTATCATGCCCAGAACTAGAGATATCAGCCTTCCAGCAGCCGGTCCCTGCTCCAGCTCCAAACGTCTGGTGCACAGTTTTATATTTTTGTCAATGGATTTGCTCCTGATCTCTGATCCCAAGTTCCCTGAACCTCCTGAAAATTGGGACTCTAGTTTATTATACTAAAAAGGCTAAGAAATCTATTTCCAAATAATTGCGATATCTGCAGTCAAACAAGCTGCTCTTCCACCGGAAAATATTAGGCCCACGCCATTATCCAACCCTCCACTGCGTATAAACCACCCCTTACCTCCCTGGAAGTCATTTACAAGGGACCCTTTATTCAGCTCAGTGCCCCCTTCCACACGTTAGTGTTCTCCCTCCCACCACCTGTGCGGTATAGGAGTAATTAGCAGAAGTTACTGCTCCAGGTCCTACATGTTGAGTGGAAGATAGAGAACCCCCTGCCACCTGTGGGACATCAAAGCTTCTGCTGATAGCACCCCCCACCCCTAGGAGGGGAGAATGGGTAAGGGTCCCAGTGCATTGCTTTGCCCAGTGCCCTACACTGCTGTTAAGACGGCCCTGGCCGGGACTGAACCATTTCCAAGTCCCGGTGCAACCCTGCATTTTGCTATGTGAAAGCTGTATCAGTGTGTCCGGTCATGTACTTTGACTATTCATGTTCCAGCACTGAGATTGACTTATTTGTGAATGCAGGAGAAATATTTTCATTGTCCCCAACCATCGAAGGATTTCTCCTGCAGCAGTGGAATAAGGAGAGTTATGGTAGACCAACCTTTGTTAACTCCCTTTCCTTGAAGTCCATGGGAACCACAGGGGACATCGGGGTTGTAGGTGGATCCAGGGGGTCCGAGGCACCAATCAGCGAAGCTTTCAAAGATTTCCCAGGATGCTCGGGCCCTCTCCCCTACAGCCCCGCCTCCAGGCTCATCTAGCCAGTTTTTAGTAACAAGCCGTAAGCAGGAAGCGGAGAAGAGAGAAGGACAGGAGGCACACATGCCCATAGACTCATACATACATAAGAGTTAAGATGAGCAAATTATGGTCATTGCAGGTCACCTAATGATAATACCACTTCTAGGGATACCTCAGTAGCAAATTAAAGGGAGGGCGCCCTGTGGTTCCCATGGACTTCAAGGAAAGGGAGTTAACAAAGGTAGGTCTACCATAACTCTCCTTTTCCTTTTCAGGGTCCATGGGTCCCACAGGGGACATCGGGGATGTCACAAGCCGTATATTCAAGGGAGGGAATTTGCCTGAGGTGCCAGAAGAACCCGACGACCAAAGGAAGCATCCTGGGAGGCGAACGTGTCAAAAGCATAAAATCTAGTGAAAGTATGGACAGATGACCACGTTGCAGCCTTGCACAGTTGTTCGGCAGAAGCTCCTCTGCTTGCTGCCCAAGACGGACCAACCGCTCTGGTAGAATGTGCTTTAATTGACACAGGGATAGGTAACTTTGCCTGTTGATACGTTTGATGAATAGCCATGCGAATCCAGCGGGCAATGGTTTGCTTCGTGGCTGGCCAGCCTTTTTTATGAAAACCGTACAGGACAAAAAGAGAGTCAGATTTCCTGACTGTTCTAGTACGCTCAACATATATGGTCAGAGCCCTGACCACATCTAGAAGGTGTTCCTTCTGGGACAAATTTTCTGTTGTGAAGGCCGGTACCACTATCTCTTGATTCAGGTGGAACCTGGAAACAACCTTAGGAAGGTGTGACGGTTTGGTTCTCAGGACCGCCCTGTCCGCATGGAAGATAAGGAAGGGAGGTTTCCATGACAGGGCCGAAAGATCAGAAACCCTCCTAGCAGATAAAATTGCCAGGAGGAAAACTGTTTTTACAGTAAGCCACTTAAGGTCCACTGAGTGCAAGGGTTCAAAAGGTGGCTTGGTCAATGCTTGTAACACTAGCGTAAGGTCCCAAGGCATGGCAGGAGGAGTATATGGTGGCTGTAAATGTAGTACTCCTTGAAAGAAAGTGCGGATATCTGGTAGAAGCGCAATTTTGCTTTGGAACCAGACTGATAGGGCTGAAACCTGGACTTTCAATGATGCCAGCCTCAATCCCATATCCAGGCCTTTCTGTAGGAAAGCCAAAATTCTGGCCATTTTGAAGACTTTTGGATTGTACTTTCTGGAAGTACACCAAGAGAATAAAGTGTGCCAAATCCGGTAGTAAATTCTGGACGATGACGGTTTACGTGCCTGGATCATAGTCCTAGCCACTCTGGAGGAAAAACCTTTCTGTTTTAGTAAGGTAGTTTCAAGCGCCACGCCGTCAAAGACAGACGCTGAGGGTCCGGGTGTAAGCAGGGACCCTGGGTTAACAGATCTTTCAGAGGTGGCAATGGAATGGGTGGCTGGTGCGACATTTGTTGCAGGTCTACGAACCAAGGCCTGCGTGGCCAATATGGAGCTATCAATATCAGATTCCCGCGTTCCAGTTTGAATTTCCTGATGATCCTGGGGATCATGTTGACTGGAGGAAATACGTATGGGAGATGAAATCTCCATGGAACTGTCAGAACGTCTGTGAAGTCGGCTAGAGGATCTCTTGTCCTTGATCCGAACCTTTCCACTTTGCGGTTGGGTCTGGACGCCATCAGATCCACGTCCGGCACACCCCAACTGTCTGTCAGAGTGGCAAAGACCTCTGGGTGGAGAGACCACTCCCCCGGATGAATGTCCTGACGGCTCAGGAAGTCTGCTTCCCAGTTCAGGACACCCGGGATGAAGACAGCTGAGAGTGCCAGAAGATTTTGTTCCGCCCAAGAGAGAATTCTGGAAACCTCCTGTAGGTCCGCCACACTTCGGGTGCCCCCTTGGCGGTTTATGTACGCCACCGTCGTGGCGTTGTCGGAGCGAATCTGTACTGGTCTGCCTTGGAGCAGGTCCCTTGCTCCGACCAGGGCGTTGTATGCTGCCCTCAATTCCAGGACGTTGATGGATAGTCTGGATTCCTGCACTGTCCATACGCCTTGCAAGGATTGGGATCCTACTACTGCTCCCCAACCTCGCAAGCTGGCGTTGGTTGTGAGGACCAGCCATTTGGTGAACCAGAATGGTCGGCCTGTTGACAGGTGCTGCATTTGTAGCCACCACTGGAGGGATTCCCGGACTTCCTGTGTCAGTTGAAAGGAGGTAGTCCTGATATGATGAGTCAGGCTGTCCCACTTCTTCAATATGAGGCTCTGAAGAGGGCGAGAGTGGAACTGGGCCCACTCGACCATGTCGAAAGTGGATACCATCCGGCCCAGGATTTTCATCGCCCAGTGAACTGTGACCTTTGGGCTTGAGAGGAATTTGCGAATGTGCTGATGTAAGGCAGCACTTTTGTCTGCTGGAAGAAACAGCCGGAGGGCCTTGGTGTCCAGAAGAGCTCCCAGGTGCAGCATGCATTGCGATGGGATCAGAGTGGACTTTTCCCAATTTAAGAGCAACCTGTGGTCCTGTAAAGTTGCAATTGTTCTCTGCAGGTGCAACAGGAGGATTTCTTCGCCACTAGCAAGAGGTCGTCCAAGTAAGGGAACACCCGAATGCCCTGCTGGTGTAGGAGGGAAGCCATTACCGCCATGATCTTTGTGAAGATCCTTGGGGCAGTAGCCAGTCCAAAAGGTAGAGCCCTGAATTGAAAGTGCCTGTTTAGGATCGCGAACCTCAGGTACTGTTGGTGTGCTGGGAGGATGGGGACATGGAGGTATGCATCCCGAATGTCCAGGGATGCCATGTAATCTCCAGCCTCCAGCGCCAGGATTATTGACCTCAAGGTTTCCATTCCAAACTTGGACACTCTGACTGACTTGTTTAGCGCCTTTAGGTTCAGAATGGGTCTGAATGTCCCATTTGGTTTTGGGACCAGGAAGAGCATTGAGTAGAAACCCTGTCCCTTCTGGTGGGAAGGTTCTGGGACAATAACCTGAGACCGTAGCAGGGACTGCAATATTCTTTGCAGATGGTCTGCTTTTACAGGGTCGTGTGGAAGGCCCGTGCAAAAAAACTTTTTGGGTGGTGTCCTTTTGAAGGATATGGAGTAGCCCCAAGACACCACTTCCCTCACCCAGGCGTCCTTTGTTGTGGACAGCCACTGCTGGGAGAATAGAAGAAGTCTGGCTCCCACCTGGAGCTCTCCCTGCGGGAGACCCGTCCCGTCATGCAGAAGGTTTGTCAGGCTTGTTTGGGGCCTGTCTAGCAGCCCAAGCCTGCTTTGGTTTTGCCTTACCAGGTTTACGTGAGGGGGAAGGCTTTGTAAAAGGTTGACCTCTGGCCTTTCCTTGTGGGCGAAAGGACCGAAAGGCAGTTCTAGTCTTTTGTGGAAGGGCCGTTGGGAGACATGCAGTTTTAGCTGCAGCCAGAGAGGCTACTATTTTATTTAGCTCCTCTCCAAAGAGTGTTTCACCCTTAAGGGGTAGTAACTCCAGGGTCTTTTTGGACTCTAAATCCACTTTCCAAGGCCGGTGCCAGATGATGCGGCGTGCTAAAACAGAACTAGCTGAAGCCTTGGCTGCTAGTGTGCCTGCATCCGACATGGCTTCCATTATATAGGAAGCTGCTTGCTTAATATGGTGTATGCACAGTTTAGCATCTTCAGATGCGTCATGTGTAAGCTCGTCCTCCAAGGATTGAACCCACGGGAGAATAGCTTTAGCTGCCCAGGTTGCTGCTTTAGTAGGCCTTTGAACTGCGCCAGTGTAGAAAAACGTGGCCTTAAGAGCATGTTCCAGGCACCTGTCAGTTTGGTCCCCAAGATTGGAGCCAGATGAAACAGGCAAAATCGATGGTTTTACCAGTCTTGTAACATGGGGATCCACTGAGGGTGGGATCTCCCATGGTTTGCAATCCTCTGGTGGGAGAGGGTATTTGTTTAGAACCCTCCGTGGAATGCTGGCTTTTTTGCCTAACTCTTCCCACTGATTTGTTCTAATTTCTGTTAGGTAATCAGAATGTGGGAATTGGGCCTTAAGGACCTTTTGCTTTTTAAAGACATCTTTTGTCTTTGCGACAGGTTCAGGCTCCTCAGGGTCAGATAGTAAAACCTCTTTGATGGCATGTATCAGGGCTGCCACATCAGGAGTCTCTGCTTGAGAGGCAGGAGTATCCATGGGATGTCGTCACCTGCATTGTCTACATCATCCCCACCATCGTCAGTATCAGTGTCATCCCATGTATCCGCTAGCAACGGAGTTAACAGGGATCTACTGGGTTGTACAGTCTGGGGCAGCAGCTTCTGCATAGCTACCGTAGTCTGTTGCAAGGTCTGCACCGTGGTCGACAGGTAAATACTGGCTGCATTATTTTTACACTGCAATTTAGATTTTACGTTTCAACACACCCCACCCAAATTTAACTCTCTCTGCACATGTTACATCTGCCCCACCTGCAGTGCACATGGTTTTGCCCATTTTCCAAACAAATTTGTACTGCGATCAGATCTGAATAAGGGCCATTGTGTTGTCCCGGTCTGACCTCCCCAAGCTGCAGAGGAGACCTGCAGCCAGAGACAGCGCTCACAGCTGAGGGACTTTATTATCTCCCTGTACATAAATAGCCATGAGCTGCAGCAGTTATGTACATATTGCACATCGCGCATGTATTCATAATATAAATTGATATTATATTCTACACGTTTGTCAACATCACTCATTAATAGGGGTCAATCTCACAATATACTTGCATGTCATATAGATGTGACCTCGTACAGCCAGCATCTATACGGCGTCAGACACTTGTTTGGTTACTAAGATGGGAGTTTTAGTAAACATGGGAATTTGCCAATAGCAACCATTAAGATTAAGTATTTATTTAGCACCTTCTAGAAGATAAAAGATTCTTATTGGTTGCCCATAGCAACATACCATCTCCAATGGAACCCCCATTTTATTAAATGCATTTATCATCTTATCCACATTGCAGAGGAAGAACACTGTGGCCAGTATTCAATGCTCCCGATTCACTGTTTATTTGGTGGGGATTTGGGGTGCGGGCGCCGCTCATGGACAGGGACGCTACAGTGGAGGGGGTGGACAGCGTTCTGCCGCCGACCTGTTCGGGGGGGGGGGAGTTGCGGTCGTATCCCAACATGGGGATGGGGGTGTCTGCAGCCGTATATCCTGCATGTTCCAGGGGAGGGGGGTTTGCGGCACCGCTCACCTGCACAGGGGAAGGGGGGTGCGGCAGCCCCACTGCTCACCCGCCGCTGACCTGCTCCAGGGGTGGGAGGGAGGGTAGGGAGTTTCCGGCGCCGCTCACCAGGCTCCACAGATGGGGGGCAGTGGCTGCTCCCAGGTGCCGCCCTCAACTGGCCGGCGCCCCAGGCAAATGCCTAAAGCTGCCTAGTGGTGGCGCCAGCCCTGGCCGCAGGGGTTCAATTTCGCCATCAGGGGCAGCGAGCCCCTGCGGCTTTGAATAGGGTGACAGGGAGGGCTGGCAGAGAATGCTGCAGCCCTATGGAACCCTGCGAATGTGGACATGAATAAAAAACTCATTGAATACTCCTACATGACCTAGACCCGTGGTAGCCAACCCTAGCCCTCGAGAGCTACCAACAGTTCACATTTTCCAGACAACCTAGCTGCTGCACAGCTGCACTCATTAATCACTGACACATTTTAAAAGATCCACAGATGGAGCTAATTAGCTCACTTGTGATTCTGTGAGGAGACCTGCAAAACATGCACTGTTGGTAGCTCTCGAGGACTAGGGTTGGCTACCCCAGACCTAGACACTCCGGACTGCGACATTAAGCGCGCACACAATTGACTTTACATCCAAGGTTCGCAGATTAAGTACAGCCAAACTAGGGTGCGAAAAAGGTGCAACTGTTCACATTGGCGCCCAGACTCGCTTACACCCAGATGTACAAATGCCGCACATCAGACTGATCAGTGGAATCTAGCAATGTGGTTTTGTTGCTCCCAGTTGGGAATGGATCATTAGGTCGACATGCAGAAAGGTTGACACGGGTGTAGGTCGAGGTTTTTTTTAACCCAAATGTTGGCAGTCGACATGGACACTGAAATGTAGCACCGCGTCCCCTCACATGGCTCACTGCGCTTCGGGCACGGTGCCTCACTACACTCTGCACTATTCTATTCTGTCACCGCCCCCTAGTGGATGGTAGGGCATGAAATACCGCCTGTCGCAACATGTAAAAAAAAAACAGTGAAAACCCCATGTCGACAGAATGCTTGTGTTAGCCTTTCTGCATGTCGACCCAATGACCGTGTCCCTCCCAGGTTTATTTATGCGAATAACATGTCTGGGACATGGCGCACAGAGAGGGGTTGTTTGTAACATGTGGGGCAAATGTAACATGCGCAGGGAGATATTACATTTGGGTGGGGGGTGTACTTGAAACTGATATCTATATTGCAGTGTAAAAATAAAGCAGCCAGTATTTACCCTGCACAGAAACAAAATAACTCACCCAAATGTAACTCTCTGCACATGTTACGTCTGCCCCACCTGCAGTGCACATGGTTTTGTCCATTTGAGAAGGAATTTGTCTTTGCGAGTGAACCAGAATAATGACCGCTGTACGTTACATTTGCCCCGCCTGCAGTGCACATGCTTTGTGAGTGAACCAGAATCAGGACCATAATGTGTTGTCTGGGATACTACTAAGTTCTGTGTAATCCCAGCATACCTCTGAGTTTATGTAATGACTAATCTGAGCCGACATGTGCCGACAGGCAGTATTTTATGTCCTACCATCCACTAGGGCAGGGATGGGGAACCTTCGGCCCTCCAGCTGTTGCTGAATTACACATCCCAGCATGCACCACTACAGTTTTGCTATTTGGCCATGCTAAAACTGTAGCAAAGCATTCTGGGATGTGTAGTTCAACAACAGCTGGAGGCCGAAGGTTCCCCTTCCCTGCACTAGGGTGGGGTGTGAGAATAAAACAGCGTGCAGAGCGCAGCGGTGCTACGTTTCAGTGTCCATGTCGACTGGGTCGAAATTCAGGACAAAAACAAATTGTGAAGATCCCCATGTCAACCTAATGCTTGTGTCAACCTAATGCTTGTGTCGACCTAATGACCATGTCGACCTAATGCTTGTTGACCAACAGGGAGGGAGCTCCCGCAGCGACTCTGATCAGTGTACCGCTAACTCCGGCACTTGGATGTTGGCTCACACCCCTCCTTAAGGTACCAGCAGAAAGCCAATAAGACGAGGGCGGCTATGCTGGAGTTAACCCCTCACAGCGCATACAGAATCGCCGTGGGGCACCTAAGTCGGAAAATGGCAGCACTCCTACCGCGAGTACCAGCAACTTACCAGCGCGCTGCTCCCGGTGCTATTCGCTGCGCACCGTACTGAATCAACCCCAATGTCTGCAGATATTTCCTACAGTTGGGAAAATCGTTACACATCTATTCAGTGCTTCCGTGTCCATCTTCCTATATACTGGGTACTTTTACACTAATTCACAATTTACATTTGTCGCCGGAGGCAAGTTGTAGTTTGGTGCCCCCCACCCACCACAAATATGGCGTGTGTCACCATTCACCTGTGTGTATCACCTCAGAGTCCAGCAGCATTGCTTGCTGCAGCGCAGAGTGGTACCAGGCAGAAGCCATCCCGTCCCCTATTGCAGATGTTAGCAGGGCTCCCTAAAGGCCCCCATACACTATGCGATTTTGGTCCGATTTCATCCGATTTCGGCACTTTGTGCCGATAATCGGATGAAATCGGCCCAAAATCGTATGTGTGTGATATCTGATCCGATCCGATGCACGGTCCCGTGCGCATCGGACCGGATCAGGGAGGTCGGACGGTCTGTACATACGATCACGTCCGACCTCCCTGTATGCATATGCCTGCCACCTGACAGGCATATGCATGCAGACACCGGGCGGGCAGCGGCGGCGGCCAGCGGTGGTGGTGGCGGGCGGCGGGTGCGGTGAGCGCTGCTGACCTGGCCGGGCAGTGTACTTACTTACACATAGCAGCAGCGGGGATGGGCAGCGTAGTGGCGGCTATTATATTTTTAAAATACTTGTCAAATGACCGGCCGCTCTCTGATTGGCTGAGAGCTCTCCGGCCAATCAGAGAGCGGCCGGTCATTTGACAAGTATTTTAAAAATCTAATAGCCGCCACTACGCTGCCCGTCCCCGCTGCTGCTATGTGTAAGTACACTGCCCGGCCAGGTCAGCAGCGCTCACCGCACCCGCCGCCCACCACCGCTGGCCGCCCACCACCATTGGCCGCCCGCCCCCACCACCGCTGGCCGCCCGCCCCCACCACCGCTGGCCGCCCCCAACACCACCGCTGGCCGCCCCCACCACCGCTGGCCGCTGTTAGGAGTAGTTTTTAACCTACCTCCTGAGGTGGACTCTAACCTACCTCTGGATAGGGAGTTGGACTTTAACCAATCTTCCTTTATCCCTTCTTCCTCAATTTGATGGCCCCCCTTAGAGCTCCGTGAGTGTTAACCCTGTATATGCTGATCAGAAAAGAAGACCATCATGTATGCAAGGTACAACACTGATTTATTGTTTACACATACAGCATATTTATACAGTATAGCATGCATGGGCTTGACAAGAGATGATTGGATGATACAGGGGTGTAGCAGGGAGGAGTTCCAGTTACTGTCTAGGGGATATATGTTATTATTATACAAGGACATGGGAGAACAGACAGTTTTTGTAGAAAACATGTGAAATACATCTTACAGGAAATAACCTTGAGCAACGCAGCCTTGAGCAGCAGCAGACTGTCACAAAGCAGAATAGAAACATGTAATTTTCCACTCACTATAAGGCATTTGAGACAAGATGGAGAACAGCATACAAAATGGTGTATAAATCCTTTCAATCCCCTCTTAGAATCATAATTTATTTAAATTATTTGATTCTCACGTGTACTTTTCCTTTTAATACGCTGTTCCCTCACATATGTAGCATAGTCATCGGGTGTAGGGGTTTCGGAGGAAAGATCAATATACATAATAGCAACAGGTGTTGTGGTACCTATATATTTGGAAACTATTCTCCTGCCTAGTGGAAAAATACAGTAAGCAACGATTATGATGAACAGAAGTACAGTAAGTGTAATGATACCTAGTTGAGTTAAGGCATGTTTCCAGTTGCTCATCCAGCCGAACCAAGCAGCCCAGGGGTCAGTGACACCTGAGTTTTCCTTGAGCTCTCGGGATAAGTCTTCTAATTTTTTAATGGCTAGTGTGACTTTGCCATTGGGACCTGTATTGTCAGGAATGAAGGTGCAACATCCTGCAACTGTGTTTATGTATACACATGTACCACCTTTCTCGGCCAAGATCATATCCAGGGCCATGCGATTCTGGAATGTCATCTGTGATGTGGCCTCCAGTTGTTCTGCAATACCTTTCAAGGCATCCTTTGTATCATTAACAAATCTCTGTTGATTATAATACATATAGTTTATCCATGCAACATTCTTATTGATTGTAACCTGGGGCAGCAGAGATTCAAAGCCAGCAGCTACTTCATCTCGGGCCTTGAACTCGTCTGGGACACCCCGGGGTACACCAATAGTATCAATGTATACGTGTGGGTCAAAGCTTTCCAGTGGGGTACTTCTCTTTTGTCTAGGGTGTGGGTCAGGTAGGGGTGAAGGTGTTTCAATGGCTGTTGGCAAAATATGGATAGGCATAATGATTTTTGAGAGAGCACATTCGCCTCTCCATACACTGTCAAGCTTTGCTCTAATTTTCATGTCCCCACAAATGAAATAAATGTCACCAAGGGATTTCTTCATGATGGGTAAGGTTACATACCTGCGGATGGCACAGTAACCATCCGGGAATGTTTTCAGATCTACCCCCTTAGTGACATTAGAACAGTAACAAGTATAGTTGCCTGGATATATGGTGATTGTGTTACCTGGATTGGTGTTTTTTCCTAAGATGGGGTAGTTCTTCTTCCATAACTCACATTCATTATCTTTAGTTTTATTGCCAGTGTATAAGGTAAAAAAACATTCATCCTCTGATTCTGGTATGTTAAGGGGGACGGTACCAAGGTGGGGTCTGGACTTAGCACATACATAACAGTCAGTTCGGTTAGTCTGTCGTGCATTGTATTTCATCCATTCTAACCAAAAATTCACATCAGCTAAACCTGTCTCTATGGACATGGTGTCCTCATATGTGGGATTACTGATAGCAACCATATCTTTAAAGGTACTTATGTGTGGTTTGAATGGGGATAATGGCTGGGGCCTGGCGGGGGATGGTGGCTTACGGAGGGAAAGGTATTCCTGATTGTTAAACATATCTTTGAGATAGAATTGTTGTCTATCACTGGCATATCCACCTCCCCACCATACCCCTAGAACATACATTCCAGCATCACTGGGGCTGGGATTTTCAATATTTATAGTGCAATAATAGTCATATCTACCGTTATCCTTAGTGATAGTCATCCTAGAAAGTAATGGCTTACCATACTTGTCCTTTCGATCAATAGCCAAGGTGGGTTTGTATGCCCAGTCGATACCTGAATTCCACCCCACTGCTCCCCAATAATTGCAGTTATTTCCCCAATAATAATCATCTGTGACACAAATATATACATTTTTAGTCTGGCTGAGAGCTGATTTGGATGGCATGGACCACATGTTACTAGGTATGACCGTATCATAGTTTATTCGGTAAGTGGCCACGCGAGTGGTAGATGAATTGTACCAAAGGGTAAGCACATCATCCTGACTGGTAATATCCACTTCTGCGGTACAGAAATTATAAAGAACAAGAGCGAGTAAAGTCAGCAGAGCTAAGATAGGGGGAATCATTTCCTTCAAGGGTCCTCTCGGCCTCAGTAGGAATTCCGTTTTCCTCGATGTCTGGATCCCCTACCGGCAATTCTTCTCCTCGTAGGAGGTCAGAGTTATTAACTCCCGTTAGTACCTCACTGGTCCGGTCTGTGTCAATCTCAGGATCGGTGTCGACCTCTGTGTCGAAAGTAGTTGGAGTAGGGATTTTCTTCACTCTGGATGCGTGGATCCACGTTGGGTTGTCATCGGTGAGCACAGCAGTTCTTGTCACAGCGACCACCTCTGTCTCAGGACCGTAGGAGAAATCACCTGGATTCTTGTTGCGTGGAAGGACTTTAACCACAACTTTGTCTCCGACTTGGAATGGATGTGTAGGTTTCTGTGGATGACAAGGATTTTTAAGTACAACTTCATGTTCAATTTCGTCTAGTCTGTGTATTAAAGTTCTTACATATTCTTCTCTGATTACTTCTAAATCTCCTGCTTGTGTGACTAGTGGTTTCCTTGCCCAGGGGGTGGGGAAGGGGCGTCCCATTAGTATTTCAAAAGGGGAGTAACCTAGAGTCTTTTGTGGCGTCATTCTTATTTCAGCTAACACAATAGGAAGGACTTGCTTCCATTTTGTGAAGGTGCCCCCAGTAGCCTTTCTCAATTTATCCTTCAAGGTGCGGTTCATGCGTTCGACAATAGCTGAACTCTGTGGGTGGTACGGAATGTGGAATTTCCAATCTATTTGGAGGGCTTTAACTAGTTCAGCAGTGACTTTGGCAGTAAAAGCAGAACCTTTATCACTATTGATTTGTAGCGGGCATCCCCAGCGCGGAATGATCTCCTGCGTGAGAATGCGGGCTACAGTTTTTGCATCTTCGGACTTTGTTGGATATGCCTCCGCCCAGCGTGAGAACATATCAACTATAACCAAAGCGTATTCCTGTTTCCCTGTACCTGGTATATGGGTAAAATCAATCTGCAGGTGAGTAAACGGAGTGGTGGGGTATTCAAGATGTTGGTGTTTTGCTTTATTGGGATTGTTAGGGTTGTTTCTAAGACACACAATACATCTACTAACATATTGGGTGACAAGTTCTTTTGCATTTGTGATGTAAAAATCATTGGTGAGGAGCAGTGTTGTCGTGACTTTGCTGTGGTGACCTACTCCGTGATAGTGTGCTATGAACAGTGAGGCACTTGTTTGGGGGATACAGGGTTTCCCCTCTTTGCAGATTAATCCAGTCCGTGGATTCTTCTGCAGAATTGGGTATGTCCAATCTGATAAATCAGAGTTAGAGGCAGTTGCCTGTAATTCTGTAAGTAAGTATGTGTCTTCTAGTGACGGTGGTGACATTATGGTAAGTGTGAGGTTGTATGTGGATGTGGCAGCAGCTTGTTTTGCAGCAGTGTCAGCGAGGGCATTGCCCCGTGAGATATCATCTTTTCCACCAGTATGTGCTTTGCAATGGAGAATGGCAATGTGTGAGGGCAATGTGATTGCGTGCAATAAGTCAGCAATAAGTTGGGCATGTGAGATGCCTTTTCCATCAGCGCCTGTGAAACCTCGGCGCTGCCAAATCATGCCGTGGTCGTGAACAACGCCATAAGCAAATTTGGAGTCTGTGTAAATGTTGACAGGTTTTCCTGTGTACAAGTGACAAGCTCTGGTGAGAGCGATTAGCTCAGCAGCCTGTGCTGATTGCAGAGGAACTGCTTTTGCTTCAAGGACAGTTTGAGGAAGTTTAACTACTGCGTAGCCTGTCTGGTATGTTTTGTCATTTGGTCGACTGCAGGAGCCGTCGACAAAAATTATGTCGGCGTCGGGTATGGGTACAGCCGACATGTCACTTCTGGGTGAAGTTTCTGAGTCGATTGTCAGAGAACAGTCATGTGGGGGAGGTGCTTCGTCATCAGGTCCTTTTAAGCCTAAAAGGGCATTAAGTATGGGCACAGGTCCTTCTGTACTTGTAGCATATTTGATAACAAGTGATGGGTTACCTAGTAAGAGTACCTCATAACCACTAAGTCTTTGGGCCGACATGTGTTGCGTATGTAAGCCTTTTAAGATGGACAGGACGTTGTGGGTAGTGTGAAGGATGGTGTTGTGTCCTAAAGTGAGTGTGGCAGCCATTTCAACAACCATTGCACAGGCAGCCAGCGCTCGAAGACAAGCAGGCATTCCTTGTACAGTGACCGGCATTACCTTTGAAAAGAATGCGACAGGGCGCATTTTGCCTCCATGACCTTGGGTGAGCACGCCCGCCACAGTTTTACAAGTGTCCCTTGCAAACAAATGAAATGGCAAAACATAGTTGGGGAGACCAAGCGCGGGACTTTTAACTAACATTGCTTTGAGCTTTTCATATGCAGAAAACATTTCATTTGACCATTGTATGACTTTGGGTTTGTCTTTGAGTGTGCACTGTCTCAAGATATTATCGTAATAGGAACAATCAGAAATCCACTGTCTGCAGTAGTTTACCATACCCAAGAAAGACAGCATATCCTTCTGGGTAGCTGGGGTGACCAGGCCCAGTACAGACTGTATGCGTTGTGGACTGATTTTCCTTTCTCCCTCAGAGAGCACAAAACCCAAGTAATTGACATGCTTTTGACACCATTGCATTTTTGTTCTGGACACTTTATGTCCACATTCACATAACCAGTTCAATAGTGATATACCATCTTCCCGGCTGGCTTCCTCCGTTGGACTACAGAGTAGCAGATCATCTGCATACTGTAGCAGGACTGAACCACAGGGGGGGTGCCAGGGTGCCAAGGTGGCTTGGAGGACTATGCTATAGACCACTGGGGAGTCAATATAGCCTTGTGGTAAACGACACCAAGTCATTTGTTTACCTTCAAAAGAGAAAGCAAAAAGTAATTGGGTCTCTGCGTCAATCGGAATACTGAAAAACGCATTCTTCAGATCGGCAACTGTGAAAAATGCTGCGTCTGCAGGGATGGCTGAAATGAGTGTGTTAATGTCTGGCACTATTGGTGCAATTGGGACTATGAGGTCATTTACCTTCCTCAAGTCCTGTACAAATCTAATACTTCCATCAGCCTTAGCGACCGGGTTGATGGGTGTGCAGTATGGTGAGATCACATATCTCAGTATGCCTTCTTTTAAAAACTCCTGTATCATTGGTCTAAGACCGTCAATTTTCTCTGATGATAAAGGGTATTGTTTGCTGTACACGTGACTAGAGTCTGGCTTGAGTTTGGCTTTGTATGGTGTACAGGGTATGAGGCCTGTGTCATAGGGACCCTTGGCCCAAATTTCTGCATTGATTTTGTCAATTGAGGTATCAAGTGAATCTTGGGACATTAGGAAGTGTGGTGAAGTGACGTGAAGTCCACTTCCTTTGGGTGAGGGTGTAATGGAGATGTGGAATTTGTTGAAAAGATCCCTTCCCAACAAGTTGACAGGGCATTCTGAAATAACCCTGAACTGATGTTCTCCTAAGTAATGTCCGTTTTCAGATTGTATGGTCAGTTCGTCAGTCAGGTAAGTGTCAGTGGGTATCCCGTTGATTCCCATTGAAGGAGTAGTCTTTTGTAATTCACCATCATAGTGTAAGGAACACAGGACACTGGTTGTGGCACCGCTGTCTACCAAAAAGGGTAGTTTCTTCCCATTCACATATAATGTGATAAGGGGTGCATCTTCCCAGTGGGTGGTAAATTGGACAAAAGATAGGATACCCTCCTCCGGGCCCCGTCACAAGGTGGGGTCGGACCAATCAACTCTAAAACGTACATGTTCTTGGACGGGTGTGGGGCCACGTGCTGCTCTGGGTGGCCCTTGTGTGAAAGATGGTGGTCGCTGAGACCTGTGTGTGCCTGGTGGAGGTCGATATGGTTGTTGTGGTCTTTGGGGTGGGAATGGGCATTCCCTAGCCCAGTGTGTGTCTTGGCCACAATTGTAACATGTTGTGTCTTTTGCTATTGTGCCAGTGTTATTATCTCTGTTGTAAAGAGGGGCCCGATGGTGTTGGTGTGGTGGGCCTTGTGGTGGTCTGAAGGGTTTCTTTTGACCATATTGGGGTGCCCTACTCTGTCTATTTGATGGGCCCCTGTTGTCTTGTTGATAACTGTGTGTTGTGACAATTGTCTTTTTCATGTCAAAACATCCAGCTGCCTCCTTTTCATACAAATGGGTCTCAAATTCTTGGAGGGTGTCTGAAGTCCAGGAAGAGACACTTTGTTTAACTGGCGTGGAAATGGAGGGGTGTAGGTTATTGATAAAGGTGGAAATGAGTAAGGGGAATATTTCAAGAAATAGTCCCGCTTCCTCAGTCCAGCATCTTTTAAATCTCTTCCAAAATTCAGTGACTGATTCAGTGGGTTTTTGTTTACACGCCACTGCGACAGGCAATGAGGACCTCATTTTGAAGATCTTGGTCATCCCTGCTTCTATTTCTGTCCACATTGTGGCTATTGCGTCTGAATTATTTAAGGGGTATTTTGCTGTTCCTACCGTGGTTGTAATGTTTTCGAAACTTTTGATCTTACCCCAATCCCACGCATGGTGATGGTCGATTACATTATCGACAATCAGTTTTATGTCATCATGGGTGTAATTTCTGCCTACACATGCTTTCTTCAGATAGGCAATGGTTCCTGCCGCGGTTACAGAGGGTTTTGGGCAGTGTTTAATGATCCTATTTAGGTCTTCTATGTCAATTGGTTTAACAAGTAATTGGTCACCAATGTCATGAAGGGACAGTATTCAGTTGTTGTGCCATCATAGGTGGCACCAGATTTTGTTGTCTTCGGGCCAAGTTCTGTAGTAACTAATGATTTGTCTGCTGATACTCTGGTGCTTTTTGCTAAAGGTCCTTTCTCTTCTCCCTCTAACAAAGGCATATCCTCGGTATTAGTTTCCTTTTTATCATCTAATTTAAGATCTGGTTTGGGTGGAGGTGCGGTAGGATGTAGAACATGGTGACCCACGGCCATCAGTTCTGTATCCGTGAGGGAAGGGTATACTGGACTGTAAGGTGGAGGTGAAAGGACTTTAAGTTCCTTATTGATACGAGTCTCCTCTATTTTATGGAGTTTTGCAGTGACGTCTCTAATTTTCTTTTGTTTCTTTGTCAAATTGGTGTCATGCCAGAAAGGTGCAATAATAAGCCATTGTTCACCTCCTGCACGCATGTATTTCATATCCCAGGTGGGATCTCCTGTATACCAGGGGAAGGCTTCTTTGTCCCCAAGACAAAGACCTTTTATCATTTGCATAAAGAAAGGATAATTAGAGCCGTCTCTAGGGAAGGGGTTGGGACTACATTTTTCCGACCAACCTGCCAGGTTATCTACCCAGGGGTCAATTAGGAAATAGTCTGTAGAAGAATTACGGGCTACATATTCCTTACAAGTTTCATTGGGTAAGGGTGGTGGATAGGAAATTATTTTATTTTTACTAATTTTTGAACCCATGTTTAGTTTATGTCCTTTTATGTTTGTGTGAGAACTTTCTCCACCTTTTAATTTGTTCCTGATGTTCAGGGTTTTGACTAAAGTCAAGGAAATAGAGTAGTTGACTACCTTCAGGTAACTTGTGGATCTGGTCTAAAGTTTTAGGACAGATAATAGGATATGTGAAAAGGTTAATTGGTATATCTGTTAAGAAAAATGGGTATGTCTGATCAATGTATTTTTCAATAAGTCCTGTATCCAAATGACAACCCAATATAATAACGGATTCTAAAACGGTGCCATTAGATGATGTCTTTGTAGTGAGTTTAAATCTTGTGGGTTCTCTAATGACAGATGTCAATTTGGGCCAATAATCGTCTCTGTCGGGGTTATGGTACCAGAGGACGATACTACATTTACAATTTAAACAAGTACCTATGCATGGATGTCTGGGGTGTGACATAGACGTAGATGAAGTATGAGAGCGTGAAAAATTCTTAGTATCCAGACCAGGGGCGCCGTTTCAGTAAGGCAGGAGTGTACCTACAGCAGCAGACTGAAAGGGTTGGTCTTTATCTGAATACTGTGTGAATTATGTATTCACTTTATACATCTCATAAAAATTAATGTTTATGATTGGTTAGTTATAACCACAGACTGTCTACGTGACAGTGGATAGAGTCAAGTGGTTTTATCCTGAAAACTGCATATGAAGCCTCACGTTGCGTTACCCCAAAGAGAGGGGAGCATATAGTCCGCAAGTCTGTTGGCATACAGTAATCAATGAGACAAGAGAGAGAAAGAGTTAGTGTGCGTCAACTTACCAACCGCACAAGATGTACAAGTTAAATACATATATCGCATGTGTGTTCACTTACCAACCACACAAGGATATTACACGTAATACAACTTATACTGTAAAAAAAGGGATAGTAAGAAATGGCCATATAGAAAAAAGGGCGATCAAATTGAGGTGACTAATGAGCGGACCCCTTAGGTCACTCTTTATATATTACCAGATCACTGATCTGCGTGTGCACACTATAAAACAACCAGCTGAAACTTTACTACTTTTGAAGTAAAGGTCTATACGGATTCAGGATTCGATATGTCCGTGATCCGAGAACAGGCAACAGACCACGTATGGGTGTCAACAGTTCAACGGGAACGAAGATCGAAATCCCGGACGGGGCCCCCAGCTGTTAGGAGTAGTTTTTAACCTACCTCCTGAGGTGGACTCTAACCTACCTCTGGATAGGGAGTTGGACTTTAACCAATCTTCCTTTATCCCTTCTTCCTCAATTTGATGGCCCCCCTTAGAGCTCCGTGAGTGTTAACCCTGTATATGCTGATCAGAAAAGAAGACCATCATGTATGCAAGGTACAACACTGATTTATTGTTTACACATACAGCATATTTATACAGTATAGCATGCATGGGCTTGACAAGAGATGATTGGATGATACAGGGGTGTAGCAGGGAGGAGTTCCAGTTACTGTCTAGGGGATATATGTTATTATTATACAAGGACATGGGAGAACAGACAGTTTTTGTAGAAAACATGTGAAATACATCTTACAGGAAATAACCTTGAGCAACGCAGCCTTGAGCAGCAGCAGACTGTCACAAAGCAGAATAGAAACATGTAATTTTCCACTCACTATAAGGCATTTGAGACAAGATGGAGAACAGCATACAAAATGGTGTATAAATCCTTTCAGCCGCCCCCACCGCCGCTGCCCGCCCCCGCCGCCGCTGCCCGCCCCCACTACTCCTCACCACCCTGCAGCTCCACGGGTTTTTTTTAACATGGGATAAATCGCATGCGATTTATCCCATGTAAAAAATGGCACATCAAGTGCCAAATTGTATGTGAGCCTCCCGGGGAGCTGCCGGGCGGCTCACAGGTAAATTGGGTCCGACTTGTCCCTAGGACAAGTCGGCCTAATGTATGGGGGCCTTTAGTGTTCCTTCTAGGAACCAGGGCGGGCAGGGCGCCGCTGCACAGGGGCAGTGTAAGGGGGGGCGGACCAGGCTGTGCCCGTGCAATTACAAAAGGGGCAGGCCCGGCCACCGGCGTCAAGAAAAGGGGCGGGTCTGGTCGCTGGCATCACTGAAGGGGGCGGGCCAGGCCACCAGGAAGGCTCTATACTGCCGGGGAAGTGCCGGGCATCGCTATCTACAGCGGCGCAGGGCTTCCCTGGTCACACCAGAGGGGACGGAGGCAGGCTGTTTTAGCGGGGCAGGGCGCAATTTGCCCTTTAAAAATCGGGCAGGGCGCAGAGCCCCGCTGCAACAGCCTAGCGGGAACATTACTCCCAGCCAATTCAGGTGCGCCGCAGAGCTCCATTGGAAGAGCACTGGTCCATGTCTATTTATACGCTGTAGCTTCTAGCTGTTGAATAGGGCAGTTAGTTTTAAATGGGGCTTTTTATAATGTTTTGCACTGATATTCTAAATAAAGTTACTTACATGTAAGTTGTGTTTGGTTTCCTCTTTTTTCCTATATCGGTCACAATACAATACAAGGAGCAGGGGCATCATTAATAGTGGAGGTTGTTTTGTGGCCTCCGGGCACGGCCAGCCAAGGACGCGGTTGTCTTGGCCTCTTAAGCCGCACTGCAATCCTGAGTAAAACTAGAATTGCGATGTTCATTTATAGTTAACAATGTTACGATATTACAGATGGAGCGAGTTCCTTCTTTGCAGGGGCTGGCGATTCTATTGGCAGCCATCGCCAGGGGGTGCGCCCCATCGCTGCCCCTATCCTCCCCCCCCCCAGGGTTCCGCTGCCCAGCCGCCGAGAGACGGATGTGCGTGTGCGTAAGACGCACGCGTGCCCCAGTCTGATGGAGTCCCACTCCCCCGGCTGTCGCCAGCGGGGACCGTCTGGTGAGAGCTGAGCAAAGAAGGGAGGGGCTCCATCTGTTCATGTATATTTCTAAATCAGATAATTATCACACATGACACATTTTATAAAAAAACATTACAATGTAATAACCTAAAAAGCCACTGTGATAATCACCGCAGTAGGTCATATGATTGTTTGGGTTCCTTTGGAACTGGGATCTTTATATCCAATGACAATGGAGCAGCTACGCACCAGATCCTTTTTTTTTTTTTGTCTTTTTAAAGTGGCAGGCTGTGGTTCTCTTGTTAGTGCTCCACGGGGTCGCCCAGCTACATCCGGAGCAAGTGATGTCCAATAATGATGGGGGGTACTCTGGGATAGGAGGACCTGGTGGTACCCACCCCCTGAGGGTCCCCACCCCCTTAAACAGGGCTCAGCTGCTCACAGAGGGTGCATTGTACAGGTGGGGCATCGGGGCCACGGACAATGAAGGGGGGCCTTCTGAATCTCCTCACTGCACCGCTATGATGTTTGGAGCGCTCCCGCTGCCAGATCTGGTGCCCCGGGGATGTCGCCATTATCTGCAGCATAACATAATAAAGAGGAATTGTTAGGAGCGAGTCTGGGAAGAACAGGACTAGATAAAAGAATACAACAATCATTTCCTTAGCTGCCATGTTTGGGGGAGGTGTAGGCCACAAACTATGCAGAGCTCTAGGCTACGGATCTAGTAACAGAGTCACCACTAGAGAAGGAGTACCCGCATTGCTTCTATACAACAGTGGGCCTGATTCAGAGTCACACCTAATGGGAACTGAAGTCTGGGCACTGTCTCTGAACGGAATGCTTATTCACCTACAGTATATGCATTCTCTGAGCTGTACCAATCACTGCGATGGCATCCCCCATTCTTCCATCAGTAAGAGCAGCCATCATTTGGGTGATAGCAATAGTAAATGTATATCTCCAATTCCATGAACAATTGTGTCTTGCCATAAATCAATGTGACACACCATACCAATGTTAGTATTTCCCATTTTTATAAATCTGCCGTTTACACCATACTTGCCTACTTTTGCAAACTAGTTTCAGGGAGATTATAGTTGGTAATTTAATTTTGCACAGCGCCCCATTGAGGGTGTGCGTCATGCTCTACCCACAGGGCGTGTCTATATCCATATATGGAGAGATTGTGAAAATACATTGTGAACGTGGCCCCTAGACGCCTGGGTGTGTATAATGCTACATCTGAGAGGAATCTTTTAAAATGACTTATATCCAAGATGAGCCCCAAAGCAGTTAATAAGAGCTACTATACGTGGTAATGTGCTGGGAAATGGCGCTGATGTTTACATGTAAATGTATCTGTCTCTCATTCCTCTTTTTCCCAAAAATGTAATAGTGTAATGTGGGCTAGGTGACATGAGGGAGATTGGTAGACTAATGAGGGAGATTGCTGATATTTCAGGGAGTCTCCTGCAGAATGCAGGAGGGTAGGCAACTATGGTTTACACAATGTCATGTGACTACTATGGCAACCACAGTCACATAGGACATTGGCCCTTATTCAGATCTGATTGCAGTACACATTTGTTTGGAAAATGGGCAAAACCATATGCACTGCAGGTGGGGCAGATGTAAGATGTATAGAGAGTTAGCTTTTGGTGAGTTATTTTATTTCTGTGCAGGGTAAATACTGGCTGCCTTATTTTTACACTGCAATTTATATTTCAGTTTCAACACACTATGGGCCTTATTCTGGTTGGAGCGTCCGGGCCGTACGCGTACGTCCCGGGGTTTTTTACGATCTGCGCATGTGCAGATACGCTAATGCGCCGGCGCCAACACTCCACAACGCTTACGGCCGGTGTCTCAACGTGCAAAAAAACCTGTACGCGAGCGTACGGGTAATGGGGCGGCATAGGGGCGTGTTGATGGGAGCGGCCGAAATAATGAGGGAAAATGGGCGTAAATATGGGCGTACACGGGGGTGTGCACCCAAAATGAGCGGTGCTACTACCGCACGATAGACTAAGGCACCGTTCGTTTCGGACACCAAACAGGCGGCCGCCAACCGCCAGCTAAAACCACCCCTACAGATACCGCATGCCAGCGTGCGCCTGAGTTGGCTAATTAAAGCTGATTACTACTCAAACACATACACCTGAATGTAATAAGCAATGCTGCAGTCTATTAACTCCAAACCATGATTTCCCTGCCTGCAAGCCACACATGCAGCACGCAAACACATTGGAAGCTTATGTTTTTATACTTCTCCACATTTAAAGGTTTGTTTAATTTAAGGTAAGAATCTTTTTATACGCTAAGGTAGGTATTTGCTAAACAGACACATTCACTACCTGCTTTCAGAGACTTTATGCAGTAGCACACTCAATCTACACAAGTCGACATGTGTCAACGTCTTCACTCTAATACTAACATAGGTTTTGTATTTAGGATACAATAACATAAACCACATCTAACACCTACAAAGGATGTTTCAGCAATGTTTGAAGCCCATGACCACTATTTTCCACACAATCTTTGTATAGTACCCAAATTTATGACCTGTACCACTATCTCATCTGCTATCATTTGGATTTCACTACACTCTGGATGTAAGATGCCACCAATCACATTATTGCACTCTCATCTCTCTAACAAAGGATTCCTACATCTGCTTATGACACTGTCAAATCATATATATTTTAAAAGTTATGCATGTTTGTTCACAAGCTAATTGATCATGTTTGACCCATTCACACATCTTTTTTTAGGGAGGACACATATGCATTCCGACACAAATGTACCTTTTCACCCTTGTTTGTCTGCCTCACCCACTCCATGAGGAAAGCATTGTTCTGGACCTGCTTTTACCTACTACGGTAGGAGCTACCTCACCTGCACACAAACTGCTTTCTCACCTATTAAGTTGCTCTGCACATGTGCTGACACAAACTAATTAGCAGGGAAAAGTTGGATAGGAACATGGGAATGGCCATGGAGAGGGTTACACATGGGAAACTTCCACCACACTTCAACAAATGTTCAAAAATACCCTGGTCAGTAAGTACACATAAATCTAGTATTTGTTTCACACAAGAAATGACACATACCACAATTTTGTTTTAATTTGTAAAATAAATTTATTTGCTGTTCAGCATCACAGCTTGACACTTTAATGTGAGAAATCAAATAAACAAATAAAATAGACACACAAATAATAAAACAGCCAGAACAAGAGGTTGCATATCTCCAAACATGTGTTACCCTGCAAATGCAATGGTGAAAGAAATGGGGACACCAGAATACGTACTGCAACAACCAGGGTGAATACTAAGCAAGATACACACCACCAAAAAAAAATATCCTGCATTTGTAGAGGTCAAAATACGAACTTTCATGCCCATGGCACGCAAATGGATCGATGGGCAACTCAGGAAGCGGATGTCCAGTGCAATTTAAACCTTTGGCCTCCAACCACAGAGGAAGTGAACCAGGTCTCATTTGGGCCCTTTTTTGCCCCTTTTAGATGGGGCCTTGGGGACAGGGGCCTTTGGCTCAGCTGGCTTTCGGCGTCTTCCCCTAGTCGACACAGGAGGGTCAGCCGAGGTGGAAGGTTGGGGAGCAGCTTGGGGTGGGGCAGCAGGTGGGGGATTGTCCCTTAGGGACCTGGCGGTGGACAGCTGCTCCGCAATAAGTTCATTCTGGCGGCTGAGGTGTTGGCCAATGCTTAGCATGCCAGCCGCCAGAGTTTCATTAATGCGGTTCAACGCCTCAACCTGCAGCTGGTTTGTGGCCTTCCACTCCGCCAGAAAATCCGCCACCTGCTGCTGACGGATCGCAGCATCCTCCCCTTGCTGCTCGATCCTGTCCAGCGTCACCAACAGGCTCTCACTCCATGTCTCCTGTGGCTGGGGCTGGGGGCGACGTCTTGGTGGAGCCTCGACCACCTGCTCCACCTGTGGCTCTGCAGAGGAAGATGCTGCCGGTACATCCTGACTTTCTGCTTCTGCTAGGATAAGAATTGAAAACAATGTCACCATCACATACGCAATAAAAAATATCTTTCTAAATACAATGCATTACTGTGACTTACCATCAAAAGCAGCAGCAAAGACCTCCACCGGGAGCTCACTGTCCATATTGGAGATCCCCCTGATCTCCCCCACATCGATGACGTCACAGGAGTCCAGCTCCAGGGAGGTATACTCCAAATGGTCAGGCATAGGACCGCTCCCGGTGGACATGCTGTGGTTGTACCGGTCAGTCATCTTCCTCTTCAGGGCACTTTTGAAGTCAGTCCACCTACAAGTTTAAAAATACAAATATCACCATGAGATATGTGCACCACTGTGCTACGTGTAGGGTTACCACCTAGTCCCTTTAATTCCGGACACATGTTACTTACACAGGTTCTGTGGCAGTTTAAAATTAGGTGAAGTGGAGTCTTGAAGTCAGCCAGCCACAGAACCTGTGTAATTAATATGTGTCCGGAATTAAAGGGACTAGGTGGTACCCCTAGCTACGTGACATTTCCTAGTGTGGGTGATCTTTTGTGCCATGTGTGGCCAAATATTTCTTTGATGGACAAAACCATGTGCACTGCAGGTGAGGCAGGTGTAAAACCCCACCCAAATCTGATTATCTCTGCACAAGTAACACCTGCCTCACCTGCAGTGCACATGGTTTTGTCCATCTAAGAAATATTTGGCCAGAAAGAGTGAACTAGAATAAGGGCCTCAGTTCCTGCTGGAGACTGCTGAAAAATTGACCTGACAAACACACTAACCTTTTCTTCACCGCGTCCCAAGTTCTGACCACTGGTGACACCTGGTTCACTTCCTCTGTTATCTTGTCCCAAAGGTTTCTCCTTGCACTGGCACCCGGCTTCCTGGTTGCCAATTCAATCCATTCGCGTGCCCTGGGCACTAGAATTCGCATTTCGGCCTCTACAAATGCAGGGTTTCTCCTTCTGGTGGTGGTATCCTGCTCAGTCATCACCCTAGATGTTGCAGCACGTTTTCTGGTGGCCCCAGTTCTCTCACCATGCACCTGCTGGGTCACACCTGTTTGGAGAGATGCAACCTCTTGTTCTGGCTGGTTGCTTGGCCCTTGTGGAGCTGGTGGAGGTTCACCAGGGCCTGTTACTGAGGGGCCCGCTTGATCTTGCAGGCGACTCCTCTCTTGGGCCCTCCTTCTCCGCTCCTGTTCCCTCTTCTGTAATGCTTCAAGCAGGGATTCTGCTTGTGCTCTCTGCAGAGCATCCTCTGCTGCTGAATCGTCAGAGTCACACATGTTTGCAGCAATTGTGGGCTGCATCTGACTGAATATTTATATGTTAATCTCCCGCCACGAACAAGGGGGCGTATATATTTCCCCGCAAGGTAGATGCAAATTTACGCCGATATTTCCCGCCGATAATTGCCGCTTAAATTACGCAGGTCTCAATGCACCTGATCAATCACCCGTATATGTATATACACAGGTTGTGGAGCATTGTGGGCTACATCGTGAAATGTGTGCACCTGTCATTCCAATGATGAGTGTTGTCAGCTGGTATCTGTTGGAGTTCGTGTATGCTTTGTGAGTCACATTTCAAAACATCACGTTATCATGCTTGCCTTGCATATGTAATGTGTATGAAATTGTCATACAGAAACATGTTGCATTGTGGCCCTTTAGGCAGCGTAGTTATAAGTAGAGGGTTGCGTGTATTATTTTCCGCCTACTGTATATACAGTACTCCTCTCCATGCATATCGGTGTATCGTGCCCCTTTAGGCAGCGTAGTTATAAGTAGAGGGTTGCGTGTATTATTTTCCGCACACTGTAAATACAGTACTTCTCTCTTCATTGAATGCATGCTGTTGGTTGTGGTGTGTGTATATCGGAACGGTCCGCGTAAGTTTCTATTCGCATCCAGTTTGTTAATGTAAGAAGGATTAATAAAGTTAATACCAAACAAACAATTTTTTCGACCAATCAGCAAGCACCAAAAGTGATATATGTACCTGCAATTAATAACTGCGCCATTGCCAATATGTCTTGTCCAAGAGCTAGGCCATTTTCCACCTCCGAGCTTTTGGCCCTGGTGGAAGTGATGGACCGTCACCTGGGGCCCAGGGGCCCATATGTCAGGAATGCCGACAAGCGGCGGGCGTATACTGCTGCCCGCCGCCTCATCTTCTCTACGACCGGCGTCCGCAGAAGCCTGGGGCAGGTTGAGCGGCGCTGGTCAGACCTGCGTCGGCGGCAGCCGGTTTTACTCAGCAGCCTTCGCCGCCATATTGCCCGATGTAAGTTTTGATTACTAGTATGTCAGCGTTTTTTAGCAATGTTTTGTGTACTTTTTATAAATATGTTCCTGAGTATGGGGGTGTATATGGGGGGTATATGGGTGTATGGGGGGTATATGGGTGTATATGGGTGTATATGGGGGGTATATGGGTGTATGGGGGGTATATGGGTGTATATGGGTGTATATGGGGGGTATATGGGTGTATGGGGGTGTATATGGGTGTATATGGGGGGGTATATGGGTGTATGGGGGGTATATGGGTGTATATGGGTGTATATGGGGGTATATGGGTGTATGTGGGGTATATGGGTGTATATGGGTGTATATGGGGGGTATATGGGTGTATGGGGATGTATATGGGTGTATATGGGGGGTATATGGGTGTATGGGGGGTATATGGGTGTATATGGGTGTATATGGGGGGTATATGGGTGTATGGGGGTGTATATGGGTGTATATGGGGGGTATATGGGTGTATGGGGGTGTATATGGGTGTATATGGGGGGTATATGGGTGTATGGGGGGTATATGGGTGTATATGGGTGTATATGGGGGGTATATGGGTGTATGGGGGTGTATATGGGTGTATATGGGGGGTATATGGGTGTATGGGGGTGTATATGGGTGTATATGGGGGGTATATGGGTGTATGGGGGGTATATGGGTGTATATGGGTGTATATGGGGGGTATATGGGTGTATGGGGGTGTATATGGGTGTATATGGGGGGTATATGGGTGTATGGGGGGTATATGGGTGTATATGGGTGCATATGGGGGGTATATGGGTGTATGGGGGGTATATGGGTGTATATGGGTGTATATGGGGGGTATATGGGTGTATGGGGGTGTATATGGGTGTATATGGGGGGTATATGGGTGTATGGGGGGTATATGGGTGTATATGGGTGTGTATGGGGGGTATATGGGTGTATGGGGGTGTATATGGGTGTATATGGGGGGTATATGGGTGTATGGGGGTGTATATGGGTGTATATGGGGGTGTATATGGGTGTATATGGGTGTATAGGGGGTGTATAGGGGGGGGTTTAAGTAGTTGATCAGTTTTTGGGTGTAGGATATCAAATAGTTTGCATGATAAATGTCTGAAATATCACAGCAATGATAATTTTGAAGGTTATGAGCATGACTAATGTGAATTTTTCTTTCCCCCTTTTTTATGAAACCCAATCTTCGATTTCTATGCCATCAACATGAACATTTCAGCACGGGCAAGGGCACGTATGGAAGCCCGGGAGCAGGCAGCCCTGTTGACTAAGCAGTAAAGGAATATTGAATTAGAACCTGGAGTGACGCTTCTTCTTAAACGCTATATATATATATATATATATATATATATATCCCCTGCAGGTAACCATTGACCAAGTTTATTCTGCCTTTACTCTATGTTTTGACAGTATAATATTCGCCCATGCAGTGTGCGGCCAGTAATGACAAGTGCAAGGGGGCCCCCCGCTCTAAAGTACCCCGGGCCCCCCAAAGGCTTAATCTGCCACTGGTGCAACTTAAATGTAGAGATTGTTTTGGTAATAGTGTGTGAGGCCATGCGGATGCATGCTTTACAAACATAGCTGTAGGCCTATAATTTGTACAGCAATGTCCTAAATTTAAAATAGTAAGGAGTGCTTAAGCCACAACAATGTCATAACCCTTAAATAGCACAGGCTAATTGTGAGGTTAGAGGAGAGTCCCCCAAAACCAAAGTACCAATTGGGATACAGCATGCATTCATTGATGAAGGAGTAATTGAATTAATGTTATTTACTATGTACAGTATGTGTGTGTTAGCATATTTTTTTTTAGTACTGTGTTTACAGCAGACCCATCTTCAATGTAGTTTCTAAATGTATGTGGCCTTCACACATAACTCTGAACTTTTTATTATGTACAAATACAACAAACATTTGTGTATATTAATTTTTTGTTTTATCCCTTCATTACAGACACTGAACAGCAGCAGGAGGAGGTGGCAGCCCTCATGCGGGAAATCATGCTGACCCTGGTGTACCTGCAGCTCCTTTTTGGCCTTCTGGAGGCCCGCCTTTAATTTTTTATTTATCCCCCCACCCTTTTTATTTTTGTATCCAATAAAAGTTTGATGACAGTTCGAAATTGCCTGTGTTTTTAATAATAAATATGTTAGAGGGCGTGTAAGGGTAGGTACATACAGATGTGTACTGTAAGTTATACTTGTAATTTGAGGTGAGGGGTAATGATTGATGTGTGAATGTGTGTGTTTTTGAGTAAAATAACACATAGTGAAAATGCATGAATGTTTAATGTTGTTCGATTAAAACATCACACATAACAGGGTAGGTATACATGCTACACATTTTGGACAAAGTAATTACGTACATAATTTAATACATATACAGAAACACCAACATAACTTGATTTAAAAGTAACAGCAATATGGGGACACATAGATAGTGATTAAAATGCCACATTAGAACATAACAAATATACATGTAATGTGGGTTAAAATGTAGTTTTATTAGGTCTTTATTAAGGTAGACAATTGAGTTAATAGAAAACAATAAGTGAATAACAAATAGATTAATTAATCAATTGTCAGATTAGTAGTTGAGAGGCAAGATTTGCAGGTCCATATATGTGAAGGGTATGCCAGCGTGCACGGACGTACGCTCACTCTCACGAGCGGTGACATAAGCTGAGTTTTCCATTGAAAACAATAGGGACCCGTCCGTGCAAACTGGCGTACGCTCAGATCTCCGCAAGAAGTCGGTGAGGAGACGGAGGAGAGACGGCCGTAGACGGCGCCGTACGCTCAGTTGTACGCCAGTTGTCGGAGTGTAAGGGCTGGGCCGGCCGCGTACGTTGCCGTACGCTCATTTGTACACCACTCCCCTTCTACGTTATTTCTGCCCGTACGTAAGCGGCTGATTTGTGGGTGGACTTAACCCCAACGGCCGCGTACGGCTAGCGTGCGGTAATGGCGAACGTACGCACGTTTGGCCGCTCCGACCAGAATAATGCCCTAAATTCATATTTAACTCTCTCTGCACATGTTACATCTGCCCCACCTGCTGTGCACATGGTTTTGCCCATTTTCCAAACAAATTTGTACTGCGATCATATATGAATATAGGCCATTATTTGTTAATCAGGGAAGCTTTGGAATGTCCCTCTGAGCTCTGTGTAATATCTCCCTCTCCTCTGTCTACATATGACATGTGGAAATTCTTGAGGCTGTAATGTTACATCTCTGCATTTCTGCTCTCCAGAGAGATATTGGAATAAAGGAAATTACATATAGATATATCATGATCTGCTTCCTAATCCCTGTAAGACCACTGAGAAATATAGACGCTTCCTACTGTATTATTAGCAGCATCGGAGAAATGATGCTCTGCAGGATCCGCCACACTGCCCAGTACAGCTGCAGATACATCACATGTGGCCGGGACTACTTCCTCTCAGCAATGGCAATGCCTCCCTGTGACCCAGCTGTAATGTCCCCAGCAGCAGGGCGGTATGTGCTGCTGTCAGGTTATAGGGCCTCTCGCTACCAGTTACTATATCTCTGCTTGGAGCATATGCCATGTACAGTGGTGTCTTATGTACATCTCATGTGAGTAGTAGCTGACCTCCTCGCAGCGCTCCCTGCTCACGGAGGCTCTGTAGTTCATTTGATCACATAAATTGTCTTTCAATTTCATGAATGATGTTATATTTTTCTTCCATCTTTCCCCTAGAACCCACGGCAAGATCTCATATTTTAATGCCTGATGTTCCTCCTCCACAGCGTTAGCAAGGAATCTATGAGAGAAAAGACAGAGTAGAGGTTCCTGTATGACAGCTATTACATAGAGCATGGAAGTAAATACATCTCCAGTGCAGACACTGTATGATCTGACCACTGTGGGACATGTGTGACGCTCCTAGACAACGCTTACAATAGATTGCTGAGGGATGATCCTGTATAGAACATTTTACAGATAAATAATGATAACGGGATGTTTCCCCTTTAGGGGTAGTAACCAATTATCATATTCGGATCTATGAATCTACTGGAACATGAGGAGTGGGCGCAAGTTGTTTAGGGAAAAGGAGGCTTATGATTGGACGAGAGCTGCCCTTAGCCAATTGCGTGCTGCCTTTCCAACAAGCTGAGCTGTTACTTTCCTGCATCCCATTTACAGGTTAGAACATTCACCCTGTGAGCTTACACATATACTGGGCTGCAGCAAGGTCGACATGTCATTAGGTCGACACAAGCATTAGGTCAACATGGGCAAGGTCGATAGTCAAAAGGTCGACATGGGTTTTTTTACTTGACTGACGACACAGTCGACATGGGCACTGAAATGTAGCACCGCGTCCCCTTGCATGGCTCACTGCACTCGGCACACTATTTTATTCTCCCACCTAGTAGGGCATGAAATGCCACCTGACAGCTCAAAAAACAGTGAAAAACCCCATGTTGACCTTGCCCATGTCGACCTAGTGCGTGTGTCGACCTAATGAAATGTCGAACTACACCCATGTCGACCTTGCTGCATGTCGAGCTAATGGTGTCGACCCAATGCTTGCCAACCTAATGACCGTATCCTCCATCCATACCAACACTAGCATCTATGTGGAGACTGCCGCCAGAAGGCCGGTGCCGGAACACATTCAGCAGCAGCAGCTCCTGTTACGTCTCACTCTCCTTCCATACCAACACTAGCATCTATGTGGAGACTGCCGCCAGAAGGCCGGTGCCGGAACACATTCAGCAGCAGCAGCTCCTGTTACGTCTCACTCTCCTTCCATACCTTACACTACCTCCAACTCTGACACATCTGTATAGCTGCCATTAGGAACATGACCTAAGCTGAATAAATGGCATTATAGACCCAGTGACTTCACGTTCCATCTACCAGGGTAAGGAGTGACGTGCACATTAATAAGTAATACTCACAGGGCCAGGAAGAAGTTAGTCCGGGTGTAGCCTTTAGGTGACAATCCAGCACGCTGGAAATAGGCAAATGTCATCGCCAACAGGTACTGTGCAAAAGAAACATGTATTCATTACAGTGTCACCTGATGGTACTTCATAACCTAGATGTAATAACACATCAACGCAGACGTGCATCGTGTCACCTATACCTGTAACATACATCCTGCTGTAATATAACACGTACTGGGGGACTTGAACACCAAACCTAATACACCACAGTCAGACACATAAAACATTATTTGCTCTTGTGTAGGGAGTTTTATAATTCTGACTTTATGAAGCTAGTTGTAGTTGTCAGTACGAACAATTAGATTAAGCGAGGGCTGTATACAGAGCCAGATTAAGGTCTAAATGGGCCTGGAGCTGAAAATGATCAAGGGCCTATTATGCACAATAATAGGGGTTGTGGCCAGCACCTAATAATGTGGGGGCGAGACCAGAGTTCTGGTTGGGTGGTCTGCTCATGGGTGAGTCTCTATTTGTGTAAATACTTTCAACTAATTCTATTTGCCTGGAAAGGGCAGGGGGCTGGCATAAGAAAAATGCAGGGAGATATATTGGTGGGTGAACTCCAAAAGGCGCACCCGCAGGATGCCGATGTCCTAAGATACTTGTGAGGTGAGGCCGCACTCCAGAAACTTGGTAGACAACATTTCAGCACCTTTTATGTGGTCACCTAAATTTACCACATCATATACCCCTTATACAAATCATGCAACACAATAGTAACTCCCTCATACTGTACTTGCCTCTTACACATTATGCCACATGGAATGAGCAAAAATTCACACTATGGCACACAGATTGAGTCAAAATTCACGTTATGCCACACAGATTAAGGCAAAATTCACATTTTGCCACATGGATTGGGCCAAAATACACACTATACCAGGTATGTCCAGCTGTTGTGAAAATACACGTCCCAGCATGCCCTTGACATAGTTTTAGCATTCCCTAATAATAAAACTGTGGCAATGCATGATGGGACTTATAGTTTCACAACAGCTGGAGGGCCATAGTTTGGACATGCCTGCACTATACCAAACAGATTGAGCAATAATGCAAAATATGCCTCATAAACAGGGGCATTGCTCGCCAAAGGCGCGCATTAAAAATTTACACCATAATGCCAATTACATGTTAAGTCACACACCACAATCTCCATTACGTATTATGCCAAACACCATAATGCCTATTAAAAATTATGCTACATAAGTGCTGCTTACCTACATCTTCATTGCCAGGGGTTCCATGCTCGTTGCCATGTGGGATTACATGCTCGTGGGAACTGGGGGACAGCCGACACCAGGCAAAAATGACAGCCGGGTAGAGAGCAGGGGGTTGCCCGGCTGTATTTAGAGCACTGCATGTCCCGGCTATTTGAAATAATACCCCTTTAACAGCAGAAAATGCAGGGACTTACACAGGAATATGGTCCCAGGATCATGCAGGGACATTCCCGGACTGGCCCCTTTTACACCAACCTAGTCCCTGCATTTTCTGATGTGAGGGGGAGAGAAAACCACCCCCGTCCCCTTTAAACAACCAGCTATATCTTCGGAACCAACTGACCCATTTACATGTAGGCTTCGATTGATTTTGGTCCTGTGAAACTGGGCCGTTTGGTTCCAGAGAAATCTGTCCTCAAACAACATGAACAGCCATGAAATTACATTTCAGAAATGAAAAAAAAAAATTGGTTTACCCGCAAAATCTCTAGAACCAATGAACCCATATGGACCAGGTATCAGAATGAAGGCCCAGCTATTTGGGTTCGACTGAGATCAACATCGAGCTTCTGTGATGCCGGAGGGGGAACTGGCAGCCGTTGGAACCGGGTGGAGGTCAGAATTAGTGGGTCCCATGTTATCCTATGGGGAAAACATTCCATGTTTGCCTGGCGGTATCTCCGGTTCCCGGGGGGCTAGCGACGTGGGGCTGGGCTCGCTGGAAAGCCCTGACCCTCAGCTACAAAATGGGCCTATTTGGAGAGTGGGCCTGTAGCTGTAGCTCCATCAGGTCCATTATTAATCCGGCCCTGTAATGACGTGACAGGCTTCTCGGTCATAACCAACCCCAATGCCAGCTTTCTGTCACCGGTCCGCTATCAGTCAAGTTGCGAAGCACTTCGCACAGGAGCACCACAGACCATCTGATTTAAAACACATGGTGGTGGACCATATCCCAGAGGGGATAAGGAGAGGAGACTGAGCTGGCAAGCTGTTACGCCTGGAGGCCAGGTGGATCAATAGACTAAATTCGGTCAAACCAGCAGGATTAAATGACAGACTACCACTCTCTGTCTTCTTGTGAAGAAGATGGACTGATAGACTGGCCATCCACCCAGGAGCACCCCAGACCAAGGACTCTGTTTAACTCCATCCGGATGGCGGACAGAGGAAGCCAATAGGCGAAACGCATATCCAGCCACCGGTAGCACGCTCCAGCCCCAGCTACCACAAGCAAACCCGTTGCCCAGGGACAGCAGATGAGATAATACAGCCGCCGGACTCACACCTATGCGGGCGTATTTAGACCCGCCAGCCAGTCACGGTTCCTGCACAGGAGACACCCCGCCGCAGCTCATTACAAGCCGGACCTACACTCACAGTGGCTGCATCTAGACCCGCCATCACCAGTATCATACAACCTGTGTCGGCTCTTCTAAGGAGACATCCTCCGCAGCTCACCACCAGCATGCGAGCGGTCTCCCACTGATTACCCCGCACTGCTCGAGCACACGGCTTCAGTAAGGTAACCCATGCCGCAAGCCCACACTGAGTGCGAGTGGTAGGGTGTTCTTTCCATTTGTGTTTTTCTAACAGTGCATATTGTGTCCAACTAAAAGATACAAGAATAGCCAAATGCAAATAATGAATATATGTGGACTGTGATGTTAGACAAGAGGAGATATTAAATACCTAAATACCTTGATGTATCCAGTGTTAGAGACACAAGTGTAATTAGTAGTCTGCACTGTCAGTTTCTGCTAAAGTATCATTAATTAATTCTCCGACTGTGATATGAAAGCATCTGCTGATACACTGTATCATTACACGTCTGAGTGATACTATGATTACGATATGAAAACATCTGCTGATACATTGTTTCATTATATGAAATCTGAGGATGTATGCTCAGTACACACTGTGCAATTGATGTCTGAGTAATGGCACGTAATGAGTAGCCTTTTTTCTAGTTGCACGCAGTGAATTCATACTCACGGTTTTGATCATAACATTGATGCATAAACGATCATTTTGTATAGCCAGTGAATAGCCAATCGTCTTCATAGGCCTAATATCATGGGACATGACAGTGTCTGGTAATAAATTATCTGGTGGGTGACACAGTGATATTATTGTTAAGTTATAGGGGAATACGGCCACTATAGCAGGCCTCCTTCAGCCCCCCTCTTTCTTCTCTTTCTGTTTCCCAACTAAGATCTGAATACCCATTCATTGTCAGTAATAAGCCCTGATGAGATGGGACTCTCTCATCACGGATTCGATGCTTAAAGCAGATCTCTGAAAGCAGAAGTCCCACTATCGGGCGAACTGACAATCTGTCACTGTGACCAGTGGCGCCGGAACGGGGGGGGGGGCGAGAGGGCAGCTTGCCCCCCCCAAAATTACTGAGGCGCCAGTATGTCCGGCCCGCCCGCCTATATTACAGCCGCCCGCCTATATTAAAGAAGTATCATCCGCCCGGCCGCCTATATTACATACCAGGCGCCGGGGATGGCTGCTGCTGCTGCCGCCGGGGAGATGTGCATAAGATGCGCCAGCCAATCACTGCCGGCGCATCCCCTCCACATACACTGTGATTGGCGGGCGCGTCTTCTACACATCTCCCCGGGGGCAGCAGCAGCAGCCATCCCCGACGCCTGGTATGTAATATAGGAGGGCGGGCGGATGATAATACATAAGTAATATAGGGGCGGGCGGGCGGCTGATAATAAATCAGTTATATAGCCTGGCGGGCGGGTGGGCAGCTGATTAATCAGTAATATAGCCGGGCGGGTGGCAGGGAAGATGTGCGCCCGCCAATGCTGCTTCTCTCACCCTCCCTTCCCCAGGGGTTGTCATTTACCCCTGGATTCACACCCAAACAGGTTTATGTAATTATGTCTTATTATCATAATCAGACATAATCACATAAATCTGTTTGGGGGTGACACTGCCACTTTTTCCACTTTTTACGAGTAAATGACAACCCCTGGATTAATGTCAGTCCTGGTGTCTCTGGCCACATGTACATGCCGCTGCCCGGTGTATAATGCCCACGTGTATATGCCGCTGCCCTGTTTATAATGCCCATACGTAAATGCCGCTGCCTTGTGTATAATGCCCACGCATATATGCCGCTGCCCTGTGTATAATGCCCATGCATATATGCCGCTGCCAGTGTGTATAGTGCCCGGGGGTAACATATAGCAATTTAGGGGGCGCCAAAATGAGATTATATCTTGCCCCCCCCCCAACCTAAAAACGTTCCAGCGCCTCTGACTGTGACCCACTTGTTTCAAGCACTCTCTCATCCACCCAGCCCACAGTGTCTCCCTGCAATACTGAAAAGCATCAGAGTGACCTAGCAAGCTGGTCACAGAAGTGACCTGTACCATAGCTCCTATACACAACCAACCTGGTACTCTCATTCAGTACACAATTCCAATTGGTCACCTTAATACCCAATTTGGGCCCGATTTCAACAGTTCCGTCAAGGGGCCAGCCCAATAACCAGAGAGGAGACTCCTGGTGAAGCGCTGGTATGGTGACACAGGTATGGTACCTGAACAGCAGATACACAGGAGCCACCGGTTGTAGGGGCACTTTTTCACGTGGGACTAACTCTATCACTGTTATCCACTAGATTGGGACATATCTATTCACGATATATCAGAAAGGCAACAAAAGTAGTAAATATAACATATCTCACAAACGCACGGTAAATACTGGAGCTTATGTGGCCAAGCTGTATCTAATCATTTGTTGAGGCAATTTAAATAGGGCAAAGGAGTGAACCTACAAGAGGAAAGAAGTCCTTTACTAATTAATTTCAATTTAAATTGTTATTATTACAAAATATGATGTCTGTCTATGTCAGTATGCCTTTTTGTCGTTTCTGTGTTTTTTGTGTGTAAATTTGGATTGACAGTCATATTACAAATGAAATTAATGACTGATCTACAATCAAATTATTGCTCCACATATTTTAGATAAAGAAGCCCATTAAAAGTTATGTTTTAAGTTACTAATAAACCACATAATTTAACATAATAAAGAGTGCGCCCAAAAAGGCACATTTGTCTTTTCGTTTGCCTCTCGCAAACAATTCCCTATTATATAACTGATAGATTCTCTAATTTGTTTAACACATCCATCGTGTCACGGAGGTATGATGGTAATGCAGTAATGTGTTTCCGTAGGAATTGGTCCACGTATATGCTTAGCTTTTCTGTTAAGCTGCCTTTCCCGGACACGATGGGCCTGCCGGGGGGTGTCTTGGAGTTTTTATGTATTTTTGGGAGGAGATATAATGTCAGTGTTTTTGGATTATCTATCTGTAGGAATTTGAAGTCACTGTTGGAAATGATTTTGTTGTCATATGCTGATTTGATGAAGTTCTGATATTGTCTGGAAAAATCTGCACTGGGACTGAAAATTAGTTTTGAGTAGCATTTTCTGTCACAGAGTTGTTTCTGTAGCTCTTGAACATGTTGCGCGCCGCCGTCCGGTGCTCCCTGTGCCCGGACGGACGGCGAGTTGTGTGAGCAGCAACAACGCGGCTGACGCGAGTCAGCCGCTTCCCAGGCCTCCTTCCGAGGCCAGGCGTCGGGGCGTTGCTAAGCAACGTCCCCGACTTCCGCCCGGCCGTAACGCGGCGAAGGACGGCAGCACAGCTGACACACGTCAGCCGCGTTGCAAGCCTCCTTCTGAGGCAGAGAGTCGGGGCGTTGCTAGGCAACGCTCCCGACTTCCGCCCGGCCGCAATACGCGCGCACGTCATCCAGGCGGCGCGTTATTCAAATAAATAGCCGGCGTCTGCTGGGCACAGACGCCGGTTATAGCGTTTCTTTCAGCTTGTTCCCGGCCTGGAGCTTGCCAGCTACCCTTGCTCCAAGGACCTGTTCCTGGGTTTCTTTGTCAGTCCTGCTCGTGGTTACTCCTCTCCAGCCTGCCTTGTGGGATATCTGTCTGCCTGGTGTTGGTGCTCGCAGGCCCAAGTAAGTGCTCCAGTGGAGCCTGGTGTCTTTCTTTTGGGGACTGCCTAGTTCCTGCTTTTATACCACCTCTCATTGACACCTGTACAGTTCCCTTAGGAACGCTGGACTTGCCCCGCCGAGGGCTTCAGCCTTCCTCATTGCCTGTACCCTGCTCCCCATTTCTCTCTTGTTCACCTCCCTCCTTTTAGTCTTCTTCATAGGTAGGGATCTTTTGTATTCTCTTCTCAGTGTGTTTGTTTTGGGGATTCGTACCGTAGGTGTCCCCCAGTATTGTTGAGATTCCCCATTTCTTGATCCCAGGTGTTTGCGACTGGGTCGCCCTCCCGGTTCTGGCCAGGTGCCGGCAGATAGGGGCTATTCCCAGTTAGGCCCTGTAGTCAGTATATCCTTTTGAGTTACCCCTGGCGATCCCCTATCCCTTGTCCTCACATAGACCTAGCTGCATCGGGGTTGGAGCAGGCATAACTCGCTCCTTCGGACGCAGCGGCCACAGGTGAAGCCTAGTTCCCGCAGGGATTTGTCATCTGCCCGGGGTTCTCAACAGAGTCAGCGTAGGTTTCGCCGTGGCCGTCCTGACCGGCGGTCCCGGCTGTGGGCTCACGCCTAAACCTCCATTCCCCGTTTCCCTGTATCTGCACTCCGGGCTCAATGGCAGCCGTAACAGAATATAGAGGTCCCGTGGCCAAAGGACCACGTTCCCCCCCTTGTCCGAAGGTTTAACTATTGTGTCTTGCCATTCAGATATTTCTTTTAGTGCATTCTTTTCCCCTTTGTTGATGTTATGTGGGTTGGAGGATTGGTTGATAAGCAGTTGATCCAAATCTCTTGACACCAATGTTTGATAAACCTGGACTTGTGGACAGATTTTATTATCCGGAAAAAATGTTGATTTTTTCTTTATTTTGGATTGATCCAGCGGTTCTGGTGCCAGAGTTGATGTTGTGGTCAGACTGGTTTGTAAGTTGTCATCGATATTTAATGACAATTCATACAACATCTGTATCGCTAAGCGATCTTCATCATCAAAATTATTGCTGGGGTCTTGGGGATCTCTTAAAGGATCAGGGGGGTTTGAAGTATGGTCTGTACCTTCTCTTTCTGATCTTTGATGGTTTATAAAGAATTTTTGAGAAGAATTTTGCGTGTAAAGAGGTTCAGATCTTTCTCTATGTCAAATCTGTCGGCTGGTGCAGCGGGTGAGAATGAAAGCCCTCGTTTTAGGATAGATTCCTGATCATTGGTCAATTCTCGATTGGTAAGGTTGACAATTTTGAGATGAGTTGTGGGGGGAGGTCTTGTGATGGGATTTAGTTGGTCCATTCCCTGAATCTCCTCCTCTCCTTGATGTCCCCTCTCCAATCTACAGCCTCTCTCTTTCTTCTTCTTCCCCCCCTGGCCCCGCCTGATCTTTCTCCAGGGTCTCTGCTTGGGTTTCAGCCTGCCCCTAAAAAATTCAGATGTGAGAGTCTAGTATCCACCGAGTCTGTATCGGATGAGTCTGGTTCAGATGAGGTGTAATTGGAAAGATTTCCCCCCTTATTTGGTGCATATTGTGGTCTGGTGGGTCTTGAATTCCACTTGAAAATTTTATTATTTTGAAAATCCATTCTGTCTCTTTGAAATTTTATTTTTTTGCGATCTATTATTTCTGATTCGTAGGGTTCTATTTCTTTTTTGTATTTGTCATAGCGGGTCTGAAAAAGTTCTAATGTTTCATGGTTTTTCAACCTCTCCCCTAGTGTCGTTATCTCCAGTGACAGTTGGTTTAGTAGTATTTCATCATGTTTGATGAGGATTTTCATCAACTCCTTAGAGCACTGTAGTAGGGTTTTTTCCCATTCCAGTTTAAGTTCATTGTTGGCCAGATCAAATGCTGGGAAAATTTTAGGTCTTAAACCCCTCGGAACTAAGTTGATTTTGATATAATTGTCAAAGGTAGTGCGGTTCCACACTGTTTTACTTTGCTTCATGAGAGCTAATTTTAAAGCATATAAATCTTCGGACCAGCTGGGGGTGGGACCACTTGATCTGTCAGGATTATCCAAAAATATGGAATCCATGTCACTCCTGAGCTTGTCCCTTCTAGTTTCTAGGTCTTTTGCTAGGCTGAATGATGCCATAATAAAACTCTGGGGTTTTTGTATTATATTTGTACTATATTGGAGATATTCCTGTTTATCAGATGGGTGGTGCTAGAACTCAGAAGTCCGCAATTAAGCAGATAGAACAATAGTACAAGGTATAGGGGTTTTGGGAGTTCTGCACACACAATTGTATTCACACCCTAACATTAAGGGGTGGTATTCCACTAGATTAGGGATGCCAATCCCGGGGCATTTTTTCAATCCCGGGATCCGGGATTGAAAAATGCTCAATCCCGGGATCCCGGGATCCCGGGATTGGCATCCCCACCAAAAAAAAACATTTTTAGCATAGGACCCACCCCGGCCGACCCGCACATCTACTTACATTAGGGTGTGGGGGGCGGCCGGGAGTGGGTTTGGAGGTGCACGGTGCCTCCCGGCAAGTGCACCTCCATAGAAGACAGCAGATGGGCGGAGGCAGACCGGCGGAGGCAGGCAGGCGGGCGGCAGAGAAGAGGCGGGCAGGCGGAGGCGGGCAGGCGGGTGGAGTCAGGCCGGCGTGCTGGCGGGCGGCAGAGAAGAGGCGGGTAGGCAGCCGGCGGTCACTGGTGACGTGTGGCCTGCGCAGCGTGACCTCTACTGTCACGCTACGCAGGCCGCACGCCGGGTCAGGTTACGGGAACAGCCGGGCAGCGTCTGAGCGAGTGCTCAGACGCTGCCCGGCATTAGACTGCGCATGCGCAGTCTAATCCCGAAATCCCGGGATTGGATTCTCCAATCCCGGGATTGAAATCCCAGACTTTTTTAGGCCAAATCCCGGGATCCCGACGATCCCGATCCCGGGATTGGCCACACTACACTAGATGTTTGTGAACATCAGTGGGGGTGCTATCCCAAATAGATCAGGATCAAAGCACGACAAAGAAGAAAGAATTTGTATTGGATGCACTCCTCAAGACCAATCAAGAAATTAATGGACTCATTCCTTATCTATATTTTTAAAATGAGTGGGGGCTCCTTTTATCTTTTTTTATTATTATTATTATAATTTTATTTATAAGGCGCCACAAGTGTTTCGCAGCGCCGTACAAAGGAACAATACAGGGAGACAAAACCTGGCATAACATTGAATAAATAACCAAAATACAGTACAAATAAAGAGCACCACAGTTCAATACACATTACAGCTTAAATGTAAGTAGTGAGGACTCAATCAGCATACAACTAGAGGCTTGAGGCCATTGATGGAGATGAGTATGCAGACGAAGATGGTCACTGAGTGTTGGAGTAAAGGAGAGCTGTGAATGAAATGTGAAGAGAAGTGGGCTTTGACAACAGGAGGGAAGAGGGCCCTACTCGGAGGAGCTTGCAATCTAGTAGGAAGGGGAGACAGACAGATTACAAGAGGTGCAAGCGAGGGGGTGGTGGTAAGATAGCAGGATGTAAACAGGCAAGGGGTCGGAGAACCAGCTGGTTTATGCAGTGGAAGGGTACGCTTTGATGAATAGGTGAGTTTTCAGTGCCCGTTTGAAGCTTTGCAAGCCACTGAAGGGGTGCAGCACAGGCAAAGTCCTGTACTCTAGCATGGGAAGCAGTGATCAGGGTGGAGGAGAGACGACAGTCGTCAGCCGACCGTAGAGGGCGGGAGGGTGTATGAATGGAGATGAGGTTAGAGATATATGGAGCAATGGAATTAGAGGTGGCCCTGTATGTGAGTGTGAGGTGTTTGAAGAGGATTCTGTAGGTGAATGGAAGCCAGTGCAGATTTTGTTGAAGGGGAGTAGCAGAATTAGAGTGGCGGGAGAGGAAGATAAGCCTGGCTGCAGCATTGAGGACAGATTGGAGAGGAGCTAGTTGGGATTGAGCGAGGCCGGTGAGAAGAGCATTACAGTAGTCAAGCCGTGAGATGACCAATGAGTGGATGATCAGCTTAGTTGCACTCTGTGAGAGAAAGGGCCTGATCTTTATTGCAACAAATAGGATAAGGAGACAGCCACTAATAGCGAAATAAAGAAGTTAAAAATTTACAATGACATACATAAATTTAGTGACAATAAAGATAAGAATTTGTGATATTGAGAGTTTAAAATGTAGGTAGGGATGACTGTTGGTTTGTGGTGTATATCGGGGTATATTCCCCACCAGGGTGTTTTTGTGCACTCCTTTTGTGCTTCACAAAATTGTATGTTGTTTTTTGTTTACACTTTTAGAGAAAGATGTATACAAATATATGCCTCAATAGGTTTTCTCAAGTGTAATGGTTGCTTCACCACAGGGGATTGTTACAGGTTTACAAGTGAAAAACAGTGTTGCTATTTCACACTTGATATATTGTTTGTATCAATTCACTGAAGTCTGGTGTTATGCCCAGAATCTTGGGATACCAGACTCCTTATATGAATATTTAAAGCCTGACCAGATGGAACAGCAGTGCCATCTGCTGGACAGTTTTATTAATGGTACACTTAAATATAGATCCTAATGCACCACACTGGTATCAATCTACTTGGTAGTTTGGAGCAGGCTTAGATGATCCCTGCTTCCTTTACAACCCTCTCTGTGGTGGGCTATGGAGCAACCTTCAAGGAGACATCAACACCTGGTGTAACATTATTACATTAGAACAATATATTTTCTGCAGTAGCACCAAACAGTCATTTTCCCTAACACTACAGATGACAAGACACGTGTTTCGCTAAGAACTAGCTTCTTCAAGCTGACCACCAGAGTGTAATGAGGCTGGGATATTTATTAGGAGCGCCCAGCCAATGGCTGGATCCGCTCCTGTCATGTGGTGTAATTGCACCTATCATAGGGCGCCTCTACTTCCGCCCTGAGCTGTCAGCCCGGCCGGGTTCTCTATCTGTGACGTCACCGCGTCGGTCACATGATGCGGACGTCGCGTCACGTGATTTGTCACATGGTTCTTAGTGACCAATCGTGCGGCTATGATTGCCGGACCCGGAAGTAAGGGAGGGTGGAATGCCGCCCCGGAATCTGTGTATTACAAAATTTACAGTCAAAAATCTGTATTTCCTTGTTTATATTTCTATTGCAGATTGTGCCGTTTGCTGTACTTTGGCTCCGTTAGTTGAGGTTTTAATGTTTTCATTTGCTAAGTGCCACTGTATTCATGAATCATTCATAATGGCATAGTGTTGATATTATGCATATTCCCCATTGGAACCCCGCCTTCTGTATATGGAATAAGCTTTACTATCGGAATTCAGTGGGGTGTTATTCCCAATACTGTGTTCATTTATTTGTATTGTGTATCAATATTCAAAAGTGTAATAATCTTATTTTTAACTATAGGGTTCTTCGATCTGCTGTTGTTGTGTATATACATGATAATATATTGTAGATATTTTTATATATATTTTTTGCAGATGTTGAATGTTCTGCAAGGAACAAGAAAAAAGAAGAAAAAGACACAAGGGGGATTTTTTGGGCTCCACTGATTTTATTCCTGATTTATGAAATAAAAATATGTTTATCTCTTTTTATAAAATAAAAGAGCTTTTTATTGTGTTAGGATGTTTCTGTTTCCTTTTCATTGTTGGTACACGTATATGGGGTGATGTTCATCTATATTAATTGGATGAGTGGGTTGGGGTATAGTGAATAGTGTTCAAATTATTAAAAAGAGAAAATGTGCAACAAAATATATGTGATATTAACAATAAACTTGGGAGGGGGTCATTGGCTGTATTAGTGGTCGGTGGCTTTGAGATTGAGAAGGTGTAAGATCTATTTTAAGATCTTGTTGCTTAAGGGCACTATATGCCTGTAGTGAGAAATTCTGAATAATAAGACTGTGTATAGTTGGGGGTGTTCTAAGATAGTGAGAGTAGTGTATGTACGGGAGGAAAAAAATATGTAGGAAAATGTGTTATCTCGTACCATGTAATGATTGGATGTGAGATGATTGACTGTGGGACAGTTGGACATTGGTCCCTGATTTTAATGGAGTTAATATCCCTTGGTCTGTGGATGTATATGTATTAACCTGTTGGACCAGGATAGATGGTTCCATTATAGAATGGGGTCAGTTATTTGCAATGGATGGTAAGTAGTTGTTTTGGTTCGGGGAGATGGATTTCTGTGCTTGTTATTTATTTTTGGCACATAGAGGTGAGTGATTGACCACATATAATGGTTGTTCCTAACAGGGTAAGTATATGTGGTAAGTATATAATACATTGAATTTTCTTTTACAGGAAAGGTAAGTAACTATTGTATTCATTGAGACCTTTGGGTTGTAGGGAGTCCATTAGAAATATCACTTTAGTTTCCACTTTCAACAGTTCTCTGTTCAGGTCTCCTCCTCTGATTCCCAGTTGGACATGTCTCATTCCAAATACCTTTAGGCCAGTGGGGTCATTGTTGTGAGTTCTCATAAAGTGTCTGGCCACTGGGGTGAGTTTTTTGTAATTGGCTGAATCTTTCCTCGCATTTCTTATAGATCCTATGTGTTCCAGCACCCGTACTTTGAGGGGCCTCTTGGTTTTACCCACATCTTACCACAGGGGCACTGTAATTGGTAAATTACCCCTATGGTTGTACATGTGATGAGGGTTTGGATTTTCCAAGTTTTTTCGAATTTGTCCACAAAGGTTTTTGTGGGGGTCATGTAAGTGCAGGCTTTGCAGCGTCCACACTTTTCAGATCCTAGTGTTTTGGTTGTACTTCTCACTGGTTCAGCCAGGTGACTATGCACTAATTGATCTTTAATATTCCTGGCTCTCCGCCAGCTGGTCTGCACTTTTGCTGGGAGGATCTTTTTTAAATCTTCATCGGTTTGCAAGACATGCCAGTGTCGTTGTAAAATATTATTGACATTTCTCCAGTTCTTGTTGAAGGTACCAAAAAAACGTACTGGTTCTTCTTTCTTGGTGGTCCGTATCTTGGGGGATAGCAATGTATCTCTCGGAATTTGTTTGACCTCATTACGAGATCTTTTGATGAGGGTCTGACTGTATCCTCTTTCATGTAATCTTTCGGAGAACTCTTGCTCTCTTTTTTCGTATGTGTTTGAGTTGGAGCAATTCCATTTAATCCTAATCATTTCGCCCTTGGGGATAGCTCTGATAGTGCTTGGCAAGTGTGCACTGGTGGCATGAAGGACACTGTTGGTGGATGTTTCTTTTCTGAATAAGTCAGTGCAGATATTGCCATTTCCATCTATACTGATGGTCAGATCTGTCCCCATAGCTGTGCCCCGCACCTGGAGGTAGTGGGAGCCCTGCCAGACAAAGTAGTTTTTAGTCAAAATGAATCTTATTGCTTCAGTGAGGAAGTTATTAAATTCGTAATTGGCGTACAATCTGAAGACATTATTGGACCGCTTCAATTCCTCTCTCATGGTTTATACTTGTATAAAGACTTTCAACGTCTAATGATACAAGCCATGTATTGTTGTTAACTAATAGATTCTCTAATTTGTTTAACACGTCCATCGTGTCACGGAGGTATGATGGTAATGCAGTAACGTGTTTCCGTAGGAATTGGTCCACGTATATGCTTAGCTTTTCTGTTAAGCTGCCTTTCCCGGACACGATGGGCCTGCCGGGGGGTGTCTTGGAGTTTTTATGTATTTTTGGGAGGAGATATAATGTCGGTGTTTTTGGATTATCTATCTGTAGGAATTTGAAGTCACTGTTGGAAATGATTTTGTTGTCATATGCTGATTTGATGAAGTTCTGATATTGTCTGGAAAAATCTGCACAGGGACTGAAAATTAGTTTTGAGTAGCATTTTCTGTCACAGAGTTGTTTCTGTAGCTCTTGAACATAGAGGTCCCGTGGCCAAAGGACCACATTCCCCCCTTGTCCGAAGGTTTAACTATTGTGTCTTGCCATTCAGATATTTCTTTTAGTGCATTCTTTTCCCCTTTGTTGATGTTATGTAGGTTGGAGGATTGGTTGATAAGCAGTTGATCCAAATCTCTTGACACCAACGTTTGATAAACCTGGACTTGTGGGCAGATTTTATTATCCGTAAAAAATGTAGATATTTTTCTTTATTTTGGATTGATCCAGCGGTTCTGGTGCCAGAGTTGATGTTGTGGTCTGACTGGTTTGTAAGTTGTCATCGACATTTAATGACAATTCATACAACATCTGTATCGCTAAGCGATCTTCATCATCGAAATTATTGCTGGGGTCTTGGGGATCTCTTAAAGGATCAGGGGGGTTTGGGGTATGGTCTGTACGTTCTCTTTCTGATCTTTGATGGTTTATAAAGAATTTTTTGAGAAGAATTTTGCGTGTAAAGAGGTTCAGATCTTTCTCTATGTCAAATCTGTCGGCTGGTGCAGCGGGTGAGAATGAAAGCCCTCGTTTTAGGATAGATTCCTGATCATTGGTCAATTCTCGATTGGTAAGGTTGACAATTTTGAGATGAGTTGTGGGGGGAGGTCTTGTGATGGGATTTAGTTGGTCCATTCCCTGAATCTCCTCCTCTCCCTGGTGTCCCCTCTCCAATCTACAGCCTCTCTCTTTCTTCTTCTTCCCCCCCTGGCCCGCCTGATCTTTCTCCAGGGTCTCTGCCTGGGTTTCGGCCTGCCCCTAAAAAATTCAGATGGGAGAGTCAAGTATCCCCCGAGTCTGTATCGGATGAGTCTGGTTCAGATGAGGTGTAATTGGAAAGATTTCCCCCCTTATTTGGTGCATATTGTGGTCTGGTGGGTCTTGAATTCCACTTGAATATTTTATTATTTTGAAAATCCATTCTGTCTCTTTGAAATTTTATTTTTTTGCGATCTATTATTTCTGATTCGTAGGTTTCTATTTCTTTTTTGTATTTGTCATAGCGGGTCTGAAAAAGTTCTAATGTTTCATGGTTTTTCAACCTCTCCCTTAGTGTCGTTATCTCCAGTGACAGTTGATTTAGTAGTATTTCATCATGTTTGATGAGGATTTTCATCAACTCCTTAGAGCACTGTAGTAGGGTTTTTTCCCATTCCAGTTTAAGTTCATTGTTGGCCAGATCAAATGCTGGGAAAATTTTAGGTCTTGAACCCCTCGGAACTAAGTTGCTTTTGATATAATTGTCAAAGGTAGTGCGGTTCCACACTGTTTTACTTTGCTTCATGAGAGCTAATTTTAAAGCATATAAATCTTTGGACCAGCTGGGGGCGGGACCACTTGATCTGTCAGGATTATCCAAAAATATGGAATCCATGTCACTCCTGAGCTTGTCCCTTCTAGTTTCTAGGTCTTTTGCTAGGCTGAATGATGCCATAATAAAACGCCTCTGGGGTTTTTGTATTATATTTGTACTATATTGGAGATATTCCTGTTTATCAGATGGGTGGTGCTAGAACTCAGAAGTCCGCAATCAGGCAGATAGAACAATAGTACAAGGTATAGGGGTTTTGGGAGTTCTGCACACACAATTGTATTCACACCCTAACATTAGGGGTGGTATTCCACTAGATGTTTGTGAACATCAGTGGGGGTGCTATCCCAAATAGATCAGGATCAAAGAACGACAAAGAAGAAAGAATTTGTATTGGATGCACTCCTCAAGACCAATCAAGAAATGAATGGACTCATTCCTTTCTATATTTTTAAAATGAGTGGGGGCTCCTTTTATCTTTATTGCAACAAATAGGATAAAGAAACAGCCACTTATAGCGAAATAAAGAGGTTAAAAATTTGCAATGACATACATACATTTAGTGACAATAAAGATAAGAATTTGTGATTTTGAGAGTTTAAAATGTAGGTAGGGATGACTGTTGGTTTGTGGTGTATATCGGGGTATATTCCTCACCAGGGTGTTTTTGTGCACTCCTTTTGTGTTTTACAAAATTGTATGTTGTTTTTTGTTTACACTTTTAGAGAAAGATGTATACAAATATATGCCTCATAGGGTTTTCTCAAGTGTAATGGTTGCTTTACCACAGGGGATTGTTACAGGTTTACAAGTGAAAAACAGTGTTGCTATTTCACACTTGATATATTGTTTGTATCAATTCACTGAAGTCTGGCGTTATGCCCAGAATCTTGGGATACCAGACTCCTTATATGAATATTTAAAGCCTGACAAGATGGAACAGCAGTGCCATCTGCTGGACAGTTTTATTAATGGTACACTTAAATATAGATCCTAATGCACCACACTGGTATCAATCTACTTGGTAGTTTGGAGCAGGCTTAGATAATCCCTGCTTCCTTTACAACCCTCTCTGTGGTGGGCTATGGAGCAACCTTCAAGGAGACATCAACACCTGGTGTAACAGGCTACTGCAGAAAATAAATTTTCTGCAGTAGCACCAAACAGTCATTTTCCCTAACGCTACAGAGGACAGGACACGTGTTTCGCTAAGAACTAGCTTCTTCAAGCTGACCACCAGAGTGTAATGAGGCTGGGATATTTATTAGGAGCGCCTAGCCAATGGCTGGATCCGTTCCTGTCATGTGGTGTCATTGCACCTATCATAGGGCGCCTCTACTTCCGCCCTGAGCTGTCAGCCCGGCCGGGTTCTCTATCTGTGACGTCACCGCGTCGGTCACATGATGCGGACGTCGCGTCACGTGATTTGTCACATGGTTCTTAGTGACCAATCGTGCGGCTATGATTGCCGGACCCGGAAGTAAGGGAGGGTGGAACGCAGCCCCAGAATCTGTGTATTACAAAATTTACAGTCAAAAATCTGTATTTCCTTGTTTATATTTCTATTGCAGATTGTGCCGTTTGCTGTACTTTGGCTCCGTTAGTTGAGGTTTTAATGTTTTCATTTGCTAAGTGCCACTGTATTCATGAATCATTCATAATGGCATAGTGTTGATATTATGCATATTCCCCATTGGAACCCCGCCTTCTGTATATGGAATAAGCTTTACTATCGGAATTCAGTGGGGTGTTATTCACAATACTGTGTTCATTTATTTTTATTGTATATCAAGATTCAAAAGTGTAATAATCTTATTTTTAACTATAGGGTTCTTCGATCTGCTGTTGTTGTGTATATACATGATAATATATTGTAGATATTTTTTATATATTTTTTGCAGATGTTGAATGTTCTGCAAGGAACAAGAAAAAAGAAGAAAAAGACACAAGGGGGATTTTTTGGGCTCCATTGATTTTATTCCTGATTTATGAAATAAAAATATGTTTATCTCTTTTTATAAAATAAAAGAGCTTTTTATTGTGTTAGGATGTTTCTGTTTCCTTTTCATTGTTGGTACACGTATATGGGGTGATGTTGATCTATATTAATTGGATGAGTGGGTTGGGGTATAGTGAATAGTGTTCAAATTATTAAAAAGAGAAAATGTGCAACAAAATATATGTGCTATTAACAATAAACTTGGGAGAGGGTCATTGGCTGTATTAGTGGTCGGTGGCTTTGAGATTGAGAAGGCGTAAGATCTATTTGATGATCTTGTTGCTTAAGGGCACTATATGCCTGTAGTGAGAGATTCTGAATAATAAGACTGTGTATAGTTGGGGGTGTTCTAAGATAGTGAGAGTAGTGGATATACGGGAGGAAAAAAATATGTAGGAAAATGTGTTATCTCGTACCATGTAATGATTGGATGTGAGATGATTGACTGTGGGACAGTTGGACATTGGTCCCTGATTTTAATGGAGTTAACATCCATTTGTCTGTGGATGTATATGTATTAACCTGTTGGACCAGGATAGTGTCATGAACCCCGGTTCTCGCACTGCTCGCATGCGCCCCTTACCGGCACGCTGGGGTAGTGTCCTCCGTAGGTCGGCTGCCGGCACAGTCGGCAATCCCTGGCGTGATGTCTTCTGTTTCCAAGTCGCCCCTGCATCACTGTGAGCCCCAGGTGTATTCCCTGATCAAGCTGCGGGTCACATGATCCAGGTAAGCTCCAACTTACTTCCTGGTCTGTGTGTTGCTGCTGCGGCTGATTCCATCACCTGCGTCTGATTCCCTAATCACCTGGAGGGATAAAAGCCCAGCTCACAGCCTCCTCCTTGTCTTGAACAACTCGTCAGTTTACCTGTGAGTTCTCCAGCGTTAAGCTCCTGTCAAGACTCCCCACGTGCTCCAGAAGTCCGGTTTCCTGAGTCCGCTGTCACCTGTGTTACTCTCAGCGTCCTGGTCATTCCACTCCTGCCAGAAGTCTCCACGTGTTTCCATCTGCCGTGTGATCCTGTCTTCTCGTGCAGCCCAGGTTACTTGCTCAGTGTCCGGTTATCCGTGGGTTCCGTGCCCGTCTCCCCTCGGCTCTCAGGCCGCTTCAGTGATCCCCAGTGATCCCCAGTACCGGCTCCCAAGCCGCTCCAGCGATCTCCAGTATTGGCTCCCTAGCCGCTCCAGCGATCCCCAGTGATCTCAAGTATCGGCTCCCTAGCCGCTCCAGTGTTTCTCAGTGTCTCCAGCGTCTCCCTGTGTTACCTCCATGTCATTCCCGGCTTCCAGGCCGCATCTCATATTCTCAAGTGCCCTCCGTGTTGCTGTATAGCATTCAGTGCCATCGATCACCATCGATGGTTTATGTACCCCATTAAAGACTCTTGTTGTCCAAACTCTGCTAAAGCCACAGGGGAACCTGGGCAGAGGGCCGCGACCTGGTCGGCAGTTGCAGCGAAGTCCATATCCCCTTGCGGGGGTCCCTGGTGAATACCACTGTCGGCTTAGACCCCGCGCCTCTGCTTTAGGTCTCAGCCAATCCTCTGTGTCCCTGGCAGATCATCTCCCTTCAACCTCCGTGCATGAGCTCCAGCTACCTCAAGCCTCCTCGCTTCCAGTTCCCTGCGCCCTCCACTGGCGCACCCAGGTCAGTGCCGGGAACACAGACAGTCCAGGCCGTGACAGATTGTTCAAGACCGATGGACTCGGCACGCGACCATAGTGTGGGGCCAGCGGCTCTCCAAGATGTCACCTCGCGTATAGAAACTCAAGAAGCGAAGCAGCAGCAGGTGATTACATACCTCCAGGATGTGTCAACTCGTCTGGATTCCCTCCAGCAGTCCCTCCGGCCACCTCCGCCACCGGTATCTAATCAGCCTGCCACTCATGCCCCAGCATATATTCCTCGTCTTCAGCTGCCTACTCCTAATAAATATGATGGCAATCCTAAAGGCTGTAGAGGCTTTCTAAACCAATGTGACATCCAATTTGAACTTCTACCACAGAACTTTCCGACTGCCAGAACCAAGATAGCATATATTGTCTCCTTGCTGACTGGTTCTGCCCTAGATTGGATATCACCCCTCTGGGAAAGATCTGATCCAATTCTCACCGATTATGACAGATTCGTCTCTACCTTCCGACGGATATTCGATGAGCCAGGAAGGCCTGCATCAGCCTCTACAGAAATTCTCCGCCTCAAACAGGGCTCTCGTTCCATGGGCCAATTCGTGGTTCAATTCCAGACTCTTGCCTCCGAGCTCAAATGGAACAATAAGGCGTTAACAGCCGCCTTCTGGTTGGGCGTCTCAGAACGCATCAAAGATGAACTTGCCACCCGAGATCTCCCTGAGCAGCTTGAAGAATTAATTTCCTTGTGTGTCAAAATAGACCTGCGCCTAAGAGAACGAGGTTTAGAAAGATTAAAGAAAGTAGTTCCCCGAGTTCCGCCTCCGCCTCAGCACCGTCCTGCGACAACCGCTACAGAAGAACCTATGCAAATAGGTAGATCTAGGTTATCTACAGAGAAACGGTCCAGGAGGCAAAAGGAAAAATTATGTATCTACTGTGCCGCCCCCGGTCACTTCATTGGGTCCTGTCCCGAGCGTCCGGGAAACGCCAAGCCCTAACCTGCAGTGGGGGAGTCAGGTTAGGTTGTCTAAGTAAAACTCCTCCCACCACTGACTTGATTCTACCTGTTGCCCTTGTGTCCCCTGTGGGTACCCTGCAAGTCTCAGCCCTGGCAGACTCCGGGGCTGCAGGGAACTTTATCTCAGCCGAGCTGGTAAAGAAGTGTAAAATCCCAATTCTGCCTCTTTCCCAGCCTCACTTCCTAACAGCGGTGGATGGAAGCAGGATCCCCGGAAGCGATATTGTGCATCGGACAGTTCCTGTCTCATTCAACGTAGGTGTACTTCATCAAGAATGTATGGACTTCCTGGTCATTCCTAAATCCTCTTATGACCTTGTGTTAGGGTTACCATGGCTACAACTCCACAACCCCCGTATCGATTGGAGATCTCTCCAAATTGTGGAATGGAGCGAATATTGCCAGAAACATTGCTTGACTGAAGTAACTCCGGTCCGATCTTCCGCAGTCAAAAGCCTTCCGGGTCTTCCCTCAGTGTATCACGCATTCAGTGATGTATTCAGTGAACAAGCCGCTGATGTTCTGCCTCCACACCGCCGGTGGGATTGTCCCATCGATCTCCTCCCTGGGAAGTCCCCTCCTAAGGGGCGTACTTACCCTTTGTCAATCCCTGAGACCAAAGCGATGTCTGAGTATATTCAAGAAAATCTCCAGAAAGGTTTCATCCGACCCTCTACCTCCCCTGCTGGTGCAGGATTCTTTTTCGTGAAAAAAAAAGATGGAGGGTTACGCCCATGCATAGATTATAGAGGTCTCAATGAGATAACCATCAAGAACAGTTATCCTCTTCCCTTGATCACTGAGTTATTTGATCGTATCAAAGGTGCAAAATTTTTTACCAAGCTTGACCTCAGAGGGGCGTACAATCTGATCAGAATTCGCCAAGGCGACGAATGGAAGACTGCCTTCAACACTAGAGATGGGCATTACGAGTATCTAGTGATGCCCTTCAGTCTCAGTAATGCACCTGCCGTCTTTCAAGAATTTGTCAATGAAATTTTTAGAGATGTCCTTTATAAATATCTTGTTGTGTACCTCGACGATATTTTAATTTTTTCTTCAGATCTCCAGTCTCATCGTTCTCAAGTCAAAGAAGTGCTGTCCCGTTTACGTGCTAATAAATTGTACGGTAAACTCTCCAAGTGCACATTCGAAGTCCCCCAGATACCCTTCCTAGGGTATATCGTGTCTGGCTCAGAATTGCGAATGGATCCCGCAAAACTTGAAGCCATCAACAGTTGGTCCCAACCAACCACTCTCAAAGCAGTCCAGCGTTTTATTGGCTTTGCCAACTACTACAGAAAATTTGTCAAAGGATTCTCCACCCTCATCGCTCCCATCACAGCTCTCACCCAGAAAGGTGCCAATCCAGCTGTCTGGTCCGAAGAAGCCTTGTCCGCATTCCACCTGCTAAAACAAGCCTTCATATCTGCCCCCATTCTCCGGCAGCCAGATACAGACAAACCCTTCCTCTTGGAAGTTGACGCCTCGAATGTGGGTGTTGGTGCTGTGCTCTCTCAAGTTACAGATGATGGCAAACAGCACCCCTGTGGGTTTTTCTCCCGGAAATTCCTCCCTGCCGAGAAAAATTACTCCATTGGCGATGAAGAGTTGTTGGCGATTAAACTTGCACTGGAAGAATGGCGATATCTGTTAGAAGGGGCCAAGTTTCCCGTGTCCATCTTCACAGATCACAAGAACTTACTGTACGTCCAGACAGCCCAGTGTCTTAATTCCCGCCAAGCTCGTTGGTCCTTATTCTTCTCACGATTCAGTTTTAAAATTTTCTATCGTCCTGGGTCCCAGAATGCAAAAGCCGATGCACTGTCCCGTTCTATGGAAGATGACACAGTGCTGCAAGAACAGCGTCCCATCATCAGTCCTACGGCTTTTGCCGCCACCCATGTGTCACCCGTGCCACCTCGAGGAAAGATGCTGGTTCTACCAGAGCTCCAGCCCAAAATCTTATCTTGGGCTCATGCCTCGCCTTTCTCCGGTCACCCAGGCGTTCACAAAACCCTGGAAATTCTTCGCCGGTCATATTGGTGGCCTCACATGAAAAAGGATGTCCAGGATTTCGTGGCCTCATGTCCTACCTGTGCCCAGCATAAAGTCCATCGTCAGTCCCCTGTAGGTACTCTCCTTCCATTGCCCACTCCCATGCGTCCCTGGACGCACATTTCCATGGACTTTATTTCTGAACTCCCAAAGTCTCAAGAATGTAATACCATCTGGGTGGTGGTAGACCGGTTCTCCAAAATGGCACATTTCATCCCATTGACTGGCCTGCCCTCTGCTCCCAAGCTCGCCCAGATCTTCATTCAACATATCTTTCGAATTCATGGACTCCCTGCAGATATTGTCTCCGATCGTGGAGTGCAATTTGTAGCCCGCTTTTGGAGAGCTCTCTGTTCTGCCCTGAAGGTAAAATTGAACTTTTCCACAGCATACCACCCGCAGTCTAATGGGCAAACAGAGAGAGTTAACCAAGATCTGGAGGCATTCCTCCGCCTGTATGTCTCCTCGTCACAAGATAACTGGGTCAGTCTGCTGCCTTGGGCTGAATTTGCCCACAACTTCAGATACCACACAGCTACTGGCTACTCTCCTTTCTACGTAGTGTACGGTCAACACCCTCGACCACCGATCTTTGAGCCTTTACCAGCCTTGGAAGTGCCTGCCGCATCTTCCACACTCAAGCATTTCTCACAAGTTTGGAGAAATGTGCATGTTTCTCTCAAGAAAGCCTCAAAAAGATACAAATTCTTTGCTGACCGTAAAAGAAGAGCAGTTCCTCAGTTAAAACTTGGTGAGAAAGTATGGCTCTCCACTCGAAATCTTCGCCTACTAGTCCCGTCCATGAAGTTCGCTCCCCGATTCATTGGACCATTCCCTGTGATCCAAAGGATCAACCCTGTGGCTTATAAGCTAAAGCTACCACCATACCTGAAAATCCCAAATTCCTTCCACATATCCTTATTACGACCTCTTGTTCTCAACCGGTTCCAAAGTGCTACTCCTGAGCTCCCCAGAGTTTATACCCATCGAGGGGTGGAATTCGAGGTCGATAAGGTGGTGGATTCTCACAAAAGATATGGAAACATCCAATACCTCATCGATTGGAAGGGCTATGGCCCGGAAGAAAGAAGCTGGATCAATGCTGCAGATGTGCATGCTCCCCGTTTGATTGCAGCTTTTCATAAAGACAATCCGAGTAAGCCCAAAGGGTGTTCGGTGCCCACCCTAAAAGGGGGGGGTACTGTCATGAACCCCGGTTCTCGCACTGCTCGCATGCGCCCCTTACCGGCACGCTGGGGTAGTGTCCTCCGTAGGTCGGCTGCCGGCACAGTCGGCAATCCCTGGCGTGATGTCTTCTGTTTCCAAGTCGCCCCTGCATCACTGTGAGCCCCAGGTGTATTCCCTGATCAAGCTGCGGGTCACATGATCCAGGTAAGCTCCAACTTACTTCCTGGTCTGTGTGTTGCTGCTGCGGCTGATTCCATCACCTGCGTCTGATTCCCTAATCACCTGGAGGGATAAAAGCCCAGCTCACAGCCTCCTCCTTGTCTTGAACAACTCGTCAGTTTACCTGTGAGTTCTCCAGCGTTAAGCTCCTGTCAAGACTCCCCACGTGCTCCAGAAGTCCGGTTTCCTGAGTCCGCTGTCACCTGTGTTACTCTCAGCGTCCTGGTCATTCCACTCCTGCCAGAAGTCTCCACGTGTTTCCATCTGCCGTGTGATCCTGTCTTCTCGTGCAGCCCAGGTTACTTGCTCAGTGTCCGGTTATCCGTGGGTTCCGTGCCCGTCTCCCCTCGGCTCTCAGGCCGCTTCAGTGATCCCCAGTGATCCCCAGTACCGGCTCCCAAGCCGCTCCAGCGATCTCCAGTATCGGCTCCCTAGCCGCTCCAGCGATCCCCAGTGATCTCAAGTATCGGCTCCCTAGCCGCTCCAGTGTTTCTCAGTGTCTCCAGCGTCTCCCTGTGTTACCTCCATGTCATTCCCGGCTTCCAGGCCGCATCTCATATTCTCAAGTGCCCTCCGTGTTGCTGTATAGCATTCAGTGCCATCGATCACCATCGATGGTTTATGTACCCCATTAAAGACTCTTGTTGTCCAAACTCTGCTAAAGCCACAGGGGAACCTGGGCAGAGGGCCGAGACCTGGTCGGCAGTTGCAGCAAAGTCTATATCCCCTTGCGGGGGTCCCTGGTGAATACCACTGTCGGCTTAGACCCCGCGCCTCTGCTTTAGGTCTCAGCCAATCCTCTGTGTCCCCGGCAGATCATCTCCCTTCAACCTCCGTGCATGAGCTCCAGCTACCTCAAGCCTCCTCGCTTCCAGTTCCCTGCGCCCTCCACTGGCGCACCCAGGTCAGTGCCGGGAACACAGACAGTCCAGGCCGTGACAGATAGATGGTTCCATTATAGAATGGGGTCAGTTATTTGCAATGGATGGTAAGTAGTTGTTTTGGTTCGGGGAGATGGATTTCTGTGCTTGTTATTTATTTTTGGCACATAGAGGTGAGTGATTGACCACATATAATGGTTGTTCCTAACAGGGTAAGTATATGTGGTAAGTATATAATACATTGAATTTTCTTTTACAGGAAAGGTAAGTAACTATTGTATTCATTGAGACCTTTGGGTTGTAGGGAGTCCATTAGAAATATCATTTTAGTTTCCACTTTCAACAGTTCTCTGTCCAGGTCTCCTCCTCTGATTCCCAGTTGGACATGTCTCATTCCAAATACCTTTAGGCCAGTGGGGTCATTGTTGTGAGTTCTCATAAAGTGTCTGGACACTGGAGTGAGATTTTTGTAATTGGCTGAATCTTTCCTCGCATTTCTTATAGATCCTATGTGTTCCAGCACCCATACTTTGAGGGGCCTCTTGGTTTTACCCACATCTTACCACAGGGGCACTGTAATTGGTAAATTACCCCTATGGTTGTACATGTGATGAGGGTTTGGATTATCCAAGTTTTTTTCGAATTTGTCCACAAAGGTTTTTGTGGGGGTCATGTAAGTGCAGACTTTGCAGCGTCCACACTTTTCAGATCCTAGTTTTTTGGTTGTACTTCTCACTGGTTCAGCCAGGTGACTATGCACTAATTGATCTTTAATATTCCTGGCTCTCCGCCAGCTGGTCTGCACTTTTGCTGGGAGGATCTTTTTTAAATCTTCATCGGTTTGCAAGACATGCCAGTGTCGTTGTAAAATATTATTGACATTTCTCCAGTTCTTGTTGAAGGTACCAATAAAACGTACTGGTTCTTCTTTCTTGGTGGTCCGTATCTTGGGGGATAGCAATGTATCTCCCGGAATTTGTTTGATCTCATTACGAGATCTTTTGATGAGGGTCTGACCTGTATCCTCTTTCATGTAATCTTTCGGACAACTCTTGCTCTCTTTTTTCGTATGTGTTTGAGTTGGAGCAATTCCGTTTAATCCTAATCATTTCGCCCTTGGGGATAGCTCTGATAGTGCTTGGCAAGTGTGCACTGGTGGCATGAAGGACACTGTTGGTGGTTGTTTCTTTTCTGAATAAGTCAGTGCAGATATTGCCATTTCCATCTATACTGATGGTCAGATCCAAAAAATGTATCTTCTGTTGGCTGGCTTCATATGATAGTTTAAGATTTAAAAATATTTAAAAAATTTAAAAATATAGAAAAGGAATGAGTCCATTAATTTCTTGATTGGTCTCGAGGAGTGCATCCAATACAAATTCTTTCTTCTTTGTCGTCTTTTGATCCTGATCTATTTGGGATAGCACCCCCACTGATGTTCACAAACATCTAGTGGAATACCACCCCTTAATGTTAGGGTGTGAATACAATTGTGTGTGCAGAACTCCCAAAACCCCTATACCTTGTACTATTGTTCTATCTACTTAATTGCAGACTTCTGAGTTCTAGCACCACCCATCTGATAAACAGGAATATCTCCAATATAGTACAAATATAATACAAAAACCCCAGAGGCGTTTTATTATGGCATCATTCAGCCTAGCAAAAGACCTAGAAACTAGAAGGGACAAGCTCAGGAGTGACATGGATTCCATATTTTTGGATAATCCTGACAGATCAAGTGGTCCCGCCCCCAGCTGGTCTGAAGATTTATACGCTTTAAAATTAGCTCTCATGAAGCAAAGTAAAACAGTGTGGAACCGCACTACCTTTGACAATTATATCAAAAGCAACTTAGTTCCGAGGGGTTTAAGACCTAAAATTTTCCCAGCATTTGATCTGGCCAACAATAAACTTAAACTGGAATGGGAAAAACCCTACTACAGTGCTCTAAGGAGTTGATGAAAATCCTCATCAAACATGATGAAATACTACTAAATCAACTGTCACTGGAGATAACGACACTAGGGGAGAGGTTGAAAAACCATGAAACATTAGAACTTTTTCAGACCCGCTATGACAAATACAAAAAAGAAATAGAAACCTACAAATCAGAAATAATAGATCGCAAAAAAAGAAAATTTCAAAGAGACAGAATGGATTTTCAAAATAATAAAATTTTCAAGTGGAATTCAAGACCCACCAGACCACAATATGCACCAAATAAGGGGGGAAATCTTTCCAATTACACCTCATCTGAACCAGACTCATCCGATACAGACTCGGTGGATACTAGACTCTCCCATCTGAATTTTTTAGGGACAGGCCGAAACCCAGGCAGAGACCCTGGAGAAAGATCAGGCGGGGCCAGGGGGGGAAGAAGAAGAAAGAGAGAGGCTGTAGATTGGAGAGGGGACACCAGGGAGAGGAGGATATTCAGGGAATGGACCAACTAAATCCCATCACAAGACCTCCCCCCACAACTCATTTCAAAATTGTCAACCTTACCAATCGAGAATTGACCAATGATCAGGAATCTATCCTAAAACGAGGGCTTTCATTCTCACCCGCTGCACCAGCCGACAGATTTGACATAGAGAAAGATCTGAACCTCTTTACACGCAAAATTCTTCTCAAAAAATTCTTTATAAACCATCAAAGATCAGAAAGAGAAGGTACAGACCATACCCCAAACCCCCCTGATCCTTTAAGAGATCCCCAAGACCCCAGCAATAATTTCGATGATGAAGATCGCTTAGCGATACAGATGTTGTATGAATTGTCATCAAATGTCGATGACAACTTACAAACCAGTCTGACCACAACATCAACTCTGGCACCAGAACCGCTGGATCAATCCAAAATAAAGAAAAAATCAACATTTTTTCCGGATAATAAAATCTGTCCACAAGTCCAGGTTTATCAAACATTGGTGTCAAGAATTTTGGATCAACTGCTTATCAACCAATCCTCCAACCCACATAACATCAACAAAGGGGAAAAGAATGCACTAAAAGAAATATCTGAATGGCAAGACACAATAGCTAAACCTTCGGACAAGGGGGGGAACGTGGTCCTTTGGCCACGGGACCTCTATGTTCAAGAGCTACAGAAACAACTCTGTGACAGAAAATGCTACTCAAAACTAATTTTCAGTCCCAGTGCAGATTTTTCAAGACAATATCAGAACTTCATCAAATCAGCATATGACAACAAAATCATTTCCAACAGTGACTTCAAATTCCTACAGATAGATAATCCAAAAACACCGACATTATATCTCCTCCCAAGACACCCCCCCGCAGGCCCATCGTGTCCGGGAAAGGCAGCTTAACAGAAAAGCTAAGCATATACGTGGACCAATTCCTACAGAAACACGTTACTGCATTACCATCATACCTCCATGACACGATGGACGTGTTAAACAAATTAGAGAATCTATCAGTTAACAACAATACATGGCTTGTATCATTAGACGTTGAAAGTCTTTATACAAGTATAAACCATGAGAGAGGAATTGAAGCGGTCCAATACTTTCTTCAGATGGACGCCAATTACGAATTTAATAACTTCCTCACTGAAGCAATTAGATTCATTTTGACTAAAAACTACTTTGTCTGCCAGGGCTCCCACTACCTCCAGGTGCGGGGCACAGCTATGGGGACAGCCTGTGCCCCGACGTATGCTAATCTGTACCTGGGGTGGTGGGAGAGAGAGGTAGTCTTTCAGGATGCCAATGCGAGATACACAGATAAAATACCATTGTATCTACGCTACATAGATGATATCCTGATGCTGTGGGACAGAGAAAAAAGTGAATTGGAGGAGATGATTAATGTGCTAAATGATAACAACTTAAATCTTAAACTATCATATGAAGCCAGCCAACAGAAGATACATTTTTGGGATCTGACCATCAGTATAGATGGAAATGGCAATATCTGCACTGACTTATTCAGAAAAGAAACAGCCACCAACAGTGTCCTTCATGCCACCAGTGCACACATGCCAAGCACTATCAGAGCTATCCCCAAGGGCGAAATGATTAGGATTAAACGGAATTGCTCCAACTCAAACACATAAGAAAAAAGAGAGCAAGAGTTGTCCGAAAGATTACATGAAAGAGGATACAGTCAGACCCTCATCAAAAGATCTCGTAATGAGGTCAAACAAATTCCGAGAGATACATTGCTATCCCCCAAGATACGGACCACCAAGAAAGAAGAACCAGTACGTTTTATTGGTACCTTCAACAAGAACTGGAGAAATGTCAATAATATTTTACAACGACACTGGCATGTCTTGCAAACCGATGACGATTTTAAAAAGATCCTCCCAGCAAAAGTGCAGACCAGCTGGCGAAGAGCCAGGAATATTAAAGATCAATTAGTGCATAGTCACCTGGCTGAACCAGTGAGAAGTACAACCAAAAAACTAGGATCTGAAAAGTGTGGACTTTGCAAAGCCTGCACTTACATGATCCCCACAAAAACCTTTGTGGACAAATTCGAAAAAATTTGGAAAATCCAAACCCTCATCACATGTACAACCATAGGGGTAATTTACCAATTACAGTGCCCCTGTGGTAAGATCTATGTGGGTAAAACCAAGAGGCCCCTTAAAGTACGGGTGCTGGAACACATAGGATCTATAAGAAATGCGAGGAAAGATTCAGCCAATTACAAAAAACTCACCCCAGTGGCCAGACACTTTATGAGAACTCACAACAATGACCCCACTGGCCTAAAGGTATTTGGAATGAGACATGTCCAACTGGGAATCAGAGGAGGAGACCTGGACAGAGAACTGTTGAAAGTGGAAACTAAAATGATATTTCTAATGGACTCCCTACAACCCAAAGGTCTCAATGAATACAATAGTTACTTACCTTTCCTGTAAAAGAAAATTCAATGTATTATATACTTACCACATATACTTACCCTGTTAGGAACAACCATTATATGTGGTCAATCACTCACCTCTATGTGCCAAAAATAAATAACAAGCACAGAAATCCATCTCCCCGAACCAAAACAACTACTTACCATCCATTGACAATAACTGACCCCATTCTATAATGGAACCAGGGCCGGCGCTACCCACTCAGCAGCTCCTGCAAGCAGGGAGGCGCCATGCTGAAAAGGCGCTGTCTCCCTTCCTGCTCTGGTAAAGCTGCCTCAGCCCTCACTGTCACTGCCTCCTGCACGCCGCCCATAGCGCCTGTCTGACAGCGGGCGGCAGTATGGAGAGGCTGAGCAGCTCCCTGCACCCACTGTCCTCCTGCGACCTGTCCCCTCTTCCTCACGAACACTTGCACTGAGGCATGTAGCGCTGTCTGTGAATGCCTGGATGACATGTCCTGTCCAGATCCTCCCCCTACCCATTGCTCCCTGCGCCTGTCAGCTGTCAATCAAATGACGAACAAGCAGCAGCGCCGCCTCCCCTTCCTTCCCTCTTCTCAGTGTGCTGTGCCAGTGCCACTGCCAGTCCTCAACACTCCGCCCCCTCTATCTCCTCCCCTCTTCTTCCATCTCCTCCTTCTCTCCCCTCCTTTCCCCCTCAGTCACGAGAGGGGTGTAATGTGCTGCACATACTTTTTGTACTGCTTTCGGATCGCATTGCACACACATTGCATGTATGCTGTGCGATGCGATCTAGCCCATAACGTATGCGATTCTCGCAGCGTGTATGGGCACCTTTAGTGCCTGCAACATTTTGCAACACAGCACTGAGATGGTGTATGCATACATGTACATGCACCCGAGATCCTCCATAGGATCACATGTTGCATATACTCCCACAATCGGGCTGCAGCTTGTTGCAATGGCCCTGAATGGAACCATCTATCCTGGTCCAACAGGTTAATACATATACATCCACAGACCAAGGGATGTTAACTCCATTAAAATCAGGGACCAATGTCCAACTGTCCCACAGTCAATCATCTCACATCCGATCATTACATGGTACGAGATAACACATTTTCCTACATATTTTTTTCCTCCCGTATATACACTACTCTCACTATCTTAGAACACCCCCAACTATACACAGTCTTATTATTCAGAATCTCTCACTACAGGCATATAGTGCCCTTAAGCAACAAGATCATCAAATAGATCTTACACCTTCTCAATCTCATAGCCACCGACCACTAATACAGCCAATGACCCCCTCCCAAGTTTATTGTTAATAGCACATATATTTTGTTGCACATTTTCTCTTTTTAATAATTTGAACACTATTCACTATACCCCAACCCACTCATCCAATTAATATAGATGAACATCACCCCATATATGTGTACCAACAATGAAAAGGAAACAGAAACATCCTAACACAATAAAAAGCTCTTTTATTTTATAAAAAGAGATAAACATATTTTTATTTCATAAATCAGGAATAAAATCAATGGAGCCAAAAAATCCCCCTTGTGTCTATTTCTTCTTTTTTCTTGTTCCATGCAGAACATTCAACATCTGCAAAAAATATATAAAAAATATCTACAATATATTATCATGTATGTGCACAACAACAGCAGATCGAAGAACCCTATAGTTAAAAATAAGATTATTACACTTTTGAATCTTGATATACAATACAAATAAATGAACACAGTATTGAGAATAACACCCCACTGAATAGGGGTGATAGTAAAGCTTATTCCATATACAGAAGGCGGGGTTCCAATGGGGAATATGCATAATATCAACACTATGCCATTATGAATGATTCATGAATACAGTGGCACTTAGCAAATGAAAACATTAAAACCTCAACTAACGGAGCCAAAGTACAGCAAACGGCACAATCTGCAATAGAAATATAAACAAGGAAATGCAGATTTTTGACTGTAAATTTTGTAATACACAGATTCCGGGGAGGCGTTCCACCCTCCCTTACTTCCGGGTCCGGCAATCATAGCCGCACGATTGGTCACTAAGAACCATGTGACAAATCACGTGACGCGTCGTCCGCATCATGTGACCGACGTGGTGACGTCACAGATAGAGAACCCGGCCGGGCTGACAGCTCAGGGCGGAAGTAGAGGCGCCCTATGATAGGCACAATGACACCACATGACAGGAGCGGATCCAGCCATTGGCTGGGCGCTCCAAATAAATACCCCAGCCTCATTACACTCTGGTGGTCAGCTTGAAGAAGCTAGTTCTTAGCGAAACACATGTCCTGTTATCTGTAGCGTTAGGGAAAATGACTGTTTGGTGCTACTGCAGAAAATTTATTGTTCTAATGTAATAATGTTACACCAGGTGTTGAGGTCTCCTTGAAGGTTGCTCCATAGCCCACCACAGAGAGGGTTGTAAAGGAAGCAGGGATCATCTAAGCCTGCTCCAAACTACCAAGTAGATTGATACCAGTGTGGTGCATTAGGATCTATATTTAAGTGTACCATTAATAAAACTGTCCAGCAGATGGCACTGCTGTTCCATCTTGTCAGGCTTTAAATATTCATATAAGGAGTCTGGTATCCCAAGATTCTGGGCATAACGCCAGACTTCAGTGAATTGATACAAACAATATATCAAGTGTGAAATAGCAACACTGTTTTTCACTTGTAAACCTGTAACAATCCCCTGTGGTGAAGCAACCATTACACTTGAGAAAACCCATTGAGGCATATATTTGTATACATCTTTCTCTAAAAGTGTAAACAAATAACAACATACAATTTTGTGAAGCACAAAAGGAGTGCACAAAAACACCCTGGTGGGGAATATACCCCGATATACACCACAAACCAACAGTCATCCCTACCTACATTTTAAACTCTCAAAATCACAAATTCTTATCTTTATTGTCACTAAATGTATGTATGTCATTGTAAATTTTTAACCTCTTTATTTCGCTATTAGTGGCTGTCTCCTTATCCTTTTTGTTGCAATAAAGATAAAAGGAGCCCCCACTCATTTTAAAAATATAGAAAAGGAATGAGTCCATTAATTTCTTGATTGGTCTTGAGGAGTGCATCCAATACAAATTCTTTCTTCTTTGTCGTTCTTTGATCCTGATCTATTTGGGATAGCACCCCCACTGATGTTCACAAACATCTAGTAGAATACCACCCCTTAATGTTAGGGTGTGAATACAATTGTGTGTGCAGAACTCCCAAAACCCCTATACCTAGTATCTCTGGTTCCCAGGGGGCTAGAGACACGGGGCTGGGCTCATTGGAAAGCTCTATCTCTGTGCACTCCCGGACCACCCCCTAGATTCACCTATGCCTATGTTCCTTGTTCAGGACTGTTTTATACTCCCCACATGTAACATACAGCGGGTTAACAATCCAGTATGTTACCCCCAACCCTGTGGTCCACCCTTGACCGCTTAGGACCTGTTCGCCTCCACTAATTTATGGACACAGTGGAAGAGTATATCTATCACTGGCCAGGATTGGAAACACTGATTTAACCCCACGTAGATCACAGGGGTCCATGATACGTGAGATCCCCTATTCACTGTAGATCACCACTGCTTGTGCTGGGACCTCACAGCGCATCGTAAAAATAAGACACATAGCCATCAAATAACATGGTTGTATTTTAACCACAGTCCTTCCACATCTCACTGAAAACCTGATTGCAATGTACATTTAATGTTTTAACAGTATGTATGCTTTTTCTATTTAACCTGCACTCACAGGGAGAGTGATGCACCGCAGCCTATCACCAGCCGCCGGGATTACATACAGATACAGTATGCAGTAGCCTTAACTACAACCCGGCTTGCATTCCAACAGCGCACCACAGGCCGGAAGTTCATGGACTTCCGGTCCAGACACTTCCAACAGAACAGCCGGCGGCGGGCGTACGGCGTGCGGCAGACACGCTCTCTGCACTTCTCCTTGGCCTATATAAGGTAAACACTTTATGTTATACTTGTTATCACCCACACACCTTGACAAAAGGGGACCACCCCCCGAAACGTTGGTTTTGTTGCTGTGAATACAACACTCTTTTTTTGAATGACCCCGGAGGGCCAGTCTGGATTTATTTCTTACATATATATATATATATATATATATATATATATATATATATATAATAAGGGCACGTCGTGCCCTTATATCAAGGCTGAATCCATCAAAAAGATTTTTCCCATAGGGAACTTTTCGGATGGGGGCATGGTGTTTGAGCTACTACACCTCCAAAGTGACTGGATGTACTGAGCTGAAATTTGGCAACCGAAGGGCGAAATCAGGGTGAAATATTTAAAAAAATTAGCAATTGGGAGCAATCTAAACTTCCAACTGTCAGTTTTTTTCTGCCACTTTAGAAATGACAACTTGTCACCCATGTTAGTCTATGATTTTTTTTGGGAAGGCATAACTAAGGGTAGAGGAACAATTAAGACTTGGGGTTTGTTTTATTAGGTAGATATTGTCCCAGTGTAGTGCCTTTTGGGTTTTAGGCTTTTCAGCTAGGTACAGTTTTTTTTATAATTTAGTGAAACATGCCCCATTACAAAGATAGGATTTTTCAACTTGTTGCGCATGCGCAGTACATAGCCGCCAGCAGGGGGAGTACTGACATAGGCTTCACTGTGTGTACAACGATGTCTGATTTGCTTCACCATAGTTGCTTTCCCTCACAGAGGGAATAAGTGTATGTGAAACTATAAGAACTCTAATAAGTTAAAAGTTATACAAACGCTTTTCACATAAAATAAAAACACTTTTCACATAAAAAGATTATTTAGGTACTAAATGATAAGGGATAAAATAAACAGTATTAACATCCCTCAAAGCAGGGAAAGTGGACTCTTCCACACAGTCTGCTCTATGGCAACAACTGGTGGACTGTACCATGTTGAAATATAGTACTGCATCTTATAAAGTGGAGCGGGAACCCCTGCGCTAAACGCCGAGGGGGCGCCGAGGAGCACATGCAGAAGTTCTGCTGAGGAGAGGCGAAGGGTGAGCACCGCAGTGTCTCACCGATCATCAGAGGCGGCAGTCAGCAGCGGCTACCGGGAGGCAGAGTGGAGACAAGAGGTGTGGTGAGTCCCTGCAGTTTGAGGAGACATGGGCTGTATGAAGATACAAACGCTGCTTACGCTGCTGCCACTGGGTACTGCTGCCTATATAAAGGCAACAGTACCCGGCGGCAGCAGCGTAAGGGGCTGGCACTGTGGTATCTTCATACAATATTCATTTATAAATAATAAATGTAATATTTCTGTCATACACATTTATAAACCACCAAGGCAGTGGCGGGGGGGGGGGGAGGAGAGAGAGAATGCTCCCGGGGGACCTCACTCACAAATGGCAGCTGGAATAGATGGCACCGCTGGCACTGTGGGGGGCATATGGCTGGCACTGTGGGGGCATACCTAGCACTGTGGGAGGCATATGGCTGGCAATGGGGGCATATCTTGCACTGTGGGGGCATATCTGGTACTGTGTGGCACTGTGTGGGCAAATGTGTGGCACTGTGTGGGCAAATGTGTGGCACTGTGTGGGCATATGTGTGGCACTGTGGGGGGCATATGGCTGGCACTGTGGGGGCATATATGGCACTGTGGGGGCATACCTAGCACTGTGGGAGGCATATGGCTGGCACTGGGGGCATATGTGTGGCACTGTGTGGGCATATATCTGGCACGTGTGGGCATATGTGTGGCCCTGTGGAGGCATACCTGGCACTGTGGGCATATTTGGCACTGTCTGGCACTGTGGGGCATATGGCTGGCACTGTGGGGGCATATCTGGTACTGTTTGGCACTGTTGGGTCATATGGCTGGCACTGTGTGGGCATATGTCTGGCACTGTGGGGGCATATCTGGTACTGTCTGGCACTGTGGGGGCATATGGCTGGCACTGTGGGGGCATATGGCTGGCACTGTGGGCATATATCTGGCACTGTGGGGGGCATACATGGCACTGTGGGGGGCATACCTGGCACTGTCTGGGGCATACTTGGCACTGTGGGGGCATATGGCTGGCACTGTGGGGGACATATCTGGCGCTGGGGGCATATCTGGTACTGGCTGGCACTGTGGTCGCATATGGCTGGCACTGGGGGGCATATCTGTCACTGGGGGCATATCTGTCACTGGGGGAATATCTGGCACTGGGGGCATATCTGGCACTATAGGGGCCTACATAGCACTGTGGGGGGCATATCTGGCACTATCGGGGCCTACCTAGCACTGTGGGGGCATATCTGGCACTGGGGGCATATCTGGCACTGGGGGGCATATCTGTTACTATAGGGGCCTAACTAGCACTGTGGGGGCATATCTGGCACTGGGGGCATGTATGGTACTGTGGGGGCATATGTGTGTAACTGTGAGGGCATATGTGTGTAACTGTGGGGGCATATGTGTGGTACTGTGGGGGCATGTGTGGCACTGTGGGGGGCATATGGCTGGCATTGTGTGGGCATATCTGGAACTGTCTGGCACTGGGGGCATATGTGTGACACTGGGGGCATATGTGTGGCACTAGGGGCATGTGTGGCACTGTGGGGGGCATACCTGGCACTGTGGGCATATTTGGCTCTGCAGGGCCATATCTGGTACTGTCTGGCAATGTGGGGAAATATCTGGTACTGTCTGGCATGGGGGGCATATCTGGCACTGTGGGGGCATATCTGGCATTGGGGGCATATCTGGTATTGTCTGGCACTGTGTGGTAGCATATGGCTGGCACTGTGGGGACATATGTATGGCACTGTGGGGGCATATGTATGGCACTGTGGGGGCATATGTGGTAAGTGGGGGCATATGTGGCACTGTGGGGGCATATGTGTGGCACTGTGGGGCATAGCTGGCACTGTGGGGCATATCTGGCACTGTGGGTGCATACCTAGCACTGTGGGGGCCTATCTGGTACTGTCTGGCACTGTGGGGGCATATGTGTGTCACTGTGGGGGCATATGGCTGGCACTGTGGTGGCATATCTGGCATGGTAAGGGCATAGCTAGCACTGTGGGGGGCATATCTGGCACTGTGAGCATATGTGTGGCACTGTGGGGGGCATACCTGGCACTGTGGGGGAAATATGGCTGGTACTGGGGGCATATCTAGTACTGTCTGGCACTGTGGGGGCACATCTGGTACTGTCTGGCACTGTGTGGTAGCATATGGCTGGCACTGTGTGGTAGCATATGGCTGGCACTGTGTGATAGCATATGGCTGGCACTGTGTGGTAGCATACCTGTGGCACTGTGTGGGCATACCTGTGGCACTGTGTGGGCATATCTGTGGCACTGTGGTGAAAAAGTAAATATGACTGAAGGTTTGCGCTTTAGCAGCTTTGAATGATCAGGGGACCCAATGGACTGACACCTACAGCCCCAAGCAAAAATGGAAAAGGGTGGTTATGAGTCACCCGAAAGTTCAAAGCGCTATAATAAATAAAATGGTGAAAAAGTGAAAACAGTGCTCAAATAGGAAGAAAAAAGTACTTCCCCTTCTAGATATTTATATTCTCCAGGGTGCAAATGAGTCCAGACAACAGGTTTTCAATGAATGACTCCGGAGGAGATGTTTGAACAAGTTCCGTGTCCAGTTGTGTTTCCCAATGGGGGGGGGGGGGGGGGGGAAATGCAAAGAATAGCAAAATATTAATAATAAAGTCACACTAGAAATCCTGTTATTATTCTTTCTTGAGTTCTTTATCTGTGTATCAAATGGCGTACCCCACTCACACGAAAAAGATGCGGCTAACAAATATAAAGGTTTCTTTTCCGTATGGTAGTCAAGTTCCTACAGGGGCGTACCTTTACTCATATGTATGAATGATATTACAAGATTTTTAGATTGGATATTTCTGTAGTGAAAGCGTACCCCTACTCACTCTCGATAGGAGGAGATGACTCTTATAGAGGTATCTTTACTTGACCAAAAGAGTAAAGGACCAAAGAAGGTCTGCAGCGTACCCTTTACTCACATCCAAATAAATGTGGAAACACTCATAAAGGTATCTTTTTAGGAATCGACAACACATAAAGATGGCGTACCACACTCACGGTGTCAGAAGCAGGAACCATGCACGTCTGGGTATCTTTTACTTTTAAGAATCCTTTTATCCTTTGATCCTCAAATGTGGGGTACGTTTGGTAACCCCCCAAAAAACGATGTATATAAAAAATTTATTACATAAAGCCCATAGTTGGGCTAAAAAGAATTACTTGACAGACATAGGTAATATAAAAACTTTCTAAAAAAAATAAAAAAATAGGCAAACTGAGCCCCAGAAACCAGGAAGAAACGATCAAGAAACCACAACACACTCACAGCAGTAGATGGTAGAGTCCGGACAGAGTGAATGGTGTTGGAATCCAAAGGTTATCTCCGTGGTACTGGTGGGCTTCAGGATGCAAAAAAATCCCCTGGTCAATGCATTTCGGCTCACATGGAGCCTTTTTCAAGACATGGGGACTGTAGCAAGCTTCTCGGTATTTATGTGGTGAAGCTCCAATCAAAAACACCGGAAATGACATCACATCATGAATATTCATAATATAGTATAACATTCAAAATTACATATATTAATAAAAGTAGCGAGATGTTTGCTTATAATAATAAAACTAAAGGAATCAAATGGTCAAAGATGAATGTTTCCAAATGACACGCTAGAATCAAGCTGTCAGAGTTTAGAGGAAAAGATGACGCCGCAGTGGAACGCATTGCGTTCCACCGATATCCGGAAGTGATAATCACATGGTTAAGTCTAAGGGTAAAAGGAAGGGGTAAAATGCGTAAATTACATACAGTATATTGTTTGTTGATAAACAGTGAGGCGCACCTTTTGGATCTTCTAAAAGCTAGGGTTTCTTAGTGTCCGGTATAAAACCCGGGCAATAGACCGCATTATGCGTGTCACCGTCCTTTCAGTGTGACATACAAGCCCGGAAAATGGAACGCACTGTGCGTGTCAACGTGTTTCCTATACAGGGCATAGGCGCACAGGGCATGACGTTTAGGTGGAACTTAATTGGAACGCATACTGCGTGTCAACAGCGGCATGTATTCCTTAACCCCTTCCCGACATTTGACGTACATTTACGTCATGGCCGGGATGTACTTCCCGACACATGGCATAAATGTACGACATGACTTGTAACTGTCACCGCGTCTATAGACGCGGTGACAGTTTAAACATGTCTGCTGTCCCTGACAGCAGACATGTCCCTGCATGCCCAGGGGGGGTGGCGATGCCTCCCCCGTCGGCGATCGCTGTGATTGGCTGTTCAAATGTGAACAGCCAATTACAGCGTTTTCTGTGTACCGGCGAATAACGTTCGCCGGTGACACAGGGTTCGGTGGTGATTGGTGCTGTAAAGTACAGCACCAATCACCACGGGGTGTAAGGGTGACACTGGTGTCACCCCACCTCACCCCACCCGCCCCCAAAGGCCGTGATTGGTTCGCCGGACCGACGGACCAATCACAGCCATGGAGGGTGATTTAAACTAACGGTGACTGCACTGCAGACGCCATTCCGGTCTGGAATTGCGTGCAGTGCGGTCACCGTACCTATCTGCCGTGATATACTGACCTGATCCTTGCAAAATACTTACCTGATCACCTGATCACTGCTTGTAGCGTGCTGGATGCTTCCTGGATCTGACTTCTTGTGACTTCCTGCTGCTGCTGCTGCAGTGTGATAGAGTTATAGATAGAGAGATAGAGAGAGATAGAGTGAGATAGAGAGAGATAGAGAGAGATAGTGACAGAGTGTGCTATATTTTGTGTCTGCTACCCCCCCTTTTTGGGGGTGCAGGGGTTATTTTTATATATATAACTGTCAGTGCTGCTGCAGTGTCATAGAGTGATAGATAGTGATAGATAGTGAGAGATAGAGAGAGATAGTGATAGAGAGTGCTATATTTTGTGTCTGCACCCCCCTTTTTTGGGGGTGCAGGGGTTTTTTATATATATATAACTGTCCTGCAGTGTCATAGAGTGATAGATAGTGATAGATAGTGAGAGATAGTGAGAGATAGTGAGAGATAGAGAGATAGAGAGAGATAGTGACAGAGAGTGATAGAGAGTGCTATATTTTGTGTCTGCTACCCCCCTTTTGTGCTGATCAGTATATCTGTGCTGATCAGCAACTTTTTGGGGGTGCAGGTTTTTTTTTTATATATATACCTGTCAGTTGCTGCCAGTTGCACTGTCAGTTGCACCAAAGGTTGTGCACCTGCTGCCCCTCACTGGTAATCAGTGTCGCATCACTGATCACCTTTTTTTTTTTTTTGAGGGTGCTGTGGGGTCTTTTTTTAATTTTTTTTTTACACACACTGTGATTTTGTGGGTGTCCTGTGGCCACTGTGCGCTGATCAGTGACGTACATCACTGATCAGCTTTTTCGGCACAGGGTTGATCTATTTTTTTTTTTTTTAATCAAATTCCTATTGCCTTTGAGCGCTGTTCAGTGACGGACGTTACTGACCAACATCTGTGCTCAATTTTTGGCGCAGGACCTTTTTTTTTTTTTTTTTAACCCCTTCAATTTTTTTTTTTTTATTGGGATCAAATTCCTGTATAAAGTATTTTTTTTTTCTGCACTACATACACACTACACACTACATACCCCCCGTGTTGAAATAAAGTTTGTACCCCCCTACACTATACACGTGTTGAAACATTTCACTACCAGAAACACAAAAATAAAAATGGCATCCCAAATGTCATCCCAAATGTCATCCCAAATGTCATCCCAGTCATCCAGAAGAATGTATTCAGCGGAGGAGGCATATGCCATGCTTGCCTCTGACTCTGACACAGCCAGTGAGGCAAGCGGGGAATTTGAAGGATTCATCTTAAGCTCCTCTTCCTCCTCTAGTGATGAGGGACCCCCTCAAAGACGCCCCCGTAGAGCAGCTGAGACCCCCCCAATAATTGATCTCGTATTGACCCCACCACCAGACAATTTTGAGCCCCAGGTTCCTGAGTTTTTGGCCATCCCAGGAATCCAATTTGATTCCACAGGTCTCAGAGAAATTGACTTTTTCAAATTATTTTTCTCTGATGATTTTATAAATTTAATGGTGGACCAAACTAATTTATATGCCCAGCAGTTTATTGCTCAAAACCCCACGTCATCATTTGCTAGGTGGACCCCTGTAGATGCAGTAGAGATGATGACGTTTTGGGGTCTGGTGTTTCATATGGGCATAGTAAAAAAGCCAGAAATTAGGCAATATTGGAGTACAGATGTTCTGTACAGCACCCCACTTTACCGTATGGCCATGACCCGGACTCGTTTTGAGTCAATCCTTAAATTTTTGCATTACAACGATAATGCACAGTGCCCACCCAGAGATGATCCCACCTTTGACCGGCTATTCAAAGTCAGGCCGGTCATTGATCATTTCAGTGCCAAATTTCCAGAAATGTACATCCCAGATAAATTCATTTGCATAGACGAGTCCCTTATACATTTTAAAGGAAGGGTTAAATTCCGCCAGTACCTTCCCAGTAAGAGGGCAAGGTATGGCATAAAAATGTATAAGCTGTGTGAAAGCACCTCAGGGTACACTCACAGGTTTAGGGTATATGAAGGGAAGGATTCAAGAATTGAACCGCCAGAATGCCCCCCCTCCCTCGTAGGTGTTAGTGGAAAAATTGTCTGGGATTTAGTGCACCCCTTCCTGGATAAAGGTTATCACCTCTATGTGGATAACTTTTACACTAGCATCCCCCTGTTTAAGGCCCTTGGTTCAAGAGGTACAGCAGCTTGCGGTACTGTGCGCAAGAACCAAAGAGGCCTCCCAAAAACGCACATTGCCCAAGTAATGAGAAGGGGTGAAAGCAGGGGAATATGCACCGAAAATATGTTGTTGGTCAAATATAAGGACAAGAGGGATGTCCTTATACTGACAACAATTCACGGAGACAGTACCATCTCCGTCCCTGTACGAGGTACCAGTACCCACACCTCCAAACCTAATTGTATCCTGGATTACAATAAGTACATGGGCGGAGTGGATCTTTCAGATCAGGTACTGAAGCCGTACAGTGCCCTGCGGAAAACAAAAATCTGGTACAAGAAGCTGGCCGTGTATATCATCCAGATGGCACTGTATAACGCTTACATGCTATTCCGTTCTACCAGCCAGAGGGGGACATTTATGCACTTTCAAGAGGAAGTCATAAAGAGACTAATATTTGGGAACCAGCAGGCAGAGGGCCCCAGTACTTCTAGTACTGGCCCCCGTATTGTACCAGGGCAGCATTTTCCTGATGAAATCCCCTCCACTGGAAAAAAGGGCAGGACACAAAAAAGGTGCAAAGTTTGCTATTATTTATTTATTTATTTATTTGCAGTTTCTTATATAGCGCAGCAGATTCCGTTGCGCTTTACAATAGTAAACAGTGATAAAACAAACTGGGTAACAACAGACAGACATGGAGGTAGGAGGGCCCTGCTGCAAGCTTACAATCTATAGGGATATAGGAGGGAAACACAAGGACAGGCACCAGTAATAGCATAGCAGTCCCAACAAGTTACAAGTCCAGAAGGGAAGCTATATAATACATAAGTGCCTCAGAGGGTTATGCGTGTAGAACTTAAATTTTATAAATGGGAATAAGAAAGCAAACTATTTTCCAGTGTGACACTTGCCCCGACAAACCCGGCCTATGTATAAAGGAGTGTTTTAAAATATACCACACATCTATGGATTATTAGGTTCATCATTTCACCGTGCTTCGGGGGTCTTGCTAATGCCACATAGCACCCACCATTCATTCCACCAGAATCTGAGCCGCAAAATCCAAAAATCACTCCTTCCCTTCTGAGTCCTGCCATGCACCCAACTGGTATTTTTTGGTCACATGTGAGGCATTGCCGTACTCGGGAGAAATTGGGGCACAGATTTTGGGGTGCTTTTTCTCCTTCATACCTTATGAAAATGAAAAATTTTGAGCCAGAACTGCATTTTTGTGTAAAAAAATTGTAATTTTTCATTTGCACAGCCCAGTTGTATCAAAATTGGTGAAACCCCTGGGGGTTTGAAATGTACACTATACCCCTAGATGAATTCCCTGAGGGGTGTAGTTTGCAAAATGGGGTCACTTGTTGGGGGGTTCCACTGTATTGGTGCTTTGGGGGTCTTGCTAATGCGACATAGCACCCACCAAAATTCCACCAGAATCTGTGCTGCAAAATCCAAATATCACTCCTTCCCTTCTGAGTCCTGCCATTTTTTGGTCACACATGAAGCATTGCCGTACTCGGGAGAAATTGGGGCACAGACTTTGGGGTGCTTTTTCTCCTTCATACCTTATGAAAATGAAAAATTTTGAGCCAGAACTGCATTTTTGTGTAAAAAAATGTAATTTTTCATTTGCACAGCCCAGTTGTATCAAAATTGGTGAAACCCCTGGGGGTTTGAAATGTACACTATACCCCTAGATGAATTCCCTGAGGGGTGTAGTTTGCAAAATGGGGTCACTTGTGGGGGGTTCCACTGTATTGGTGCTTTGGGGGTCTTGCTAATGCGACATAGCACCCACCAACATTCCACCAGAATCTGTGCTGCAAAATCCAAATATCACTCCTTCCCTTCTGAGTCCTGCCATTTATTGGTCACACATGAAGCATTGCCGTACTCGGGAGAAATTGGGGCACAGATTTTGGGGTGCTTTGTCTCCTTCATTCCTTGTGAAAATGAAAAATTTTGAGCCAGAACTGCATTTTTGTGTAAAAAATTTAATTTTTCATTTTCACTGCCCAGTTGTACCACAATTGGTGAAACCCCTGGGGGTTTGAAATGTACATTATACCCCTAGATGAATTCCCAGAGGGGTGTAGTTTGCAAAATGGGGTCACTTGTGGGGGGCTTCCACTGTATTGGTGCTTTGGGGGTCTTGCTAATGCGACATAGCACCCACCAAAATTCCACCAGAATCTGAGCTGCAAAATACAAAAATCACTCCTTCCCTTCTGAGTCCTGCCATGCACCCAAATGGTATTTTTTGGTCACATGTGAGGCATTGCCGTACTCGGGAGAAATTGGGGCACAGATTTTGGGGTGCTTTGTCTCCTTCATTCCTTGTGAAAATGAAAAATTTTGAGCCAGAACTGCATTTTTGTGGAAAAAAATGTAATTTTTCATTTGCACAGCCCAGTTGTATCAAAATTGGTGAAACCCCTGGGGGTTTGAAATGTACACTATACCCCTAGATGAATTCCCTGAGGGGTGTAGTTTGCAAAATGGGGTCACTTGTGGGGGGCTTCCACTGTATTGGTGCTTTGGGGGTCTTGCTAATGCGACATAGCACCCACCAAAATTCCACCAGAATCTGAGCTGCAAAATACAAAAATCACTCCTTCCCTTCTGAGTCCTGCCATGCACCCAAATGGTATTTTTTGGTCACATGTGAGGAATTGCCGTACTCGGGAGAAATTGGGGCACAGATTTTGGGGTGCTTTGTCTCCTTCATTCCTTGTGAAAATGAAAAATTTTGAGCCAGAACTGCATTTTTGTGTAAAAAATTTAATTTTTCATTTTCACTGCCCAGTTGTACCACAATTGGTGAAACCCCTGGGGGTTTGAAATGTACATTATACCCCTAGATGAATTCCCAGAGGGGTGTAGTTTGCAAAATGGGGTCACTTGTGGGGGGCTTCTACTGTATTGGTGCTTTGGGGGTCTTGCTAATGCGACATAGCACCCACCAAAATTCCACCAGAATCTGAGCTGCAAAATACAAAAATCACTCCTTCCCTTCTGAGTCCTGCCATGCACCCAAATGGTATTTTTTGGTCACATGTGAGGCATTGCCGTACTCGGGAGAAATTGGGGCACAGATTTTGGGGTGCTGTGTCTCCTTCATTCCTTGTGAAAATGAAAAATTTTGAGCCAGAACTGCATTTTTGTGTAAAAAAATGTAATTTTTCATTTGCACAGCCCAGTTGTATCAAAATTGGTGAAACCCCTGGGGGTTTGAAATGTACACTATACCCCTAGATGAATTCCCTGAGGGGTGTAGTTTGCAAAGTGGGGTCACTTGTGGGGGGGCTTCCACTGTATTGGTGCTTTAGGGGTCTTGCTAATGCGACATAGCCCCCACCAAAATTCCACCAGAATCTGAGCTGCAAAATCCAAAAATCATTCCTTCCCTTCTGAGTCCTGCCATGCACCCAAATGGTATTTTTTGGTCACATGTGAGGCATTGCCGTACTCGGGAGAAATTGGGGCACAGATTTTGGGGTGCTGTGTCTCCTTCATTCCTTGTGAAAATGAAAAATTTTGAGCCAGAACTGCATTTTTGTGTAAAAAATTTAATTTTTCATTTTCACTGCCCAGTTGTACCACAATTGGTGAAACCCTGGGGGATTTGAAATGTACACTATACCCCTAGATGAATTCCCTGAGGGGTGTAGTTTGCAAAATGGGGTCACTTGTGGGTGGCTTCCACTGTATTGGTGCTTTGGGGGTCTTGCTAATGCGACATAGCACCCACCAAAATTCCACCAGAATCTGAGCTGCAAAATACAAAAATCACTCCTTCCCTTCTGAGTCCTGCCATGCACCCAAATGGTATTTTTTGGTCACATGTGAGGCATTGCCGTACTCGGGAGAAATTGGGGCACAGATTTTGGGGTGCTTTGTCTCCTTCATTCCTTGTGAAAATGAAAAATTTTGAGCCAGAACTGCATTTTTGTGGAAAAAAAATGTAATTTTTCATTTGCACAGCCCAGTTGTATCAAAATTGGTGAAACCCCTGGGGGTTTGAAATGTACACTATACCCCTAGATGAATTCCCTGAGGGGTGTAGTTTGCAAAATGGGGTCACTTGTGGGGGGCTTCCACTGTATTGGTGCTTTGGGGGTCTTGCTAATGCGACATAGCACCCACCAAAATTCCACCAGAATCTGAGCTGCAAAATACAAAAATCACTCCTTCCCTTCTGAGTCCTGCCATGCACCCAAATGGTATTTTCTGGTCACATGTGAGGCATTGCCGTACTCGGGAGAAATTGGGGCACAGATTTTGGGGTGCTTTGTCTCCTTCATTCCTTGTGAAAATGAAAAATTTTGAGCCAGAACTGCATTTTTGTGTAAAAAATTTAATTTTTCATTTTCACTGCCCAGTTGTACCACAATTGGTGAAACCCCTGGGGGTTTGAAATGTACATTATACCCCTAGATGAATTCCCTGAGGGGTGTAGTTTGCAAAATGGGGTCACTTGTGGGGGGGTTCCTAACTTTTAGCATCTTATGGTGCCTAGAAACCTACATGGTGCCTAAAAAATAATCTCATAAAAAGGAGGCTCCAAAATCAAGTAGGTGCTCCTTCTATTATGAAGCCTGTGGTTTGGTCAACGTGCACACTAGGGCCACATATAGGATATTTATGAAAACAAAAGAATTGGGGGAATCAATTTTTAGTCACATTTCTCTAGTAAAATCTACTGTGTTCCTTAGAAAAATGTATTAAAATTGCAAATCTGCAAAAAAAATGAAATTTTGAAATTTCACCTACACTTTGTTTTAATTCCTGTGAAACACCTAAAGGGTTAACAAACTTCCAAAATGCTGTTTTGAATACTGTGAGGGGTGCAGTTTTTGAAATGGCATCATTTATGGGGGTGTCTCACATACAAGTCCCTCAAAGTCACATCAGAACTGAACTGGTCCCTAAAAAAATCAGTGTTTGAAATTTTCTTGAAAATTTGAGAATTTGCTATTCATATTTTAAGCCTCCTAGTGTCCAAAAAAATTAAAAGGAAGTTGAAATAATGATGGTAACATAAAGTAGACATATGGTCTATGTTAGTTATTAACTATTTTGAGTGGTATGATTATTTGTCTCACAAGCAGAAAATTTAACATTTTGCAAATTGCTAAATTTTCCATTTTTTTACGACATTTTGGTATTTTTCTCAAAAAAACACAGACTGTGTCGACGAAAATTTACCACTAATTTGAAGTACAATGTGTCACGAGAAAACAATCTCATAATCACTGGGATAAGTAAAAGCAAAAAAAAGTTATCCCCACTTAAGTGATACATGTCAGATTTGAAAAAAAGGGCTCTGTCAGGAAGGCAAAAACTGGCTGTGTCAGGAAGGGGTTAAAGCAAACAGATCACTTTACAAAAAAGGATGCAGATAATTGTACATAGATGTCATCAATGGTACATTTACTACAATATATACAGTTTATAATATCCTCAAACATACGATAATTTGCATGCATATTAAAAATTATTACATAAACACTACAGATCAACCATATAATGTTATTACAATTCATATATATACAAATATTTGACACATTACAGTGGAGGCATTCACCCATCCGGGACCAGATGTAGGTGAAATCACTCTCAATGAGATGGCATGCATATGATTTTTTTGAAAAACTTCTTGCTTGAGTGTTTTATTCTAAAAACGGAAAAATATAATTAATAACAGAAAGGCAAAACAAACAGGATCTTCACAGGAACCACTAAGCTCAAAATCCTTGTTTAATCCCAAAGGGACAAGGGTTTTGAGTCCATGTATAAATTTCATTTCTTCTTTTGCCAGCATTTTTGCTGTATTACCATATCTCATATTTTCCTTTATAACCTTCAATCCCAGAAATAATTTTATGGAACAGCTGGAGCAATTATGTATTAGCTTAAAATGTGAGGATAATACATGCGCTTTGAAACCATTTTTTATATTTCTCAAATGTTCACTGACACATTTTTTCAGAGGTCGTGAAGTCCTTCCTATGTAATATTTTTCACAACTGCATTGTATGGCATAAATTACATTTTTTGTATGGCACGTTATGAAGTCTTTTATCACGACCTCTTGTCCATTTATATTAATATTATTATATTTTGTTACTCCATTGGATTTAATATTTTTGCACCCCATGCAGCATCCACACCTATGGAAACCCTGCGTGCGATTATATGTAGTTTTTTCACCTGTCAAAGTAGGGATCCACCCAAAAGAAGAAGGACACACTTTAAAAGTAATGTGGTCTCTCCTATTTTTCGTACAAAAGATAGATATCAAAATTACACACATGAAACCCATTATGTACCAAGAAAAAGGGACAATGAATATAATCGGAGAACTCCAGAAAAAGATAGATACAGGAGACAAAATAGAAATGAAAATCAGGAAAGGAGAAGAAATAGGAATCCTTATGATGAAGATATACGTAGAACAACTCCTGAACGGGAGGGTTATCATCTGACAGATAGATACCATCCCACTTCATATAAGAAAGATGTATCCACCTCATGGAGACAAATGAGAGGAAAAAATAATAGAACAACTCCTGACCATCAAAGAGATAGAAGATTTTTGGAAAAAGGAACACACAACACCATCTCTCATAGAGATACACCAAATATACCTACCATTCCAGTCAGTAATCGTTTCTCCCCTCTGAGAGAAAGATAAGATACACCATCTCGTCCTTTTTTAGCGCAATGCAGAAGAGCCCATCAAAAATACTAACCAAAAATAAAAGAGGGAGTAGGGGACGTCCCTCACTCCTGAAAAAAAGTCGTGAAAGACTCATGTGTAAACGCAGGATATACAAAAAAGCTAAAAGGAAAAAAACTAGAGCAGAAAAAGCTCAAGACAATATTAACACTACTCAGGATATACCAAAGGTGAAGATTTTCAACTTAAGTTCACACATTTTGAGTCAGCATCAAATTGCCCTGTTACAAAAGGGCCTTAAATTTGCCCCATCTAATGATATTAAACCATTTGATTTATACATAGACCTTCAAAACTTCATTAGAAAAATTTCTATAAAAAAGTTCTTCCTAATAAAAGGTGAGAGTGAAAACACAGAATGCAGTCAGAACCCTAATACCCCATTCAAGCCTAAATCTGCCTTTTTTCCTCACTATATCAAAGGTCCATATATTGAAAGCTTTGCAGGACTAGTACTAAAGGATTTAGAGGAATTAAGCAGCCCATACACGCTGCTATAAAGGCTGACCCGATGTGTTCTTTGAGGTGCGCGCTCCCGCGCACCTCATCGCACAGTACAAAAAGTATGTGCTTGCACATACGTTTTGTACCTAGTTCTCATCAAATCGCATCGCATTGCATGCACAACGTGTGCACATGCAATGCAATGCGATTTGATCCGTGCTAGTACAGCACGGAACGCACGCTCATAAAGCAGCGTGTATGGGCAGCTTTAGAAGAAGCAAAAGATCATAAACCACTTAATTTAAATAAAAAAGAAAGAAAAGCCCTAAAGGAATTAAGAGAAAATAAAGAATTAATTATTAAACCAGCAGATAAGGGGGGTGGGGTAGTCCTAATGGATTGCGACAAATATGAAAAAGAGATGTATAGACAATTGTATGATCCTATCACTTACAAACAGATAAAAGACAATCCCATCAAAAAGATGAAAGAAGCATTTGAAATATTGATAACTAAGTATAAAGACAAAACTGTTTTATCAACTAAGGAGTCACAATTTTTGTGCATAGAGGATCCTACTGTGCCTGTTATATATATGCTGCCCAAAGTTCATAAAACTTTAATAGATCCCCCGGGGAGACCTATAATCTCCGGGGTGAATTCCATCTCATCTAATCTCTCTCAATTTATCAATTTTTTTCTGCAGCCTTTAGTCAATAAAAATAGATCTCACTTGAAGGACACTAGCCAAATTATCATGGCCCTCCAAGAGTGCAATTGGAAAAATGGCTCCTTTTTGGTCTCAGCTGATGTCAGCTCACTTTATAGGATTATTAACCATGAACAAGGCCTACTAGCTACAAAATTCTTTTTACAGGAATCAGATCTAAATCCAACTTTGCAAGAATTTATCTTGGAAGGTATAGAATTAATTCTCAAAATTAATATTTTCTTTTTTAAAGATACTCTCTTCATTCAACAGACAGGTACAGCAATGGGCACTAGGTTCGCTCCGAGTTACGCCAACCTATTCATGGGCAAATGGGAGGTTGATAACATCTGGCATAACAACCCATTCAGAGCGAACCTAGTGTCCTATAAAAGATATATAGATGACATTTTTTTCATTTTTGAAGGAGAAAGAAGCACTTTAGACCAGTTTTGCACATTCTTAAATGATAACAATTTAAATATAACACTAACGTTTGACATCCAGACATAAAGCATACATTTTCTGGATATTACTATATATATCAAAGATGATTGCCTTTTAACAAAAAATTACACAAAACCCACCGACTCAGGAATGTATATACCCACTAGCAGTTGTCATCATCAGGCCTGGATCAATGCCATACCAAAAGGCCAATTTAAAAGGATCCGCAGAAATTGCACAGAACAAGAGGTTTTTCAAACTCAGGCACAAACAATGAAGAAATTTTTTTAGCAGCTGGATACGATGAGGGAAAAATACAGGAAACCATTGGAACAATAAATAAAGAAGATAGAGATGAAATGTTTAGACCAAAAACTAATACACCTTAGGAATCTAAATTTGACTGGGCATTCATTACTGAATTCTCAGTCAAACATCAAAAAATTGAAAACATTATGAAAAAACATTGGAGCACCCTGAAGATGGACCCAATTCTGGGACCAGTACTCCCTGAGAAACCAATACACATTTATAGAAAGGCCCCAAACTTTTTTTTTTTTAAATTGAGTCTTTATTTAATTTTTACATTTAAGAAAAGAGACATACACACATCACAATAAAAAAGATAACATACATAAGGAAAATACACAAAAACACAGTACCGATCAGTACACCCAATTTTTGTTTCGTGGCCGACCATTTATCCCTCATTTTAATGCCACCTTTTTGGATCTTACAGGCATCATCGGGAGACGGCGGGGATAGAAAGGGACCAAAAGAAAAAAGAAGAAAAGAGGGAAAAAAAAAAAAAACCACAAGAAATTGAAAAGACATTGCACCTTCACATCTACAACCTCCAGTTAATGCCAATAAACATTGCCGGCATTGCCGGTCATGCGTGAATTCCATCGTGAGTACCACAAATTAGGTGCATATTCCTAGTGCGACATAGCATCTCAATAATAACTTATACTAAAAACATTTTATCTTCTATAATTTGTGCAACATTAACCATCAATCGTCTTAATAATAAACTTATACTACATAAGATACTTCATAATCCATAATTTGTACAATACTCAAAATTCACCCCACTAATAAATTCCAACTAAAGTGATAAAGTTAAACTCCAAATTAAAGTGTTCATGCTATAATTGTAGTTAAAGTGCTTCGTGCTCAATAGTGATGCCGTATCGTCATAATAGTAATCCTTCTCATAATGATCCAACTGTAAATAACTCGATTAATCCTTTAAACATGCATCCGATACTAATTGCTTTCCATATTCCCACTATATATAAAGAGGAAAAAAAAAAAAAAAACAACCAAGATCCCTGCAGCCATCAACCATTTATATAGTATTTTGAAGCAAGCCATAGTCCCCATATTTTATGGAATTTGAGTTAGGCCCCTCTGCTAGCATAGACATATCTTTCATGTGAGCAAGTGCTATTGACTAAGTGCCACCACTCCCGCCATGAAGGCGCTGAATCGGCCAACCAATGTCTAGCTATTATAACCTTGGCGATGGCTGATAGGTTTCTAGCCAGTTGCTTCCACAGCACACCATGCGAGCTTTGCTCCCATACCCCCAGAATTAAACTTGCGGGGGAGAGGACATTCTGTGGGACTCCAACTTCCCCCAACACATTAATGATGTCGTCCCAAAAGAGTTGAATCTCCCTACAATCCCATAGAAGGTGCCACAAAGTTCCCCGGCCTACCTGGCATTTGGGACACATTTCACTACGGGAAATACCCAGTTTTTTACTTCTCACCGGGGTGAAGTAGGTACGCTGCAGAATATTAAACTGCACCTGCTGGATTCTAATTGAAGTAGTGGCATGGCTAGGGGCCTCCAATACTTCCCCCCACGGCAGTGCCTCCAGCTGTGGAATATCTTCAACCCACCGAGCTCGCAGCTTAGCAAGCTCTCCATCCTGAGCATGAGAGTGCAAAAATCTATATAGTTTCGACAACCGGCCACGTAGACCCAGGTCCGCAATAAACCTCTTACATGGAGAGGTACTAATGACAAACCCGGTTGACTTTTGTTCCTGCACTAAAGCACTCCTTATTTGATAATATCTGTATATCATGTTGCTGGGGAGGTTATAACCCTGCTGTAATTCATAGAAGGGGCGGACAGCGCTGTCTTGAATGAATTGATCCACAGTAGATAGGCCATATTTCCGCCAAGGATCTCCCCCTTGACTAATTATGTTCTTTAGTGCTGGTATCGAAAAAATTGCAGTATCCGGGTCCAGGTTCGTGAACCGAGTAAGCCTCCGCACCTGAGTCCATATATATAAGAACTGACTAATAATGGGAGGAAGATCTTGCCGTGGGGCCCCGGAGAGCAACACTTGGAGGGGGGTAAGTCCTTTATCTATACATCCTACTAGTAAACAAGTTTCTATCGTGGATTCACTCGCGTGTATCCACGAACATAAATGAGTAAGTTGTGCCGCCCAATAATATATTTTGAAGTATGGCATCGCTAATCCCCCTTCCACCCTTTCTCTATACAGACTTTTTAACCTAACCCTGGGTCTTTTATTCCTCCAAATGAAGGAAGATAGAATGCCTTCTAACTCTTGAAAATATTTCCCTTTAATATATACCGGGGATTGGAGAAAGACGTACAGCAGCTTAGGGAGAATTGACATCTTAATTAAGTTAATCCTACCTAATTGTGTCAAGGGGAGCCCAGCCCACCTTCGACATTTATCCCTAATCTCCCTTGTTACGGGGACTACATTGTCCTCGATAAAGTCCTGCGGGTGTTTAGAGACCAAGACCCCGAGATAGTTAAATTTGCTAGTGATTTTCATCTTTGAACCTTGATGTCCTCTGGGGGGTATTTCCCCCAGGTACATCAAGTTTGATTTCTCCCAGTTCATTTTGATACCGGAGTATTCCCCAAATTTGCTTATCACGGCCAAAATGGCCGGGAGATCTTCCTCAGGGTGCGCCATGCCTACCAACAGGTCATCGGCGTAAAGGGATACCATACTTGCACCACTTGAAATGTTAGTCCCCAGCCTCTGCCTCAGAGTCCAGGCCAGTGGCTCCACAGCCACCGCGAACAACAGCGGTGACAGTGGACACCCCTGTCTAGTACCCCTAGCCAAAGGGAAGGGCGGGGAAGAATATCCATTAATAGATAACCTAGCCTCTGGATGCCGATATAGCAGCTTGATCCAATCAATGAACCCCTCCCCCACTCCAAAGGATTTTAGAGCCACCCATAAATATTCCCACTCAATTACATCAAAGGCCTTGCTGGCATCGAAAGAGGCCAGCGCTGCGGACCCCCCCTTGCAATTGTCGATCTGAATGTATGAATGAACCCTTCTCAGGTTAATCGCCGTCGACTTTCCTGGTCGAAAACCCGTCTGGTCTGGGTGCACGATATCGTCTAATACCTTTCCCAGTCGGTTAGCCAAGATCCTAGCGATGTTTGCGGTGATTATGGGTATGATGGATTCAAAGCCAGCTGCAACTTGATCTCTGGCCTTAAATTCATCTGGGACCCCTCTTGGGACACCAATTGCATCAATATATACATGTGGATCAAAACTCCCTAAAGGTGTTTCCCTTTTCTTTCTATTAATTGTGTCTTCAAAGGTGCATCTATTTCTGCAGGTAGTATGTGTAAGGGCATAATAATTTTGGTTAGAGCACACTGTCCCTGCCAAGGAGTATCTAGCTTAGTTCTCATCTTCATATCACCGCAAATATAGTAAATGTCACCAAGGGATTTAGTCTGGTTGACAAGTACAATGTGTCTATATTTACTACAGTATCCATCAGGAAAGGTTCTTAAATTCCTTCCTGTTGTGTCATTGGATACATAACATGTGTAGTTACCTGGGTAAATGGTGATGGTGTTTCCTGGGTTAGAATTCTTTGACAATATGGGATAATTCTTTTTCCATAACTCACATTCACTGTCATTTGTACGAGTACCATTATATAAACTGAAAAAACAATTCTCTTGGGATTCTGGGATGTTTAAAGGTACAGTGCCTAGATGAGGCCTGGATTTTGCACAGACATAACAATTACTTCTATTATGTGTATCAGCATTGTATTTCATCCATTCCATCCAAAAATTGATATCGGAATACCCTGTTTCTATGGCCATGGTATCTTCAAAGGTGGGGTTGTCTATGGCTAGCATGTCTTTGAAGGTGGATATATGTGATGTGAGGAGCTTACCTATTTTGTCCTTCTGCTTCTGTGCGCTTGGGACATAATTTTTATTATTAAACATATCTTGTAGACGGAAGGCTTGTTGATGAGTCCTGCCTGCGTTTCTGGGGTACCATATTCCAAACACATACAGGCCATTATCATGGGGGCTAGGATTTTCTATATTTATTGTAAACTTGCAGGGTTTGGAGGCTTTAAAAATGGGGAGTCTTTCCCTTAGAGTAGAGTGGCACGGGGTAGAATGCTTAAAGATAGTCATTCTATCTATGAGGGCTTTACCATGTTTATCCTTCCTATCCAGGGCTTCAGCAGGGCGGTAACCCCATTTATCCCCCGAATTCCAGGCTGCCGCCTTCCAAGAACCACAGTTATTTCCCCAGTTGTGGCCTGTTACACAAATATAAATAGTTTCTGGCCTCATACCGGATGCCTGGGCCACCCGTAGGGCTTGGTCAACAGATCGCCTTTGTTCAGCTATTTTTGGGAACTGGAAATAATCAAGTACAAATGTGGCAGTATAAGTGTTAGATGAGTTAAACCATAGGGTTAATAGTTCACCATTTTGGGTTATATCTACTTCAGTCTTGTACATAGGGATATAGGGAGCAATGACGAACAAAATCATCAGGGTCCAGGCCAGAAAGTGACTCAGGGCTTGTGGCATCAGAAGATGGATCCTCTTCTCCATGTTGGAGGTCAGGGTTGTCTACCCTCGTTAGTACCTCTCCTTGTTGGGGGTCAGAGTTGTCTACTCCCGTTAGTACCCCTTCCTCGATCTGTTCTCTATCCGGGACGTTACTCGGGATTCTCTTTACCCTGGATGCGTGTATCCACACTGGACTCTCTTCTGTAAGGACAGCCGTCCTTGTTACCGCTACGATCTCTGTTTCTGGACCATAGGTGAAGTCTCCTGGGCTCTTATTTCTGGCGAGGACCTTCACAACGACCTTGTCTCCAATCTGGAAGGGGTGTGTTGGTTCCTGTGGATTAGAAGGATTTTTACAAACGACATCATGTTCAATTTCACTAAGTCTGGTGATGAGGGACCTAACATACTCTTCTCTAATCTGTTCTAGGTCTCCCTCCTGGACTATCATTGGTTTCTTGGCCCATGGTGTGGGTAAAGGTCTTCCCATCAGAATTTCAAAGGGTGAGTAGCCTAATGTCTTTTGTGGGGTCATTCTGACCTCCGCAAGTATTATTGGGAGAACTTGTTTCCACTTATTAAATGTTCCTCCTGTGGCTTTTCTAAGTTTGTCTTTTAAAGTCCTATTCATCCTTTCCACAATTCCTGAACTTTGGGGATGATAAGGAATGTGAAATTTCCAATCTATTTGCAGTGCTTTTACTAAGGCTTGTGTGACTTTGGCTGTGAATGCAGCTCCTTTGTCACTGTCTATCTGCAGCGGGCATCCCCATCTAGGGATGATTTCTTGTGTCAGTATGCGTGCAACTGTTTTTGCATCTTCTGCTTTTGTGGGAAATGCCTCTGGCCATCTGGAAAACATATCTACTATGACCAGAGCATACTCCTGTTTTGTACCTTTGTTAGGTATGTGTGTAAAATCAATTTGCAAATGTGTGAAAGGGGTGGTAGGATACTCCAAGTGCTGATGCTTTGCTTTCATTGGGTTATTGGGATTGTTGCGTAGACAAGTAATGCATCTGCTGACATACTGGTCTACCAATGTTTTAACATCTGTGATGTAAAAGTCTTTGTTTAAAAGCATAGCTGTGGTGGTTTTGCTATGGTGTCTTACCCCGCGATAGTGAGCAATGAACAATGGGGCGCTTGATTGTGGTATGCATGGTCTCCCCTCTTTGCAGATCAATCCTGTTTTAGGATTTTTCTGCAATATAGGGTATACCCAGTCAGCTAAATCCTCTGGGGTTGCTGAACTTTGTAGTTCAGTGATCAGGAATTGGTCATCTATCATGGGAGGGGTTATGACAGGCATCTGGTATTGTGCAATGGGTTGCTGTGCTGCTTCTTTAGCTGCTGCATCAGCAAGGGCATTGCATTTTGAAACATAATCTTTGTTGCCTGTATGTGCTCTGCAGTGCAAAATTGCAATGTCAGATGGTAATGTGATTGCATGTAGGAGGTTGGTGATAAGGCGTGCATGTGAAATGCCTTTCCCATCAGCTCCTATAAATCCTCTTCTGGCCCAAATTACTCCATGGTCGTGTACAACGCCATGTGCGTACTTTGAGTCTGTGTAAATTGTGACAGGTTTGTCTTTGTACATTTGGCAAGCTCTTGTAAGGGCTATGAGCTCTGCTGCTTGCGCTGATTGGTATGGTATGGGTTTAGCTTCCAGGATGTCATTTGGGAGGCGTACAACAGCGTAGCCCGCCTGGTATGTGGAGTCATTGGGTCTGCTGCATGAGCCGTCCACAAACACTCGGTCAGCGTCTGGAATGGGCACAGGTGACATGTCAAGTCGGGGTGAAGTTTCTGCTTCTATTGTCAATGTGCAGTCATGTTCGTCAGGAATGTCATCCTCTGGGCCTTTTAATCCTAAAAGTGCATTGAGAATGGGTGCAGGACCTGCATTGGTATTTGCATATTTAATATCAAGTGATGTGTTGTTGAGCAAGAGGACTTCGTAGCCACTCAGTCTCTGTGCTGACATATGCTGTGTGTGCAGCCCTTTAAGTAATGCTACAACATTATGTGTGGTATGGAGAACAGTGGGTGAGCCTAGCGTGAGTGTGGTTGCCATCTCAGTCACCATTGCACAGGCAGCAAGTGCCCTAAGACAGGCAGGCATACCTTGGACCGACACAGGCATTACTTTGGAAAAAAATGCAACAGGGCGCAGCTTACCTCCATGTTCTTGTGTCAGTACCCCCGCCATGGTTTTACAGTTGTCCCTTGCATATAAATGAAATGTTTGTACATAGTTTGGGAGGCCGAGTGCTGGACTTTTAATCAACATACACTTTAGACTTTCATATGCATTTAACATTTCTTGTGACCATTTTATCTCTCTAGGCATGTCATTGAGTGTGGCTTGTCTCAAGATATTGTCATAATAGGAACAGTCAGAGATCCACTGTCTGCAATAATTGATCATTCCCAGAAAAGATAGCATTTCTTTTTGGGTGTTTGGGCGGACCAGACCCAGAACAGACTGAATGCGTTGTGGACTGACTTTCCTCTCTCCCTTCTCTAAGACAAAACCTAGGTATTCAACATTCTGTTTGCACCATTGCATTTTTGTTTTGGACACTTTGTGCCCACATTCACAGAGACATTTTAACAGTGATAAACCATCCTCTCGGCACTCCTCTTCGCATAAACTACAGAGAAGCAGATCATCTGCATACTGTAGCAGGACGGAACCATAGGGGGGGGTACCAGGGTTTTAATGTTGATTGGAGCACGATGCTATACACAACAGGTGAGTCAATGAACCCCTGTGGCAGTCTACACCATGTTAGCTGGCGACCCTCAAAAGAGAATGCAAATAACAACTGTGTTTGGGTCTCAACAGGTATACTGAAAAACGCATTTTTAAGATCGATGACTGAGAAAAATGCTGCGTCTGCAGGGATGACTGTGAGAAGCGCTGTTACATTGGGGACAATGGGTGCAATTGGCACTATGAGCTGATTAATAGCTCTGAGGTCTTGGACAAACCTCACGGAGCCATCTGCTTTTGCAACCGGGTTTACTGGTGTGCAGTATGGCGAGATTACTGGTCTAATTACACCTTGTTCTAGAAATTCATGTATGAGTGGTCTAAGACCCTCAATCTTTTCTTTTGACAATGGGTATTGTTTGTGATACACTACTGGAGCATCTGGCTTGAGTGTAGCTTTATATGGTGTACAAGATATCAGTCCTGTGTCATGTGGACCTGTGGACCATATCTTGGGGTCAACTGTGTTCAGTTCTGGATTTGCATTGGTCAAGTCGGTCATGAGCAGATGGGGAGATGAAACATCAATCCCTTTTCCTGTTTCAGTCGGGCTGATTGTGATTTCTAGTACAGAGAGAAGGTCTCTGCCTAGTAAATTGATTGGGCAGTCAGGTATTACAGTAAATTCATGTCTTCCCATGTAGTGACCCTTCATAGTCTCTACAGGGATTGGTTCAGTCACAAAAGTTTTGTGGGTATCCCATTGATTCCCATTGAAGGAGCAGTCTGTACCAGGGGACCATCATATAGGTTCCGTTGTAACACACTAGTAGTGGCCCCACTATCAACCAAAAATGAGATGGGTATTCCATCTATCAGTAGTGGGATGAGCGGTGGTTCTTTCCAGTGCTCAGTAACCTGGACATAGACTGGGGTACCCTCCTTCGGGCAACATCAGCGTTGCTGTCCTTGCCAGTCAACCTGAAATCTCGGACTGTCTCTATTATCTCTGTTATCCCTAAGTCGGGGTTGCACTTGGTCATTGGGCTGTGGGCACTTATTGGGAGGGAAGGGGCAGTCTCTGGCCCAGTGGTTATCCCTCCCGCAATTGAAGCAGCATGTTTGGCCCTTTGAGGGACCCGGGTTGTGCATTTGAGGTGGTCTATTATCTCTAGGGGGGCGGAATGGTTGCCGCAGTCCCCTAGGTTTGGCTTGATTTGCAAAGCTTATGAATGGTGTGTGTGTGACAGTACTTTTCTTTACTTCAAAACAACCTGCTGCTTCCTTTTCATACAAATGTTTTTCAAAATCATTCATTTTGTCAGAGGTCCATGTAGAGACACTCTGTTTCACAGCAAGGATATGGGTCGGCAACAGATTGTTAATGAAGGTAGAAACAAGCAAGCTGTCATTATCTATAATCGGTAGACCGGCTTCCTCGGTCCAACATTTCTTAAATCTTTTCCAAAAATCAGTCACAAGTTCTGATGGTTTGTGTTTGCAATTTAATGCTACAGGGAGTGATGAACGTGATTTGAATACATCTAACATGTGTTTTTCTATTTGTTCCCACATGGTTTCAATGCCTTTTTGTGTGTTCAGGGGATAGTTGGCAGAAGTCTGGTCAGCTGCTACTATTGATTCACTAATGGTTTTGACTTCTGCCCAGTTCCATCCATTGTAATGGTCAATTACACCATCAATAATAAGTCTCATATCTTCTTGTGTGTAACTACGTCCTTTACAAGCTTTCTTTAAGTAAGTGATGCAACCCATAGGTGTCACTGTTGGCTTGGGAAAATTTTTGACTATCCTATTTAAATCTTCAATTTCAATGGGTCTTTTAAGTAACTGGTCTCCCACTGTCATGAATGGGTATTCCCCTGTGGCATCTCCTTCTTTGATCCCTTTAAGTTTTGTTACATTCTTATTGGTCTGTTAGGTTGCAGGGCAGATTCAACAGGGGGGCATACAAAATATCATACACAAAGAAATGAGTAGCAAGGGGGGTTTCTATTATACAGGAGTTTATGCATGAACACACTGCATAGCAATTCCAAGAGGGGGAGGGTGGGGAGTAGAAGCTCAGTGTCGAGGTGATAAGGCACGCTCAGGCTTATTATCTGTAACCTTGTAATGTAGCCATGGAAAAACAGTCTAAACATAATGAGAACAGTCTACGTGTAAATTCTTATATGCTGCATGGGTTCCAAATTTTAACCCTTCAGCGTACATGACAGGTGAAAAAATGACATATAATCGCACGCAGGGTTTCCATAGGTGTGGATGCTGCATGGGGTGCAAAAATATTAAATCCAATGGAGTAACAAAATATAATAATATTAATATAAATGGACAAGGGGTCATGATAAAAGACTTCATAACGTGCCATACAAAAAATTTAATTTATGCCATACAATGCAGTTGTGAAAAATATTACATAGGAAGGACTTCACGACCTCTGAAAGTACGTGTCAGTGAACATTTGAGAAATATAAAAAATGGTTTCGAAACGCATGCATTATCCTCGCATTTTAAGCTAATACATAATTGCTCCAGCTGTTCCATAAAATTATTTCTGGGATTGAAGGTTATAAAGGAAAATATGAGATATGGTAATACAGCAAAAATGCTGGCAAAAGAAGAAATGAAATTTATACATGGACTCAAAACCCTTGTCCCTTTGGGATTAAACAAGGATTTTGAGCTCAAGTGGTTCCTGTGAAGATCCTGTTTGTTTTGCCTTTCTGTTATTAATTATATTTTTCCGTTTTTAGAATAAAACACTCAAGCAAGAAGTTTTTCAAAAAAATCATATGCATGCCATCTCATTGAGAGTGATTTCACCTACATCTGGTCCCGGATGGGTGAATGCCTCCACTGTAATGTGTCAAATATTTTTATATATATGAATTGTAAAAACATTATATGGTTGATCTGTAGTGTTTATGTAATAATTTGTAATATGCATGCAAATTATTGTATGTTTGAGGATATTATAAACTGTATATATTGTAGTAAATGTACCATTGATGACATCTATGTACAATTATCTGCATCCTTTTTTGTAAAGTGATCTGTTTGCTTTAAGGAATACATGCCGCTGTTGACACGCAGCATGCGTTCCAATTAAGTTCCACCTAAACGTCATGCCCTGTGCGCCTATGCCCTGTATAGGAAACACGTTGACACGCACAGTGCGTTCCATTTTCCGGGCTTCATACCGGAAACTATGAAGCTGCCAGGCAACACAGCATCATGTTCTGTGCGCCTGTACGTCACACTGAAAGGACGGTGACACGCATAATGCGGTCCATTGCCCGGGCTTTATACCGGACACTAAGAAACCCTAGCTTTTAGAAGATCCAAAAGATGCGCCTCACTGTTTATCAACAAACAATATACTGTATGTAATTTACGCATTTTACCCCTTCCTTTTACCCTTAGACTTAACCATGTGATTATCGCTTCCGGATATCGGTGGAACGCAATGCGTTCCACTGCGGCGCCATCTTTTCCTCTAATCTCTGACAGCTTGATTCTAGCGTGTAATTTGGAAACATTAATCTTTGACCATTTGATTCCTTTAGTTTTATCATTATAAGCAAACATCTCGCTACTTTTATCAATATATGTAATTTTGAATGTTATACTATATTATGAATATTCATGATTTGATGTCACTTCCGGTGTTTTTGATTGGAGCTTCACCACATAAATACCGAGAAGCTTGCTACAGTCCCCATGTCTTGAAAAAGGCTCCAAGTGAGCCGAAACGCGTTGACCAGGGGATTTTTTTGCATCCTGAAGCCCACCAGTACCACGGAGATAACCTTTGAATTCCAACACCATTCATTCTGTCCGGACTCTACCATCTACTGCTGTGAGTGTGTTGTGGTTTCTTGATCGTTTCTTCCTGGTTTCTGGGGCTCAGTTTGCCTATTTTTTTATTTTTTTTTAGAAAGTTTTTATATTACCTATGTCTGTCAAGTAATTCTTTTTAGCCCAACTATGGGCTTTATGTAATACATTTTTTATATACATCTACTCTATATGTTTTTTTGGGGGTTACCAAACGTACCCCACATTTGAGGATCAAAGGATAAAAGGATTCTTAAAAGTAAAAGATACCCAGACGTGCATGGTTCCTGCTTCTGACACCGTGAGTGTGGTACACCATCTTTATGTGTTGTCGATTCCTAAAAAGATACCTTTATGAGTGTTTCCACATTTATTTGGATGTGAGTAAAGGGTACGCTGCAGACCTTCTTTGGTCCTTTACTCTTTTGGTCAAGTAAAGATACCTCTATAAGAGTCATCTCCTCCTATCGAGAGTGAGTAGGGGTACGCTTTCACTACAGAAAAATCCAATCTAAAAATCTTATAATATCATTCATACATATGAGTAAAGGTACGCCCCTGTAGGATCTTGACTACCATATGGAAAAGAAACCTTTATATGTGTTAGCCGCATCTTTTTCGTGTGAGTGGGGTACGCCATTTGATACACAGATAAAGAACTCAAGTAAGAATAATAACAGGATTTCTAGTGTGACTTTATTATTAATATTTTGCTATTCTTTGCATCCCCCCCCCCCCCCCCCCATTGGGAAACACAACTGGACACGGAACTTGTTCAAACATCTCCTCCGGAGTCATTCATTGAAAACCTGTTGTCTGGACTCATTTGCACCCTGGAGAATATAAATATCTAGAAGGGGAAGTACTTTTTTCTTCCTATTTGAGCACTGTTTTCACTTTTTCACCATTTTATTTATTATAGCGCTTTGAACTTTCGGGTGACTCATAACCACCCTTTTCCATATCTGTGGCACTGTGTGGGTCATACCTGGCACTGTGGGGGTCATATTTGGCACTGAGGGGACATATCTGGAACTGGGTGCATATCTGGCACTGGGGGCATATCTGGCTGGCACTGTGGGGGGCATATCTGGCAATGGGGACATATTTGGCACTGTCTGGCACTGTGGTCGCATATGGCTGGTACTGGGGGGCATATCTGGCACTGGGGGCATATCTGGCACTATAGGGGCCTACCTAGCACTGTGCGGGGCATATCTGGCATTACAGGGGCCTACCTAGAACTGTGGGGGCATATATGGCACTTGGGGCATATCTGGCACTGGGGGGGGGCATATCTGGCACTATAGGGGCCTAACTAGCACTGTGGGGGCATGTCTGGTACTGTGGGGGCATATGTGTGTAACTGTGGGGGCATATGTGTGTAACTGTGGGGGCATATCTGGCACTGGGGGGCATATCTGGCACTGGGGGGCATATCTGGCACTATAGGGGCCTAACTAGCACTGGGGGCATATCTAGTACTGTCTGGCACTGTGGGGGCATATCTGGTACTGTCTGGCACTGTGTGGTAGCATATGGCTGGTACTGTGTGGTAGCATATGGCTGGTACTGTGTGGTAGCATATGGCTGGCACTGTGTGACAGCATATGGCTGGCACTGTGTGGTAGCATATCTGTGGCACTCTGTGGGCATATCTGTGGCACTCTGTGGGCATATCTGTGGCACTCTGTGGGCATATCTGTGGCACTCTGTGGGTCATACCTGGCACTGTGGGGGTCATATGTGGCACTGGGGGCATGTCTGGCACTATAGGGGCTTAACTAGCACTGTGGGGGCATATCTAGCACTGGGGGCATGTCTGTTACTGTGGGGGCATATGTGTGTAACTGTGGGGGCATATCTGGCACTGGGGGCATATCTGGCAATATAGGGGCCTAACTAGCACTGTGGGAGCATGTCTGGCACTGGGGGCATGTCTGGTACTGTGGGGGCATATGTGTGTAACTGTGGGGGCATATGTGTGTAACTGTGGGGGCATATGTGTGGCACTGTGGGTGCATGTTTGGCACTGTGGGGGGCATATGGATGGCATTGGGGGGCATATCTGGTACTGTCTGGCACTGGGGGCATATGTGTGGCACTGGGGGCATATGTGTGGCACTAGGGGCATGTGTCGCACTGTGGGGGCATACCTGGCACTGTTGGGGGGCATACCTGGCACTGTGGGCATATTTGGCACTGCGGGGCTATATCTGGTACTGTCTGGCAATGTGGGGGCATATCTGGCACTGGGGGCATATCTGGTACTGTCTGGCATGGGGGGCATATCTGGCACTGTAGGGGCATATCTGGCATTGGGGGCATATCTGGTATTGTTTAGCACTGTGTGGGGGCATATGGCTGGCACTGTGGGGGCATATGTATGTCACTGTGGGGGCATATGTATGTCACTGTGGGGGCATATGTATGGCACTGTGGGGGCATGTATGGCACTGTGGGGGCATGTACGGCACTGTGGGGGGCATAGCTGGCACTGTGGGGGCATATCTGGCACTGTGGGGAGCATACCTGGCACTGTGGGTGCATACTTAGCACTGTGGGGGCATATCTGGTACTGTGGGGGCATATGTGTGTCACTGTGGGGGCATATGGCTGGCACTGTGGGGGCATAACTGGCATGGTGAGGGCATACCTATCACACTGTGGGCATATGTGTGGCACTGTGGAGGGCATACCTGGCAATGTGGGGGGCATATGGCTGGCACAGGGGGCATATCTGGTACTGGCTGGCACTGTGTGGTAGCATATGGCTGGCACTGTGTGGTAGCATATGGCTGGCACTGTGTGGGCATATCTGTGGCACTGTGTGGGCATATCTGCGGCACTGTGGGGGTCATATGTGGCACTGTGGGGGTCATATGTGGCACTGTGGGGGCATATCTGGTACTGTCTGGCACTGTGAGTGCATATGGCTGGCACTGTGGGGGCATATATGTGGCACTGTGTGGGCATGTGTGGCACTGTGGGGGGCATTCCTGGCACTGGGGGCATATTTGGCACTGTGCGGTCATATATGGTACTGTCTGGCACTGTGGGGGGCATATCTGGCACTGTGTGGGCATATGGCTGGCACTGGGGGCATATCTGGCACTAAAGGGGCCTACGTAGCTGTGGGGGCATATGTGTGGCACTGTGGGGGCATATGGCTGGCACTGTGGGGCAATATCACTGACACGGTGGGGGCATACCTAGCACTGTGGGGGCATTTCTGGTACTGTCTGGCAGTGTGAGGGCATATGGCTGGCACTGGGGGCATATTTGGCACTGTGTGGGTATACCTGTTACTGTGGGGGTCATATGGCTGTCACTGGAGGCATATCTGGTACTGTCTGGCACTGTGGGGGCATATCTGGTACTGTCTGGCACTGTGGGGGCATATGTGTGGCACTGTGGGGGGCATACCTGGCACTGTGGGGGGCATATCTGGTACTGGCTGGCACTGTGGGGGCATATGGGTGGCACTGGGGGCATGTGTGGCACTGTGTGGGCATATGTGTGGCACTGTGGGGGGTATACCTGGGCATATGTGTGGCACTGCCTGGGCACTATAGAGGCCTAACTAGCAATGTGGGGGCATATCTGGTACTGTGGGGGCATATGTGTGTAACTGTGGGGGCATATGTGTGTAACTGTGGGTGCATATCTGGCACTGGGGGCATGTCTGGTACTGTGGGGTCATATGTGTGTAACTGTGGGGGCATATGTGTGTAACTGTGGGGGCATATGTGTGGCACTGTGGGGGGCATATGGATGGCATTGTGGGGGCATATCTGGTACTGTCTGGCACTGGGGGCATATGTGTGTCACTGGGGGCATATGTGTGTCACTGGGGGCATGTGTGGCACTGTGGGGGGCATACCTGGCACTGTGGGCATATTTGGCACTGCGGGGCCATATCTGGTACTGTCTGGCAATGTGGGGGCATATCTGGCACTGGGGGCATATCTGGTACTGTCTGGCACGGGGGGGGCATATCTGGCACTGTGGGGCATATATGGCATTGGGGGCATATCTGGTATTGTCTGGCACTGTGTGGTAGCATATGGCTGGCACTGTGGGGGCATATGTATGTTACTGTGGGGGCATATGTATGGCACTGTGGGGGCATATGTATAGCATTGTGGGGGGCATAGCTGGCACTGTGGGGGCCTATGTAGCTGTAAGGGCATATGGCTGGCACTGTGGGGCAATATGGCTGGCACTGTGGGGGCATACCTAGCACTGTGGGGGGGCATATCTGGCACTGTGGGGGCATTTCTGGTACTGTCTGGCAGTGTGGGGGCATATGGCTGGCCTGGGGAGATATCTAGTACTGGGGGCATATTTGGCACTGTGTGGGCATATGTGTGGCACTGTGGGGGGCATATGGCTGTCACTGGGGGGCATATCTGGTACTGTTTAGCACTGTGGGGGCATATGTGTGGCACTGTGGGGGGCATACCTGGCACTGTGGGGGCATATCTGGTACTGGCTGGCACTGTGGGGGCATATGGCTGGCACTGGGGGCATGTGTGGCACTGTGTGGGCATATGTGTGGCACTGTGGGGGGTATACCTGGGCATATGTGTGGCACTGTGGGGGCATATGTGTTGCACTGTGTGGGCATATGTGCGGCACTGTGGGGGCATATGTGTGGCACTGTGGGGGCATATGTGTGGCACTGTGGGGGCATATGTGTGGCACTGTGGGGGCATATGTGTGGCACTGTGGGGGCATATGTGTGGCACTGTGGGAGCATTTCTGCCCCAGACAAGGGGCATGGCCTTACTGGAGAAAACTACCTTACACCCCAATCTTTGGCCCTACACAAACAGACCTTTGCCACCACAGGAAGAACATTTTTTCACCATATTAAGCCCCATACAGCAATGTCCCCTGCAACATATGTCCCACACTGCAATGCCCGTGATACATTATGCCCTACAGTATAGCTTCTACACACTGGGTGTCATGCTCATTGCCAGGGGTTTTGATATGGGTGTCTTCATTGCCAGGGCTTTCATGCTCTGAGACGGGTGTCATTCTCATTGCCAGGGGTTTGTAATGCTTGTAGCCGGAAGACAGGTGTATAAAGTGCTCAGGTAGTTCCGCACCCCCTTTTTGTCTTTCTGTTAATCTTCCTGTCCAAACATATCTGGCACTGTGGGGGGCATGGCTGGCACTGTGGGGTCATATGGCTGGCACTGTGGGGGCATATCTGGTACTGTCTGGCACTGTAGGGGCATACCTGGCACTGTGGGGGCATATTTGGTACTTTCTGCTACTGTATGGGCATATGGCTGGCACTGGGGGCATATGTGTGGGCATACCTGGCACTGGGGGCATATCTGGTACTGTCTGGCACTGTGGGGGCATATGTGTGGCACTGTGGGGTCATAGCTGGCACTGTGGGGGCATATGGCTGGCACTGGAGGCATATGTCAGCTTACTTTGTCTCTGTCACTATGTAGTCCCACTGCATATTAGCTCTATTAATCCCTTTATTTCCTTATAGCTTCAGAAGCGTACAGAAATCGTGATTTATGGTCGTACCAGTCGGATTGAGCAGGGAGACAGGTGTATAAAGTTCTCAGGTAGTTCTGCACCCCCCTTTTTTATAACCCTTACCATACACACACCCTGCAGCCTACAACCCTAACCATATACCCATCCCGCAGCCTATAAACCTAACCATATAGCCACCCCGCAGCCTATAACCCTAACCACACATACACACAAAGCAGCCTTTAAACCTAACCATACACACACACCCCAGCCTATAACCCTAACCATATACACACACCCCAGCCTATAACCCTAACCATACACCCCCTGCAGCCTATTACCCTAACCATACACACCCTGCAGCCTATAACCCTAACCATGTACACACCCCGCAGCCTATTACCCTAACCATACATACACTCTGCAGCCTATAACCCTAACCATACATGCACACACACACCCAGCAGCCTATAACCCTACCCATACACACACCTCCGCAGCCCATAACCCTAACCATACACCCCCCGCCCACAGCCTATTACCCTAACCATACACACCCCGCAGCCTATATTCCCAACCATACACACATCCTGCAGCCTATTACCCTAACCATACACACACCCTGCAGCCTATAACCCTAACCATATATTGTTAAACATTTTTAAAAATCCAATGTTTATTCTTACAGTGAAATTTTACATTTCTGAATTAAAAAAATAAATTGAAAAAAAAAAGCTATGAAATTCCAAAGACAAAAAACCTTACCGTTTCACATGTACCATTAAGGCTTCTTACACATGATCTGGCATTTCTGAAACCTGTTGTAACTCTTCCACTCAAACTCCAAAAAGCAAGAAATTCTGATCATTAAGGCTGATGCCTTAATGGACGTGTTCCTTGCGCAATACAGATATGGTACGCCATCACAGCCTGTGGATAAGTGCAGATTCAGCACTCTCACAGAGTGAGATTGCTGTCACTCACACAATGGTGGAGCTGCTAATTCACAGATTTGTGTGCTCATTGGAATACACACATGCAGTCTATGCAACTGAAGGTCTGAGCAGTTATGTGGCACACTCATCCTAATAAGTACCTGTATCCTAATAAGTACCTGCAATCATTTAAAACTGTCTATACCTCTGAGTTGCTAGAATAAACACTATTACTAGAACTATCCCACTGAGGGTCCAACATCTTTCACACTCACTACATATATCCATTTCATTTAGTATTCTCATGCAGTTACCAGAAACATCTTTCATAATTGCAAAAACTATAATACTCCCAACTACTATGCTTCTACACTTTCTGCTCCTATACGCCTTCAGGCTGCTCTGTCTTCCCCAATCCCTACTGCTGTGTGTATTCCCTCATCCACACCAACGTGTCTTTTCCCATCTGCCTGCCCTGTCTTTCCACACAGATGCCACTGTTTCCTTCTATCTGAGCCACTGGCATCCCCTCTATTAGTGATACTCTGTCTCCCCCTCCATCCATGCTGCTCTGCCCGTCTCATCCATGACAGTTTCCTTCCATCTGTACTGCTGTCTCCCCTTTCCATCTGTACTGCTCTGTTTTCCCTTTGTCCCCTTTGCTCCGAACCCCCTCCCCCATCAGTGCTGTCTTTCCTCCAACTGCTCCTCTGTTTCCCACCCAATCGCATCACTCTCTTACCTTCCCTAATCTGTGCCACTCTTTTCCACCCATCTGCTTCGTTAGTCCCCCATCAGTGCTGCTTAGCCTTCCTACCATCTACGCATCTCTATTCCTCCCCATCTGCACCACACTGCCTCAACACCACTTTTACCCCATCCTCTCGGCTCTGTTTACTGCTCAGAACTTCAGTTGCATAGACTGCATGTGTGTATTCCAATGAGCACCACCATTGTGGTGCATCACTCTGTGAGAGTGCTGAATATGCACTTACCCACAGGCTGTGATGGCGTACCAAATCTGTATCGCGCAAGGAACACGGACGCCTTAATGATCGCAATTTCATTGCTTTTTGGTGTTTGAGTGGAAGAGTTACAACAGGTTTCAGAAATACCAGATCATGTGTAAGAAGCCTTAATGGGACATGTGAAACCGTAAGTTTTTTGTCTTTGGAATATATATATATATATATATATATATATATATATATATATATATATGGTACTCTTTACCTAGAACGGCGCCCATCGGGGTGCCCGCGATCACCGCGATTTTCCCATAGGGAACAATGTTAAAAAGCCAGATTGACCGCGATTTTGCATTCAATGCCTCAATGCCCGCGATTTTACCATAGGAATCAATGTTAAATGGGCTACAGAGCCCAAATAGGCTCAATTAACCCTTAAATGTCACCCCAATTTTTTTACGCCACCCCACGATCCACGCCAACCCGAAGCGTGGCGAGCGCAGCGAGCCCGCGAGGGGCGGCGGTACGCGTCCTCCGACCTTTTCATGCCCTACTATCCACGTCGGCGTGGAGTTGAGAATAGAATAGTGTGGCGAGCGCAGCGAGCCACCGAGCCCGAAGCGTGGCGAGCGCAGCGAGCCCCGCGAGGGGACGCGGATACCTTCACAGTTATACGCGTCCCCTCGCGGACTTCACAGGTGTCTGTGGCGACGCCGACACCTGTGAAGCCCGCGAAGGGACGCGTTTACCTGTGAAGGTATCCGCGTCCCCTCGCGGGGCTCGCTGCGCTCGCCACGCTTCGGGCTCGGTGGCTCGCTGCGCTCGCCACACTATTCTATTCTCAACTCCACGCCGACATGGATAGTAGGGCATGAAAAGGTCGGAGGACGCGTACCGCCGCCCCTCGCGGGCTCGCTGCGCTCGCCACGCTTCGGGTTGGCGTGGATCGTGGGGTGGCGTAAAAAAATTGGGGTGACATTTAAGGGTTAATTGGGTCTATTTGGGCTCTGTAGCCCATTTAACATTGATTCCTATGGGAAAATCGCGGGCATTGAGGCATTTTACATTAAAATCGCGGTCAATTAGGCTTTTTAACATTGTTCCCTATGGGAAAATCGCGGTCATCGCGGGTACACGATTTTGATGTACCCGCGATTTACCCGCGATGACCGCGATTTTTTACCCCCGACGCCCGCGATTCTGATCGCGGGCGCCGTTCTAGGTAAAGAGTACCACATATATATATATATATATATATATATATATATATATATATATATATTAGGGCGGAGTGAAAAAACTGAAATTGAGAAATTCAAAATCGGCTAGTGTGGGAAAGTTGTGACTTGACCTGAATAAGAAACGTGCAAAAGCATTTTGATCTGAGTCAACATCTTCTGTTCTGGCAAGAGGCCTAAAGTTTCACTTTTTAGGTGAAAATGACGAAACCTATGAAGATGCTCCAATCTAGTTATAATTATGTCAGGATGTCTTAGAGTGGTTCATTAATATACTTTAGCATAGTAAAAAACAGTACGAGCTTGTCCTAGTGCAAAGTGACTGACTGGCGGGAGAAAAAATCCCTAATAATTGACCCATTTTCATGGTCACAATTGTGAATATTGTGTGTTTTCTCCTGAACGTGTTTATAATAGAAGAAGCACAAATACACTGCATAATGGCCCTTAATCAGACCTGATCGCAGTACAAATTTGTTCTCAAAATGGGCAAAACAAATGCTGCATTGCAGGTGGGGCAGATGTAACGTGCTGAGAGAGTTAAATTTGGGTGGGGTGTGTTGAAACTGAAATCTAAATTACAGTGTAAAAATAATGCAGCCGGTATTTACCTTGCACAGAAACAAAATAACTCACACAAATCTAAAGGTGGCCATACATCTACAGATCGATTGTCAGATTGGGCCGGTTGGAACAAACAGCTGGTAATATCTGAATGACAGTAACTTCAGGCCTCTTGCCAGAACAGAAGATGTTGACTCAGATCAAAAAGCTTTTGCACGTTTCTTATTCAAGTCAAGTCACAACTTTTCCACACTAGCCGATTTTGAATTTCTCAATTTCAGTTTTTTCACTCCGCCCTAATATATATATATATATATATATATATATATATATATATATATATATATATATATATATATAGGAGTAGGCAAAGTAGCAGACAGCGGCACTCTGGGAATTTTCAAAAAACGTATATTAGTGCAAAAATAGCATACCATCGTTTCGGGGCATAAGGTACCCCTTTGTCAAGGTGAACAGTGCAGTAACTGCACTGTTCACCTTGACAAAGGGGTACCTTATGCCCCGAAACGTTGGTATGCTATTTTTGCACTAATATACGTTTTTTTAAAATTCCCAGAGTGCCGCTGTCTGCTTCTTTGCCTACTTCTGCACAACTGTTCCGGAAGGCACCTGGGTCCCTGACCAGCTGGGGGAGTGCCAGGTCAACACACACCTTGCTATATATATATATATATATATATATATATATATATATATATATATATATATATATACACATACTATTCCAATAGAAAGAGGCACACAGACTCCATTTTAAATGCGTGAAGAAGTATAATTGGGCAATCTCATCGAGCGCTTTCGGGGGATAACACCCCCGTCCTCAGGATATCAGCCCCAGCGTGCAAAATGTGGTTATACAGACACAGACCCATACCCCCAAAACACCTTAAATAAGAAAAGCAGCCTCCATTGCAGCGACCAAGTTGAAGGTTTGATCTTCAACTTGTCTGATCGGATACTTTCTGCGACCGAATTACAGGTATTAAACCGTGGTTTAAGCTTCGTACCTACGAACAGCCATAATGATTATAATTGGAAACTGAATTTACATAAATGCTCCAGGCAATTAAGGAGAAAATAATTTTTCCAGAATAAACCTACTGTGCAAGTGACCACGGTGTTTGATCATTTTTGTATCAAAAACATTGCGGTCGACGAGGGGGCGTGTAGAGGACGTCACTGACGTCAGACGCTAGACGCGCTGCAGAGACGCTGCCAGACGCCGATGCTGGAAGAGGTACATGAGCTGCCTTCAGCGCGGATACACGGAGAGACACACGGAGAGAGCCGGCGGGGAGGCAGAAGCTGAAAGCTTAAACACTTCACGCGGACACTGCCCAAACGCCGCTCGATAAACAGGCAGAGAAGCCGAAGGTGCATTAAAACACCGGACGCGGACACTCTGCTGAGAAGCGCTGAGGACGCCAAAGGAGGTGAGAGCGCCCTGGTGAAGCTGCAGCCGACACTTATATTATATGCACTCCAAAACGGGAAGAGAGGTCAGCAGATGCTGAAGGAGAAGGGGGATAGAAGCCTAAAACCCCCATGCCAGGGGTTGGAGCCTCTAACCCTACCCACCGTTAAAGTGCCAAGCTGTAAGTAAAAACCAGCAATAACAGAGAGCCTCTTGATAAATATACCTACTTACAAGTACCTTCTATATAATTTCACTGACCTGCTGCAACTAAAGAACAGCTCAAGGGGGCAAGTGGATGGTGGCCAATGTAGGGGGGAGGTAAGACCAACAAAGTACCCCCTGCCTGTGCCTCCCGCTCTACCCGCCAATATAGCTGCCAATAAAACTACAGTAAGCCAGCAGATACTGCAGAGACTTAGATAAGCCTCTGTTGGATACTAGCACTCCTATTTTCCCACTGGCTACTCCCTGAGAGAGACTGTCCCGTGCCACCATCAGCTGGACTCCCTGCATGGGCAGGTTGAGACCGCTTCAAACTCAGCCTGAAATTCAGCCTGAAATCTGACAGAGAAGGACAGACCGCCGACCAACATACCTTCCCCAACCAGCCTGCCTGTGAAAGAAGACAAAGAACAGGTAACAATAATCTTGAGTGATTTATGTGAAGGGACTGAACTCAGAGGGGGTCAAATAGCCAAAACACACTTAATTTTCGAACATGCATATTATCTTGAAGCAAATATAAGTGTATAGGGCTATTTGACAAGACCCCAGAAAGAGGTTAAATTATAGCTGTATATGACCAGTGGGAAAACTGGTAAAAAAATGGAAAGGAGAGTACTTACACCCAGAAAAGCAAGGCGTCAGGAAACATGGGAAGAGTAAAAAATGAGTGACGTCCACCCCATCACCTTTTAAGCCCTAAAACAACCTGAACTAGAATGACTAAAAAAGGAAAAAAGATATAAATATGTTAAAATAAATATTATTTGCTATTTAAGGGAGAAAGCGCCAGAGGAGGGGAGGAGAAATTGAAGGAGAATTAACTGAAATGCCTCCAAAAAGAGATAAGAACTCTCTAAACACTTCAACAAATTTCTTTAAAGCTGCAAGCACAAAACCCAAGGACAAACAAAAGGAGAGACAGTCAACTTCTAGCCAAGTAAGCACTGCGGCGACACTAGAATCTAACCCCTCCTCGCCGGAGGCACAAGAAAATATGGATGAACCTATAACGCTGCGCAAGATGCTACAACTGCTAGCAGACCTTAAAAATTATATATCCTTAGAAGTCCGAGGGTCAATACAAGACTTAACCAAAGAAATAACAGAATTGGGTAACAGAACAGACCAAATAGAGACAAAGCTTACAGACCGGGCAAGAAGGAGTAATCTTAAAATAAGGGGCATCCCAGAAACAGTACAGATAAAAAATCTGGAACAATATGCTCAAGACACTTTTCAGAAGTTATTACCAGAGATTCCAAAGACACAGATGCTGATAGACAGAATTCATAGACTGCCTAAATCAAAAAAAGCCCCAGAAGAGGCGCCAAGAGATGTAATTTTGAAACTCCATTATCCACAAGTTAAAGATGAAATCCTAAGAGCAACCAGAGATACAGCGGGCCTAAAAGCCTTAGGACCACTACAGATCTATAATGATCTATCAGTACAAACCCTGATGAAAAGGAAGTCATTGGCAAAGATCACAAATGCCCTGAGACAAGCCAACGTCCCATATAAATGGGGCTTTCCAGTCAAATTAATAATTAAACACCAAGGCGAAACCAAGATTGCTGTAACAGAAGAAGAAGGGTGTCAACTATTGCATGAATGGAAAATTCCATACTTTGAAGAAACAACAACATCACCCCAACAACTCCAACTGTAATGGACTAAAGTAGCTTAAAAACCAAAAACTTAGTTAGTCTGTTCAAGACAGGAAAAGAGAAAGGAACAAAGGACTAATTATAACATATTGTCCAGCCCAGAATTGGGGGAACAATAGATTTGACACCAATATAAACAAATGTTTAATTATATTGAATAGAGCAACTAGAAATATTATAGTCAGGAAGTCCCCAAAAGAGGAAAACATGATGAATATTCTTCTCTGTAAATTTCTTTGTCCCTTTAGTTTTCCTCCCTTCCTCTCCCCTCCTTGTACAATAGGATCCCTCTAATATTTCCTATCCCCATTCCGAACCCCTCCCTATGCTTCCTTATGTCCCCTCTTTTCCCCTCCTTTCCTCCCCTCTCCCTCCCCCCTTTTCCTCCCCCCTTGTTTAGCTATGTACTCATCCGGATACCCACTCTCTTCTTCCTGTTTATTTTAATATCATAATATTCACACACGAAGACCCTATAACATTATGAAATATATTAAAACCACTAAAATTTAAATCACTTGGGGGGGAGGGGGGAAGGGCGGGGAGGGAGGAGGGAGGGTAAGGGATACATATTAATCACGGAATAATATATAACTAAGTTACACCAATCCACACCAATAGAGTCCTGGGGGGGGGGGGGGGGTTGTTGGGGTCTGTTTTTTTTTTTCCCTCACTAGATACACTATACACTAAGAGCAAGTAATACAGAGAGGAAGGTACTGGATGTCTGGAGACAGTAGTAGAGATAACACAGAATATATGCCTCGCCCCCTCTCTCCCCCAAAGAGAGAGGAGGAGGAGGAGGTAAGAGAGAAGAATAGAGCAAGGGAAGGAGGAATTTAAATCCTCTCTCTCTCGCCCTGTTTTTTTTTTTTTTTGAGGGAAAACAAATAATATCTCCCATATACTCGGGAAGTTAAATAAATAATTATATGAGAAAGACAAGAAACGTTAGCGGAACAGGTTATTAATAAATAAAGTTAAGATTAAATATAAGGTGATGGGTAGAATCTAACACTACCCCTATAGAAATAAAGGGGTTGGGATCATTTGGCCTATTGCATTATGGTAGAAAGTCATTAGGTCGAATCCATTAGGTCGACATGCTAAAAGGTCGACATGACTCTAGGTCAACATGGGAAAAGGTCGACATGATTCTAGGTCGAAAGGTCATTAGTTCGACAGGTCATTAGTTCGACAAGGTCATTAGTTCGACATTGTCTATGTCGACATTCACAAGGTCGACATGGGGTTTTTCACTGTTTTTTTACCTGAATGTCAACACAGTCGACATGGACACAGTTTAAAGTGCACTGCATCCCCTCGCATCGCTCGCTGCGCTCGCAATGCATCGGGCACGGTGCCTCGCTACGCTCGGCACACTATTTTATTCTCCCACCACGCCCTAGTGGATGGTAGGGCATGAAATACCGCCTGTCGGCACATGTTGGCTCAAAAAACAGTGAAAAACTCCATGTCGACCTTGTGAATGTCGACATAGACAATGTCAAACTAATGACCTTGTCGAACTAATGACCTGTCGAATTAATGACCTTTCGAACTAGGATCATGTCGACCGTTTCCCATGTCGACCTAGAGTCATGTCGACCTTTTAGCATGTCGACCTAATGGATTCGACCTAATGACTGTCGACCATAATGCAGTAGACCAAATGACCGCATCCCAAATAAAGATAGTCTCAAGAAATAGAGACCAAAAAGTGCTCTTATTAAAGAGCCAGGTATATATGTTGCGTAAAAGGTTTATGTCTATGTATAAAGAAATGTATGTTTTAATTGTTAATGTTGTTATAAATGTTGTAATGTCAGGTGGTACAGGTTCGTTTCAACTAAAGCAAGGTGTAGAGAGACTACAAACAATAAAGGGAAAGCGTCTCCATAAATGGTTAGATAAATGATAAAACTATTATCACTGAATATAAAGGGACTGAATGCCCCACAGAAGAGGAAATACCTCCTCCAATACTTAAATTCCCAGAAAATAGACATAGCTGCAATACAAGAGACACACTTTTCTAAAATAAATACACCTAAACTTCAGGACCATAATTACACAAGGATTTATTTCTCCAGCGCAACATGTAAAAAAAGGGGAGTTGCAATATTAATAAACAAAAAATTTAATTGGGCAATAGAGACGCAGGTAGTGGATAAGGAGGGAAGATATATCATATTGAAGGGGACATTGGAGGGTCAGTCAATAACATTAGTAACAGTGTATGCGCCCAACAGCGCACAGGAGAAATTTTTTAAGAAAGTATTAAAAGAAACACAAAGAATAGGAGGGAAAACAATAATAATGTTGGGCGACTTTAATGTGACTATGGACCCCCAAATGGACAAAACAAACGTAGGGAAATTAAAAACAACAAAAGTAGTTTGTGGACTCTCGAAAAGAATTTATGAAATGCTAATAGAAGCACAATTATACGATATATGGAGAATTAAAAATCCTACTACGCGTGACTATACGTTCTTTTCGAACGCCCACAAAACTTACTCTAGAATAGACCTAATATTGACAGATAGAACAACCCTCCAACAAATTAAAAAAGTAGAAATACTCCCAACAACAATATCAGATCACGCCCCGATAATGACCATCTGGGAAAACACAGCACCAGTAAATAAACAGAGAATAGGGAATTTCCCTAAACACTTACTCAAAAAAACTGAAATAAAAATTCAAATAGCAAACTTAATAGATGAATATTGTGCAAATAATAATCCTGAAGAAACTAACCAAATTAACTACTGGTGTGCCCTTAAGGCAGTACTTAGGGGGAATATTATTCAGATTTGTTCAAGAATAAAAAAAGAAGAAGAAAGGAATCAAGTAGAACTACAGAATCAGATAATAAAATTAGAAAATGAACATAAAAAATCACCATCAAACAATAAAATACTGGAAAATTTAAATAAATTAAGAGATCAAGTAGAAAACAACAACACTAAACAAATAAGGGAAAATATGCTACATTTCCAACAGAAGCTTTACACAGAAGGTAATAAGGCCTCAAGACTATTAGCAAGAAAAATTAAGGGTAAAAAAACACGAAAGGAAATAAGAGAAATATATAATAAAAATGGAAGTAAGATCGCGAACCCAAACGAAATCGCAAACATATTTGCAGATTATTATAAAAATTTATATAATCTAAAAGAAGATAAAGATATATTCCAACCCACAAGAAAAACAATAGAAGATTTCTTAAATAACCAAAACCTTCCAAAATTAAAGAAGGACCAAATAGAAAACTTAAACAAATCTATAACTACTCAAGAAATAGAAGAAACTATTAAAACATTGAAACAACATAAAACCCCAGGTCCAGATGGATACATCAATGAGTTTTATACACATTTTCATGCGAAAATAGCGCCAATTCTTCGAGACACATTTGAAGCAGCAATAGAACTAGAAAAATTCCCAGTTAAGATGTTGGAGGCACGTCTGGTGACCATCCCGAAGGAAGGGAAGGACGCCAGATGTGTCCAAAACTAATAGGCCGATAGCACTGTTGAATTCAGACATAAAAATGTATGCGAAGATAATGGCAAATCGCCTTAGCTACTATCTCCCACAATTAATAAAAGAGGAACAAGTGGGCTTTGTGAGAGATAGGCAGGGAACTGAAAACATAAGGAAAGCAATAAATATAATGGAACACTTCTCAAAAAAAGAACTTCCACTTATGGTGTTGTCGCTTGACGCACAAAAAGCTTTCGACCGCCTCAACTGGGAATACATGGAGGTAGTCTTGAAGAAATTTGGGATAGAAGGAACATTCCTCAAAGCAATCCTAGTGTTATATTCGAACCCAACAGCACATGTATACATAAACAATAAAACTTCCTATACAGTAGATTCCCTATCTCAAATGGGACAAGGCAGGGCTGCCCACTCTCGCCAATTATTTTTGTGCTCTCGATAGAGCCTTTTGCAGAAAGTATAAGAACAACCCAAGCAATAAAAGGCCCGGTAGTCAACAAAGATCAATATAAAGTTCTCTTATTTGCAGACAATGTATTATTAATGCTTACGGAACCAGAGAAATCAATAGAGATATTAATGGGAATTATAGATGAATATGCAAAAGCATCATATTACAAACTAAACAGAAAAAAGACAGAGGCCTTGCCAATGAACATAGAGAAAGGAAAACTATCGGAATTAAAAGAAAAATATAGATTTAATTGGAAAATAAAAACAATAAAATATCTGGGAATAAATTTGGTAGAGAAGGATGAAAATTTAATAGAATATAACTATACGCCAATGCTGGAACAGCTAAAAAAGAAAACTAAGGATTGGATAAATCATGAGGTCAACTGGCTAGGAAGAGTAGCATCCTTTAAAATGTTTCTCTTACCAAAGCTTATGTATTTGTTCAGGGCAATACCACGACTATTGCCAAAATATTGGCTAAATAGGTTCAATACAGTCCTGAATAAATACATATGGAAAAATAAAAAAACAAAAATAGCAAAAAAATATCTAGTTAGACCAAAAAAAAAAGGAGTAGCACTTCCAGACTAAGAATCATATCAACAAGCATGTATAATAAATCAAGTATCAGGATGGGTGGGGAAAGAAAAAAAAATCATGGGTAAAATTAGAGGATGACTTAATAGGCCACCTGGACGTAGAGGAATTACTTTGGATACCATCAAAGAATAGAAATATAACTAGTTCAACTCCCAAAGCAATAAAGGAGACCCTGAAGGTGTGGGATACTATATTAACTACAAAAAATAAATTAAGACAAACTGAAATAAGAACAATAGCAAAATGTATTCCACACTTAAATCTGAAAGACTGGGAAGGTAAAGGTATAAAAAATTTAAAAGATATATATTCAGTAGAAGGACTATTATCTTTTGCACAACTACAGACAAAATATGACATATTGACAGTAGATTTTTATAAATATTTACAAATAAGGAGCTGGCTGGCTGAGTCCCCAACATCCGAAGACACACTAGAAAACCTCCCTAATATTTTGTTAAACAAGATAAAAAATAGAAATTATAAAGGGGGAATCACATTTTGGTATGGTTATATTTTGAATAATAAACTAGAGGAGAAGATCATACCACAATTTAGATGGGAGCAAGAACTAAAGGTGTCCTTGGATGAAGGGGAGTGGGCCAGCCTGTTTAATTCAATCCATGGAATGACCAAATCCAGTTCTCACATTGAAAAATTAAGACTATTCTATGCGGTGTATTTAACACCAGAAAGAATTAACAAATTCTGTCCTCAACAACCAAATATATGTTGGAGATGTATGGAGGAAAGAGGTGATTTGTTGTATATCTTTTGGACATGTAAGGGCCTAAAAGAGCTATGGTACGAAATTGAAAGCCTAATTTGCCAAGTAACAGGAGTAAAAATAACCTTAACCCCCAAATGGTCCTGTTACACATATATAACAAAGAAGAGAAAATAAAAGATAAATACGTAATAAACCAGATATATATTGCAGCTAAAACTGCAATAGCACAGAACTGGAAACAAAGCCATGCACCAAAGTTAAATTTAGTAATGAGTAAAATAAACTATGCATACAAGATGGAAACAATAGATTTACAAGAAAGTAATACAACAAAAAAATGGCAAGCATGGAGAAAATATGTGGAAAAAAACACCACCTGGGGGGATCCAAGAACAGCCCTAAGTACAAGATTAAGATTTAGAATAAGATTAAAAGTAAGAATAAAATTAAGAAACCTATAAAACCTTAGAAACAAAACACCATATGCCTACCATCGTATAACTAAGAATAGCGAATATGAACCTGTAAATGTTAAATGTTTGTATTGGAATGTAAGTGTATATATGTGAGATATAATTACGTGCATGCTCATGTTAAATATATCTAAATGTTTGTAACATAAATGTTTTAAAAAATGAAATAAATATTCAAACCTAAAAAAACAAAAACATTGCGGTCAAATTTTGATCCGCCCTCCCAGAATGGTTTGATAAAAACCTTTACAAGGTTAATGGATGATTCCATGAACAGATTTTTAGCGACTCCCTACACCATTCGACCAAATTTGTCCAAAGAGGAGGTTGGGGCACTGAGGACCTTGGAAAAAGACAAATCCATAGTCATCCGACCAGCCGATAAAGGCAGGGCCACGGTGATTATGAACATTGAGGATTACAGGCAGGAGATTTTGGGACAATTAGCGGACACTGAGGTCTATGACCGCCTCCCTAGGGATCCCACCATTGTGTTTCAGAAGGAAGTTTTTACAGTATTAGATGCAGCCTTAAAGACCAAATTGCTCCCTGAAAAAGTGGTACGGATTCTAAAGGTCCAGCATCCCTGTCTTGTATACCTTGCCAAAACTACACAAGGACCCTGTGAAACCGCTAGGCCGACCTATTATCTTGCCACGGGGGTCTCTCCTGTAACCGGTTTCACAACTACTAGATAGTGTTCTCCATCCTTTTCTCCCTTTGGAGCAGACATTCTTGAAGGACACTAACTCTTTTCTCCTTGAGCTTAAAGAGATCGGGACGATTCAGAAGGGTGCCCTTTTGTGCTGCCTTGATGTATGCAGTCTGTATATGTCAATCCCCCATGCCGGGGGTTTGAGATCGATGAAGGAGTTTTTGATTAGATACCTGGACCCCACGATTTTTTATCACAATTTGTTGTTGTCACTATTGGAGATGACGTTGTGTAGGAATTTCTTCCTGTTTGCAGGGGCCTACTATATTCAGCGTAGAGGGTGTGCAATGGGGTCTTCCGTTGCCCCCTCTTACATGAATATATACATGTTCACTCAGGAACGGGACCTCTTCTTCGAGGACCAAGACATCTGGGGACACGTCATGTTGTATCTAAGATACATAGATGACGTGTTCCTCATTTGGACTGGGGCGAGGAGAGGTTTCTGAACTTGATGCGGGACATAAACTTGAGGAGCCCCTTCATTAAATTTACGTTTACCTACAGTGAGGTTAAGGCCAATTTTCTCGATGTGTCAGTGCTTTTAAAGAATCTACTCGTGGAAATAATGCCCTCCTGAACTTGAACTAACAGGAATACTCTTCTTAGAGCCTCAAGTCATCACCCACCCTCCCTCAAGCGGGGCCTACCCCTGTCTCAGATGTTAAGAGTGGCCCGCTTGACTAGTAACAGGGAGAGATTACCAGAAGAGTTAGATCAGATGGTAGTAAAGTTTTTGAATAGGGGATACGACCAGAAGCTTCTCCTGTCACAGAAACAACAGGTGTTAGATATGGAACCAGATAAGAGGATCCCGTGGGTTCATGAATTTTCTCTTGCAAAAAAATTTTTTAAGATTGACCTGAGTTGGCGCACTGCAGCCTGAGTGTCTGTACTAATCCCTGGTTATCACCCTATTACCAAACATACAGAAAGTGGGAATTTCCAAGTCTCTGGCGTAATACTTGAATAAAGGTGAGTCTAAGGGTCCTCAGATATCTTCACAATTTCCAAGAAACAATTCTCAAAAAAGAATGGAAAAGAAAGGAGGGGATCAGTTGTTATACTGGTTCAAATTGTAATAGCTGTAATGGGGCATATACAGAAGAAGGATAGATGGGCATACCCCACTCACGGTAAGTAGAGCGGTGTGCAGACACGTAGCGGTTTCTTGTCCTGGTCCTCTGTTCCTTCTGTTCTTTTTCTTCCTCTTTTTCTTTTATAGTTTTCCTCCTTCTTGTTCTATTTTTGATGGTAGTTCTTCCACTCAGTGAGTTGTGTAGAATATGGAAGTAAAGGTTCCAGATTAGTGTATTGATCAATAACGTTATATAAAGCCCCGTGCAGTTTGGGAAGAAGCTAGGTGATCGTACCTTACTCACCCAAGATAGGAGCAAGAGACGTTTATAAAGGTATCTTTTAGGTATATATATTAAATCCAAGGTAAGTCATAAGTTGTGCGTACCGCACTTACGTGAAGAAGTGCTGAGTATGTGCCCGTAGCGTGTTCTTGTTTTCACTGTGTGTCCACTGTCACCATTGAAACCCCAAAGGTTTCTTTTTCTCTCGGTAGAGATGTGATTCAATGGGTAAAGGTGATGAAAAAGACAATATTAGTGCCTCGATACTTAATTATTTTAACTGAATCTACGGTTAATATGTTAACCGGTATGGTTAAGATAACACTCCGTGTGATTCAAGGAAGATAGTGATCGTACCTTACTCACCCAAGATTAGAGTAAGATACATCTATAAAAGTATCTTTCAGGTGTGAGTAGGGAGTCCAAGGTAGAAAATGAATTGTGCGTACCGCACTTACGTGGAAAGATGCTGAGTATGTGCCCGTAGCGTGTTCTTGTTTCCACTATCTGTCCACTGTCACCGTAGGAGCCAATCTTTTTCCTCTCAATGGTGGTTCAGTAATCAAAGAATAATGGTAAAGCAGTGTTAGTGCCTAATAAGTATTTCTCTATAAGGAGAAGGTAAGTGGTTGTGCCTTTAAGGTGAATAGAGGTACTGAGTGGTGTACCAAGACTCACACGGTGATGTGTGGAGGAATACCCAAAAAGGTTTCTTTTACAGGAAGGAAGAATTTCACCGCCTTTCGTGATTATGTGGATAGATGAAATATATATACCCAGGGGTCATACGGCAAATAGATGATATGCGTACCAAAACTTACAAATGTGTAAGTGTTTCACCTCCTATAATGGTTTCTTTAATTCGGTAGTAGCAATTGTTCCCAAAAAAGGGGGTATTCTTGACAAAAAGGAGATATTTTTCTTAAAAAAGTTCTTTATTATACAGTAGAAAAAACGAATAAAAAATCCTCCATCCCAACAATGGAAGGATGTACAGAAGTCCCAGATCTAGCAGCAAAAAACAGTCCAATATTGACCCGAATTTAAAAAAAAAAAAAAAACAAGTTAAAAAAATACATACAGTATATCCAAATGGTATCCGGAATGGTGAAGAAGATGATGGCTGCTCACTCTCCACAGTACTCATCGACGCGTTTCGGTGTCTAGGAACACCTTTTTCAAGACATGTCTGTGGAGAGTGAGTGTCCATCTTTTATACCTAGAGCAGCCTATCATGTTAGACAGGAAGTGAGGTTTCTAATAGACTTCCTGTTATGTATAATTACATAGTACACTTTAAAAACCATATATAACATTCATATATTCGCCTTACATAAGGTTATACATCATATATAATTTTAAAAAATAATACATCACACAATGTCTACATTTTGACACGTTATTTTTTCAGTCAGGAAGACGGTCGCCATGACAACGTGTATATGACTTCCGGAATAAGCCGTGGATACTTTTGTTAAAAAGGATCTAAAATGTCCCCAACGACAATAGAGCGATAAAGAGGATGTCCGTTTGGTAATTGCAATGCCCATGTCGAAACCTCATATGAAAGCCAGAGAAAAAATGTAAAACGGCAGTAGCGTGTTTTACTTCCTGGTTTGACGGTGTATGGACCGCAAACTACGGAAGCCGCAGTGGATCAAACTGCTGTAGAAAGCAAAGAATATATAAAACAGCCGGGAGGAGATACGTCGCGTCATGGACCCGCCGGCTTCCGGTTGCTGGACCACAAAAACGTGTCCAACCTTACCTCAAAAGAAAAACTGGCCATGAAAAACTTGAAAGAAAATAAAAAAATTATAGTTAAGCCAGCTGACAAAGGGGGGGGGGGGGGTTGTTATACTTGACACAGAAAAATATGAGGCTGAAATTATGAGACAGCTAGAAGACAAACAAACATAAAAAAAACTAAGAGGAGACCCAACCTCCAACACTTTACAAAAATTAGAAGAACTCATCAAAGTAGCTTTGGGCAGAAATATTATAACCCCGGGGGAAGCTAAATTTCTCTTCAATGAGAGCCCAACCACCCCGGTGATGTACATCCTGCCCAAGGTGCACAAAAGCCTTATAGATCCCCCTGGGAGACCTATAATCTCCGGTATAGAATCTATTACTTGCAACCTTTCAATGTTTGTTGACTATCACCTCCAACCTTTGGTCTCGCTAAATAAATCTCACCTCAAAGACACTGGCGACTTTTTGAAATTAATTGATTCTATCACATGGAAAGATAACTTTCTTCTTGTCACTGCAGACGTTGGTTCTCTGTATACCATAATCGAACACGATTTGTGATACAGAGTTCTAAGCACTTCCTCTCTCTTTCAGACAAACCTCAGGGTCTGCAGGAATATATTCTCAACAGCATAGCATTCATTTTACAAAATAATTTCTTCCTCTTTAACGAGAATTTTTGGTACTTATGTAGTATCTGGGCGTCCGATTTAGAAATCGGATCGCATCGTATCGCATCGCATGCGACCAAATCGTATGCGATGCGATGGTCAAGATTTTTCCATAGGATTCAATGTTAAAATGGTCTGAGTCCATTTTAACATAGAATTCAATGGGAAAAAGGGTCCTTTTCCTTTCCCCACTATCCAAGTGGGCATGGAGTTGGATACAAACCTGTGGCGAGCGTAGTGAGCCACCGAGCCCGAAGCGTGGCGAGCGTAGCGAGCCCCGCGAGGGGACACAGAATACTTTTTAAGAAATATGCGTCCCCTCGCGGGGCGCGCTTCGCTCGCCACGCTTCGGGCTCAGTGGCTCGCTGCGCTCGCCACGCTATATAAAATCAACTCTATGCCCACTTGGATAGTGGGGAAATGAACAAGACCTTCTTAACATTGAATCCTATGCAAAATCGCATCGAATCGCATCGCATCGCATCTGATTGTATGCCTTAAGGTAAGGCATACAATCACAAAATCGGCAGCCCAGATACTACATAAGTACCGAATTTTTATATCCAGTGCACAGGGACAGCGATGGGCACCAGATTCGCCCCGAGCTATGCCAACTTATTTATGGGGGCATGGGAGCTCAACACCATCTGGGCTAACAACCCATTCGGGGCGAATCTGGTGACCTTCGCTAGATATATAGATGACATCTTTTTTGTGTGGGATGGAGACAGAGAAACCCTCATAAGATTTTGCGATACACTCAACAATAATGATCGTAATATAAAACTAACATTTGAAATTGATGAAAAGAGCATTAACTTCCTTGACATCACTGTATACATTGAAGAGGGGATCTTACAGCATAAAAACTTTAGAAAACCAACAGATTCGGGTACCTACAGTATATCCCTGCTTCCAGCTGTCACCATAACCAATGGCTGAATTCCATACCTAAGGGCCAATTTCAACGTCTGAGGCGCAATTGTTCTGATGACAAAATCTTCTTAGAACAAGCTAACGATATGAAATCCAAATTCATAACTTGTGGATTCGAAAATCAGAAACTAGAAAGGGAAATAGAACCACTAAAAAAGAAAGTTACTCCTATAAATGCAGACAAAAAGAATATTAAAAATGATTCCTATGCACTGGCTTTTATCTCAACATATATGGAGGAACACAGAAAAATAGAGAGAATCTTTAAAAAGCATTGGAAGGTTTTATTGTGCGACCCCGTGTTGAAAAATATTATACCAGAAATGCCAAAACACATTTACCGTAAGGCACCCAATATCCGATCCAATTTAGTTAAAAGCAATTATGTTAACAAACCCCCTATGACAAGGATCACCTCAAAGGGCTTCTACCGGTGTGGCAGCTGTATTGGGTGCAAGAACATCAAGAGTGATGGAAATAACAAAATTACTAAGTATGAGATAAATGGCTTTAAAATGGATATAAAGGATTTTATCACATGTAACGTGAAGAATGTATACACCATCAAATGTAGTTGTGATAAACACTATATCGGTCGGACAACTAGGGCACTGAAAATAAGGCTAGGGGAACATATTAGAAACATCAAATAAGGCTTGGAATGCCATGCGTTATCGGCACACTTTAAAAATGTACATAACTGTTCCCCTGCTGAAATAGTGTCCTTCTGTGGACTTAAAGTGGTCAACAAAAATATCAGACTTAATGATAACACCTCCTCTTTAGCAAAATCTGAAATGAATCTCATTTACAATTGTAAGACTTTGCTGCCCGGAGGTTTAAACAGTGACTTCGAGCTGAAGTGGTTTCTATGAGTACCACTTCAGCTCACCATCTGTTGCCATATATGTACATTCATCATTGTACTGTGAAATTCGGCTTTGAGAATTCTTTTGTATAACTCCTTTTTGTTATTTATTACAGAGGAACGTGTCGCTATGACAACGAGTACTACAAGGAATCAACAGCCATCACACTTCCGCAATTGTGCGGCTCAATCCCCGGAAGTTACCGGAAGCTCCCGTAGTATGCGGTCCAGCAACCGGAAGCCGGCGGGTCCATGACGCGACGTATCTCCTCCCGGCTGTTTTATATATTCTTTGCTTTCTACAGCAGTTTGATCCACTGCGGCTTCCGTAGTTTGCGGTCCATACACCGTCAAACCAGGAAGTAAAACACGCTACTGCCGTTTTACATTTATTCTCTGGCTTTCATATGAGGTTTCGACATGGGCATTGCAATTACCAAACGGACATCCTCTTTATCGCTCTATTGTTGTTGGGGACATTTTAGATCCTTTTTAACAAAAGTATCCATGGCTTATTCCGGAAGTCATATACACGTTGTCATGGCGACCGTCTTCCTGACTGAAAAAATAACGTGTCAAAATGTAAACATTGTGTGATGTATTATTTTTTTAAATTATATGATGTATAACCTTATGTAAGGCGAATATATGAATGTTATATATGGTTTTTAAAGTGTACTATGTAATTATACATACTGTAACAGGAAGTCTATTAGAAACCTCACTTCCTGTCTAACATGATAGGCTGCTCTAGGTATAAAAGATGGACACTCACTCTCCACAGACATGTCTTGAAAAAGGTGTTCCTAGACACCGAAACGCGTCGACGAGTACTGTGGAGAGTGAGCAGCCATCCTCTTCTTCACCATTCCAGATACCATTTGGATATACTGTATGTATTTTTTTAACTTGTTTTTTTTTTTTTAAAAATTCGGGTCAATATTGGACTGTTTTTTTGCTGCTAGATCTGGGACTTTTGTACATCCTTCCATTGTTGGGATGGAGGATTTTTTATTCGTTTTTTCTACTGTATAATAAAGAACTTTTTTAAGAAAAATATCTCCTTTTGGTCAAGAATACCCCCTTTTTTGGGAACAATTGCTACTACCGAATTAAAGAAACCATTATAGGAGGTGAAACACTTACACATGTGTAAGTTTTGGTACGCATATCATCTATTTGCCGTATGACCCCTGGGTATATATATTTCATCTATCCACATAATCACGAAAGGCGGTGAAATTCTTCCTTCCTGTAAAAGAAACCTTTTTGGGTATTCCTCCACACATCACAGTGTGAGTCACGGTACGCCACTCAGTACCTCTATTCACCTTAAAGGCACAACCACTTCCATTTACCTGCTCCTTATAGAGAAATAATTAATTATTAGGCACTAACACTGCTTTACCATTATTCTTTGATTACTGAACCACCATTGAAAGGAAAAAGATTGACTCCTACGGTGACAGTGGACAGATAGTGGAAACAAGAACACGCTACGGGCACATTTGTACTCAGCATCTTTCCACGTAAGTGCGGTACGCACAATTCATTTTCTACCTTGGACTCCCTACTCACACCTGAAAGATACCTTTATAGATGTATCTTACTCTAATCTTGGGTGAGTAAGGTACGATCACTATCTTCCTTAAATCACACGGGGTGTTATCTTAACCATACCGGTTAACATATTAACCGTAGATTCAGTTAAAATAATTAAGTATCGAGGCACTAATATTGTCTTTTTCATCACCTTTACCCATTGAATCACATCTCTACCGAGAGAAAAAAAACCTTTGGGGTTTCAATGGTGACAGTGGACACACAGTGAAAACAAGAACACGCTACGGGCACATACTCAGCACTTCTTCATGTAAGTGCGGTATGCACAACTTATGACTTACCTTGGATTTAATATATATACCTAAAAGATACCTTTATAAACGTATCTTGCTCCTATCTTGGGTGAGTAAGGTACGATCACCTAGCTTCTTCCCAAACTGCACAGAGTGTTATATAACGTTATTGATCAATACACTAATCTGGAACCTTTACTTCCATATTCTACACAACTCACCGAGTGGAAGAACTACCATCAAAAATAGAACAAGAAGGAGGAAAACTATAAAAGAAAAAAAAAAGAGGAAGAAAAAGAACAGAAGGAACAGAGGACCAGGACAAGAAACCGCTACGTGTCTGTACACTGCTCTACTTACCGTGAGTGGGGTACGCCCATCTATCCTTCTTCTGTATATGCCCCATTACAGCTATTACAATTTGAACCAGTATAACAACTGATCCCCTCCTTTCTTTTCCATTCTTTTTTTAGAATTGTTTCTTGGAAATTGTGAAGATATCTGAGGACCCTTAGACTCACCTTTATTCAAGTATTGCGCCAGAGACTTGGAAATTCCCACTTCATGAATTTTCTCTGTCTAGCCCGATTGCACAACATGCTTCTAGGGCACTATGGCCTATTATAAAAACTGACCATGAGCTCATTGGCCTTAGGGACCACAAACCACTACTGGCATACACCAGGGGAAGAAACTTAAGAGACCGCTTGGTCCACACGGACATTTCTGAATTCTCTAATATAGTTCCGCCTAATGTTTATGTAAAACCCCCAGATTGTTATAGCTGTGGTTCCTGCATCACATGCAGTTATATGATTAAATGCAAGGAATTCCAACACCCACATTGTGCCAAAAAATATGAGACCAGATCGGTTCTTACATGTTCGTCAACACACGTGGTCTATGCCATAATTTGCCCATGTGGCCTTTGGTATGTTGGGAAAACGACCCATAAGTTCAATGAAAGTATGGAGGCACACAGGTCGTCTATTGATCTCAACCATAAAGGCCAGGATGTGGACCAACCGGTTCCACGCCACTTTAAATGAATGGGTCATCCCCTGTCATCTTTAAAGTACTTTATGATTGAACAGGTACAAGCAAGTCCTTGTGGTGGTGATAGGGCTAAAAAGCTCTTGATTAAGGAAACACAGTGGATCTTGAGGTTGGGGACCACCAAACCGGGTGGCCTCAACGACAAGGTCAATTGGAATAGCCTAACTTGATGCAATATTTAGTTCAGATAGTGTAGTCTTATGCTCGGTGGCCAGTGCTATATTCCTGATATTGACCAAATTATTCTGCAATGTATGTATTTTTATATGGAGTATTGTTGATATGATGTTTTATTCGTAGGTGTATTATGCATTTGTTTCTTGTAGCATTCCTTGTGTCAGGTTTCACATGTATTTTTAATGTATCACAGATGTCCCTGTTCCCTAGCATTGGCAGCAATTGGAGCTGGTGACGTCAGTGACTGGGGTCGTGGTCTCCACCTGCTGGTACGAGGATGTGGTGGTCTGGAACAGAACTCCCTGCGCCTGACAGGAAGTTGAGTGACGCGGTTTCCGGTGACACGGACGGACAGGTGAGCAATCAAGATGTTTGTTATTTATGGTGTTTTTGGGGGTATGGGTCTGTATAACCACATTCTGCACATTGGGGCTGATATCCTGAGGACAGGGGGTGTTATCCCCCGAAAGCGCTCGATGAGATTGCCCAATTATACTTCTTCACGCATTTAAAATGGAGTCTGTGTGCCTCTTTCTATTGGAATAGTATGGAGTTATTTTAAGAGAGCACTGCCGAAGTTGGATACTATAATTAGAGTGCCGGCATAAAAGGAAAAGTATATATATGTATATGTGTATATATATATATATATATATATATATATATATAGTACATCCCTGCAGGTAAACAGAGAAGACCAGCACCAGTCCATTTTAAATTTTTAAATATGCAGATTTATTGTCCAACAAAGGACATCTCAATGCTAAATATTCCAGCATAGTAAAGTGACACCCAACAGGCAAATACTCATCACATATTGGTCCTCGTCCTCGACGGCCATTTCGGTGCCCACATCACCTTTGTCAAGAGGGGTCATCAACCTAATAGCACCTTGAGATGCCTTACATAGGGCCTCACCACGCCAACTCACCTGATGCAATTATCTCAATTCACCGGCAGCCTTGTCCCACACGCTCTGCTGCCCGTCCTCACATGCTCCCTGGTGACGTCATACCGGAAGTAACTCTCGGCAGGCAGAACCATTGCTTCAGGAGCAATGAGAGGGGGACAGACGTTACCTAGCAGGGAGCGTGTGAGGACGGGCGGCAGAGCGTGGGACAAGGTTGCCAGTGATTTGAGATGATTGCATCAGGTGAGTTGGCATGGTGAGGCCCTACAGTATGTAAGGCATCTCAAAGTGCTATTAGGTTGATGCACCAAAACGGCCATCGAGGACGAGGACCAATATGTGATGAGTATTTGACTGTTGGGTGTCACTTTACTATGCTGGAATATTGAGCATTGAGATGTCCTTTGTTGGACAATAAATCTGCATATTTAAAAATTGAAAATGGACTGGTGCTGGTCTTCTCTGTTTACCTGCAGGGATGTACTAATTATTGAATCTGGACCTGGCACAGTCATCCAATAGTTTTTCAAAAGATTTGTGCGATCTTTTCTAACCTGGCGGTGAGCGTTTTCTCAACTGTACATATATGCAACTATTCTATGTGGAACCAGAACCCGAATGTAAATAATTATTTTTTGAGTTTTTCACGTTTTTTTTGAGTTTTTCACGATTTTTTTAGTTTTGATTTTTTGAGTTTTTTTTCACTTTTTTTGATTTTTGTTTCATCATGGATCTAGACGCCAATGATCTAGCTGGCACCAAGCGCTTTCTGGATAAGGACATTAGTAAAATTCTTTTCTCAAATACTGAAACATTGAAATTTGATGTCGACAGCCCACAGGAGATATATGATGACCTGTACAAAATGAAGAAGAGGCTTGTAGAATTGAATTTGCATGGATTGACTTTGTCTCAGTATCACCGTGAGAAATTAATCCCCAGGGGATTTAGAATTAGAAACCAACCGACCCTTGGGAGGAATAATAAGGACTTTTGTAAGCAGTGGTGCCACATCCTTAATCAGTGCAGTCTGGACCTGATGGTGCTGGTCATCCAGCAGGTGAATAGTGACATAACCACACTAGAAAGAGAGATAGGAGAATGTGAGAGCCATGGTTTAGATGTTATGAAATCAGATAGTGGCACGGATTGGCTAGGTAAGCTAGAAGATGGCATCAATACCTTTAGGGAAGAACTTCTTGCGTTTAAAAAAAACAAATATAAGAAAGTACGTGAAGATTATAAAGAGGTCAGAGTATATCCGTGGATATTCTCCTAGAATCAGGCTAGAGTTTGGAAATCTAGAACAGGAGGGAGGAGAAGGTTTAATAAACCCTACACCGATATTGAGTCTCAAACCTCAGATTCGGATCAGTCCTCAGCCACCTCTAGTTCCCATTTTTTAGGAGGGGCCGGCAATTCCCGAGGCCGAAACCGAGGAAAAAATGCAGACGGGGGAAATGCAAGAGTAGGCACAAAGGAACAACCGTCCCGATCCAAGAAAAAGCCATAGTCTATAATATTTCTGACCACATACTAACACCGATGGAGGAGCAGGTTTTCGCTAAGGGTTTATCATTTGTTCAAACGTTTAAACAGAGGACATTTGACTGTGAGGTGGAACTTCATAAGTTCCACCGCCAGTTGAAATTAAAAGATTATTTTTCTAAATCATCTAATACCACTACAAATACAAAGGTATTCAGAAAAAAAGAGCTCTTTTGACCCCCCTAGCACAAATGCATCCATCGCCACCTTTATCAGACTTGTTAGACGTGATTTAATACCTTTTATGTCAAAACAAAAAATTTATTTTTAGAACATTACTTCTGCTGAAAAACAGGCCATTAAAGCCCTTAATTCTAACAAAGAAATGATAGTTCGTGCAGCAGACAAAGGTGGGAGTGTGGTGGTCATGAATATGAGTGACTATTGTGCTGAGGTCAAACGGCAACTAGCGGATGACCAATGCTACAAATCGCTACGTTTTGACCCCACGTCCACATATTCCAAGGAACTAGATGGTATATTATCAATGGGTGTGACCAATGGATGGATAGATGAAGACACATGTGAGTTTTTAACTCAGTTGTACCCCGTCACCCCATTGATTTATATACTGCCGAAAATTCATAAAACCCTGCATAGGCCTCCGGGAAGGCCCATTATATCTTCTCGTAATTCACTGTGCCAGAACCTATCGCAATATGTGGATTTTTATCTACAAGCGGTGGTTCTGGAAATTGACATTATCCTACGGGATACTTCTGATTTTCTGTGTCGAATTGACAAAATCGACTGTTTGTTGGTTACATGCGATATCACCAGCATGTATACCAACATCGGTCATATAGCAGGTATTGATGCCATCAAACGCATAGTAACCCAAAGTCCAGCATACAAGGGTCCTCCGGTCGAATATTTTTTGTTATTAATTGATTTCATCCTACATAAGAATTATTTTTTGTTCGATAATTCATTTTTTTTACAGTTACAGGGCACGGCCATGGGCTCGAATATGGCCTCGGCCTATGCCAACCTGTACATGTATGACTATGAGACATCCCACATTTTGAACAATAACTCATATTTTTCTTTTATTACTTCATATGTAAGGTTTATTGATGACATTTTATTTATTTGGACCGGAGGCCCTAAGAAACTGGACTTGTTTATGAAACACCTTAATGGGTTAACTGGCACCATCAGGTTTTCATACACAAGTAGTCCCACTAACGTTAGCTTTCTTGACGTCGACGTGAGTGTTGACCGTAATAAATTATCGACAGCAATTTACAAAAAACCGACTGACACCAACTCCGTCTTACGGGCAGAAAGCTTTCACCCACTCGCATTAAAAAGAGGGTTACCTTACTCGCAGCTACTTCGAGTTCTGAGGATCACTTCGAACCCCAATGAACTACCGAGAGCACTGAGGGTGATGGGTGATGATTTTATCTCTAGAGGCTATGATGTTCAGGAAGTGGAAGAAGCCATCAACAAATGTCTCCGATTGGACAGAAAGACGTTGCTAACACAACCCAAAAGGGATAAAGCTGTCCATAGGATGATTTTTCCCACGACCTTCTCTATAGCATCGACTAAACTGAGGGAAGTGGTACTTAAGCACTGGCATATACTGGAATCTGACCCAGTAATGGGCACTTTTTGTAGCGAAATTCCGATGTTTGCCTACAAACGAAGTAGCAACTTTAAGGACCAGATCAAGTTCTCTGACATCAGCCCGACTCCGAAGAAAGGTGCATGGCTCGGATGCAAGAGTGGTGCATACAGATGTAGTGGCTGCGTCAATTGCCAGTATATGATGACGGGTGAATCTTTTTGCAATCCTAAGACGGGCATCGAGTTCAAGCTAAAACATTGCATAAACTGTGATAGCAAGTTCGTGGTATACGTTATCTTATGCCCTTGCAAATACCTGTATATCGGAAAAACGATCCGGATGCTTAAGGAGCGAATAGGAATGCATCGTTCCTCCATCAAAAAAGCGATGATGACTCGTGACCACACTACTCCACCGGTGGCCAGACACTTTTTTGAGGTCGGCCATACAATGAAGGACTTTAAATTCATGCCTCTTTTTCAAATTAAAGCCCCCAAAAGAGGAGGTGATCGTCACCTCACTCTGCTACAGAAGGAATGTGAATTCATATATAATTTGAATTCCTTAGCCCCGGAGGGCTTGAATGAAGAAATGAATTTGAATGTTTTTCTGTAGTGGGACTACTTGTGTATATAAGTCTTTAGGAATTTACTATACCTGTAATGGTTCTATCCTATATACTGGGTGGCTTTACTGGCTATTGGGTCCTTTCCTGTGTCAGACTGACATAACATGTACCACATGAGTGGTGAATCTTATCTCTCTCTTTTTTCAAGCACGTTTACTGTGCCTTTTGGTGCATATAATGTCACATTTTTATATAATGGTATGTGGTATGTACACATGTGTAAATATTTTCATTTGTATTATATTTGGCATTTCTTGATGATCAATTATCATGAGGTGAAAGTTTTCTCATCTTGGGTCGATGATGTGTGCCATTATCGGTAACAGACAGCTTACAGCTCGCCATATGTCTGCCCTCTACCCTGGGGTCAATATACTTAAGTCCATTATTCCGCACTTACCAGTTATTTATAGTTGTCTTAATATTTTGGCGCTTGACACTGCCTAAGCTGGCGCTTGTGTCATGGCCGTGCGTTCCACGGCCTGACTAGATGCGTTCCAGCGGCAGGTAGTCATGCGTGCGTTCCTGTTTGTAGTATTTTACATCCTGTATCTTTGCCCTGCCTAAGCCGGTGCCTGTGTCATGTCCGTGCGATCCACGGCCTGACTGTATGCGTTCCAGCGGCAGGAAGGCATCTACATGCGAGCAGTCATTCCGTTGGGACGCGCTGTCCACACCGGAGGGGGTGAGCAGTGGTGGACTTTTGCGGAAGTGTCTGTGAGCGATATTACACAGGATTAACATGTTTATATCAGGTTCATTTTATTGTGAATACTGGTCAGAGTATGAGGAGCTGGTTCCGGAACCGGAAGTGCGGTTCACTAGTCTCTTATGCGTTCCAGGGCACAGGTATACCAGGTGAGGTGATTACAGGTGAGTGCTGTTTGGCTGATTTTGGCGCCATCTGGGCCTTTATATATGGCTAGCAAGTCAGTTATGCTTATACCCTTGAGGAAGGTGGTCGCACCACCGAAACAGGCTGTCGAGTATTGATGCTTTGGAGCTGGTGACAGGTTCCCCTGTAACACTATATTGCTGTGATGGGTTTTGGATAAGTAACCTGCACCTTACTTTTTGTCTTATGATTCCAATGCAATGCCATGTGCTTTACCTTTTTTATGTGACATAAAAATGTTTTGTCTTTAAACTGGTGTGCAGACCACTCTCTGTCAAGGAGATACCCCATATATGCAATTTTATATGTGATCTGGCACCCTACTGTTTGCCTGGCGGTGTGCGTTTTTTCAACTGTACACACACATATATATATATATATATATATACAGGGATGATCCGGCAAGCGGAGGTGGTGGATCGGCACTCGGCGGACTTGGTAAGAGAAAAACAAACAGCCACAGCGTGCGTGTTGTTTGTTTTTCTCTTACCAAGTCCGCCGAGTGCTGCTCCACCACCTCCGCTTGCCAGATCATCCCTGTATATAGTAGCCGGTCTGGCTACAGAGAAGGCACCGGGGCAATTATTATTGACTTGTTGGAGTGCCGGATCGTGACCCAGCATATATATATATTTTTCACCCCAGTGGCTGTGAAGCACACAGAAAGCACTGTATAGCGCTATACTTGCTGTCTGTCTCTGCTGTCAAAATCTCTCCCTCCCTCATAAGGCTGCACCGCTGAGGAGTGATTTTCTGTAGCTGTAATGGTGTCCACAGCATGAGAAGAAGCAGGAAGCAGTGTATAGGCACGCTGGAGTCTTTGGTTCCGCTCTGAGCAAAGCCCCGCCCATGTAATGGCGCCTGGGCTATGCTAATATTTAGACTGGCGCCTGCAGTAAACCGAGGGTTAACTACTCAATCGGAATATGCCCTGGTAGTCCAGTGGCAGCCCCTGGCATCCAGTATAAGTGGGGGTCAGCAGTCCCTGTGCAGGGAACCAACACCATCTTGCCGCACATGAACCGGGTAACACTCACCACTCGACGCTTTCAAGCTGAGCCAGGGGTGTGCGGCATGCTGGGGGTGTGCGGCGCTGCAGCGCAATGCCTGCGGTAACAGCACCCTCTCAGGTCAGTGGGCCTGCAGCAGGGATCAATTCCCTTAAGAGGCCAGTAAATGACCCTTCCCCCGGCTTCCCACGAAGCAGGGAAGCTGTTTAGCCCAAACAGCAACCCCAAAATAATAAAAGTAAACTGAAGAAAAACTCTCTGGAGCTCCAGGAGTGTACATCCTCTCCTGAGGGCACATTTTCTAAAACTGGCTAGTAGGGGGAGCTAAAGGGAAGGAGCCAGCACACCCTGGTTTATGAAATTTATGTGCCTGTCTACTGTCGATGACCTCTATTCCCCCAATGTATTGAGACCTCAGTATCCCATATGAATGATAGTGAAATTATATATTTATATATATTTATTTATTGAGTATGTACACATTGTATACTTTTTTTTATTTTGCGAAGTTAATAGCGCACCCCTTTTCTTCTTTCTATAGCACCTATAACCAAATCCCCTGATGAAATCATTCGGACGAAACACATTGGGTTGATTTTTTTAAAATAAAAGACAACTTTCCTGAACAGAGTCTACGTTTCATTCTAAACAACAATCAGATACATGAAATGCGATAACCTGATCATGTTTTATATGACATTATACTGTTAGGTTGTGATAGTTGGTACTAGTTTCGCACACTCCAACCCCCCCCCCCCCCTTCTCTGCATTGTTGGTCTGTCTTTTACTTACAGGAGAGTTTTATCGGAGGCACAGCTTCTTGCTAGATTGTAATAGCAAAGGAGCAGTGTATTCCAGATGAAAATGATTTCCACCAGAGTACACAGACCCCGGTGCTCAGGTAAAAATTGTATAAACATATAAATATACTAGAGAGTACTCTGAATTAATAATAAATTCTCTAGCCAGCTGCTGCATCCATCCATCCAGTGAGTTAACCTAGACTCACAAAAAGAATACAGCAAAAGTACAATTGGATGCTATTGCGCTGCTGGGAGATGAAATGCTGATTATATCTGCCGAGAAGAAATGAGTTTGGACACAATGCTATAAATGTAACAATTTTATAATAGTAAATTAAACACAGAAAATTACAATACATACAATATTAAAAGAAAAAATATAAAAAGTATAAATCACAATAAATGTAACAGCCAATAAATGAATGTAAATATCTGGATAGTTATTCCATATAAATAGGGATATAGATTCAGTGGGGGTCTCCTGTTAGTAATTATGCACTGGTTGAAAGTGCTGTTATTTGCGGCAAATAGGTTTGGGTAATTCAGTAGGATTTAGTCGGAGTCCAAGCATGTAATATATATAGAGTGCAATCAGCCTGTCCTTTTAATCAGGCGTCTCACCAGCTACCTGTCTGACCACTCCATCCTAGATCCCCTTCAATCTGGCTTTCGCCCACTTCATTCCACTGAGACTGCCCTAGTGAAAGTCACCAATGACCTGCTGTCAGGTAAATCCAAGGGTCACTTCTCCCTGCTTATCCTTTTGGACCTATCTGCTGCCTTTGACACTGTGGATCACCCTCTCCTCCTCCACACACTCCAAAACATTGGCCTCTCTGGCACAGTCTTCAACTGGTTTTCCTCTTACCTCTTCAACCGTTCCTTCTCAGTCTCTGCCTCTGGCTCTACCTCACCACCTTCTATCCTTCCTGTCGGGGTCCCTCAGGGTTCCGTCCTTGGCCCCATTCTGTTCTCTCTGTACACCTCCTCTCTGGGTGCACTCATTAACTCCTTTGGCTTCCAATATCACCTCTATGCAGATGACACCCAAATCTACCTCTCCTCTCCTGATCTGTCCCCCACTGTTTTCTCTCAAGTTTCCAACTGCCTCGCTGCCATCTCTACCTGGATGTCTGAGCGATTTCTGAAGCTGAATATGGACAAAACCGAACTTATTATCTTTCCCCCACCCAGAGCTATGCCCCCTACTAATATCTCTATCACTGTTAACAACACCATCATCTCCCCTGTTCCCCAACTCCGCTGCCTGGGTGTCACTCTTGACTCCTCCCTCTCCTTTGCACCCCACATCCAAACGCTGGCCCATTCTTGCCGGTTCCAGTTACGCAACATTGCTCGCATCAGGCCCTTTCTCTCACAGAGTGCAACTAAGCTGATCATCCACTCATTGGTCATCTCACGGCTTGACTACTGTAATGCTTTTCTCACCGGCCTTGCTCAATCCCAACTAGCTCCTCTCCAATCTGTCCTCAATGCTGCAGCCAGGCTTATCTTCCTCTCCCGCCGCTCTAATTCTGCTACTCCCCTTCAACAAAATCTGCACTGGCTTCCATTCCCCTACAGAATCCTCTTCAAACACCTCACACTCACATACAGGGCCATCTCTAATTCCATTGCTCCATATATCTCTAACCTCATCTCCATTCATACACCCTCCCGCCCTCTACGGTCAGCTGACGACTGTCGTCTCTCCTCCACCCTGATCACTGCTTCCCATGCTAGAGTACAGGACTTTGCCCGTGCTGCACCCCTTCAGTGGAATGCACTCCCTCGCTCCATTAGACTCTCCCCGACCTTGCAAAGCTTCAAACGGGCACTGAAAACTCACCTATTCATCAAAGCGTACCCTTCCACTGCATAAACCAGCTGGTTCTCCGACCCCTTGCCTGTTTCCATCCTGCTATCTAACCACCACCCCCTCGCTTGCACCTCTTGTAATCTGTCTGTCTCCCCTTCCTACTAGATTGTAAGCTCCTCCGAGTAGGGCCCTCTTCCCTCCTGTTGTCAAAGCCCACTTCTCTTCACATTTCACTCACAGCTCTCCTTTACTCCAACACTCAGTGACCATCTTCGTCTGCATACTCCTCTCCATCATTGGCCTCAAGCCTCTAGTTGTATGTTGATTGAGTCCTCACTACTTATATCCAAGCTGTAATGTGTATTGAACTGTGGTGCTCTTTATTTGTACTGTATTTTTGTTATTTATTCAAAGTTATGCCAAGTTTTGTTTCCCTGTATTGTTCCTTTGTACGGCGCTGCGAAACACTTGTGGCGCCTTATAAATAAAATTATAATAATAATAATCATGTAAGCAGACAGTCTGTCTTGAGAAAGATTCCCGTACACAAAGGGTTACGAAACGCATTGACGCAATTCCCTTTTTCGTGTGGGTTCTCCTGTCTGTTTTGAACAAGCTCTGCTGGACCACGCTACATACAGAGCGTCTACTCTGAAGTGCCCCCAAGCACCTGATATAAGCGGCACAAGAGTGATCTACTGCCCGGCATCTGGGACGTGAGCGTGGCGGCTCATACAAACGAGCGTTTAAACCAAAGGCATTTACCGGCTTTTCACTTCCACAAATAGCCGACGGACTGCATATCTTATCCCGCTCACCCAGGATTGGACTCAACTTCAGTAGGTGAGCACATTGTCCACAATGGACACTGCTAGTGTGGACATCATGTCCAAGATTCAACCTATCTATTATAGCTTGTGCTACTAGCCCCTTTCAAAATACAGAAGATCTGCATGTCTGCTTACATGCTAAAAAGGACGGGCTGATTGCACTCTATATATATTACATGCTTGGACTCTGACTAAATCCTACTGAATTACCCAAACCTATTTGCCGCAAATAACATCACTTTCAACCAGTGCATAATTACTAACAGGAGACCCACACTGAATCTATATCCCTATTTATATGGAATAACTATCCAGATATTTACATTCATTTATTGTCTGTTACATTTATTGTGATTTATACTTTTTATATTTTTTTCTTTTAATATTGTATGTATTGTAATTTTCTGTGTTTAATTTACTATTATAAAATTGGGTACTTTTCCTAGCACGGCGCCACCGATATTTATTGTGTCTGTTCGCTGAAATTGTGTCGCATCGGGCCCATTTGTGCGTGAAACGATGCTTGCGATGGATGTTTTTATTGTCGGGCTTGGAATCGGCATAATTCCATTGCATCGGGTACCACTAAATATGTGCGTGCAATGCTTGTGTCTTTACTACATATTGGGTCAATCACATCGCAGGACACCTTCAATGCATGCGATGGACGCGATTTCACTCAGTCCCGTTCTCGCTTGCTGGCCCATCTGTAATAGGCCCAATTAACCCTTATAATCCTGCCTCCTGTCAATTCTGCATAGTAACACATGAATTTCAGTGTGTTAATATGTACACAGTAACCCTGCCCTCTCTAATATCTGCGCAGTTACAGCATATTACCTCATCACTGTAAATATTTACATGCTTCTCTGAAAATCCCGCCCCTTGTCACAGCTTCTCTCAAAGCTCTTTGTGGGTTGTATTGAGTGTAGAGAGGACGTGTTTCTGATTGCTAGTGCTATTTTGCTGATTTCTGACTAACGATCTTGTGGATTGCTTTGGATTTCGACTGCTAGTCTGCTGATCCTGGTTCTGCTGATTCGTTGCTGATAATGACTGATTTGCTGTGGATTCCAGCTGCAGTTTCCCTGATTTCTTCCTGATTCTCTGTGATTACCTGGCATCTGAGATGGCAGAGATGAGCATCTTTTCGCTGCCCGCAACGGAAGATGAGGCTGTGGCATTCTTCCAGCGCCATCACCTGCTGCCGGTGGAGGCGACTTGCAGGAATGGCCATCCCATGCGGCTCAGCCTCAAGGAAGGAATGTGGCGCTGCCACGTGAGGGACTGCCGCCAGAAGAAAAGTCTGAGAGCGGCACTATTCTTCCCCGGGTGCCGTTTACCCTTCCTTACGATGGTGAGATTCATTTTCTCATGGGTTGAGGAGATGACATCTGTGGACTATTGCCAGAAGCATCTCGGCATCTCTAAGAAGACCACAGTGTTGTACAATAAGTATATGCGGGAGGCCTGCCTGCTTGATTTAATGGTGCAGCTGCAGCACCGAATTGGAGGTCCTGGCAAAATCGTCGAAGTCGATGAGACGCAATTTGTCAGGAGGCAGGCCAATGTTGGCAACGTCTTACCCCAGCAGTGGGTGTTTGGGGGTATCTGCCGGGAAACTGGACAGCGCTTTACCACCAAAGTGGATACCCGGGACGCCAACACTTTGATGACAGCCATACTTCAAAATGTGGAGCCTGGGACAACAATTTACACAGACTGCTGGAGGGCATACAGCACGGACCAGCTCCAAGCGGCTGGATACGAACATGCCCAGGTGAACCACCGCTACAACTTTGTGGAGTTATCGAGCGTATGTGGGGGCCTGCAAATGGCGCAATAAGCGGCATTGGGGAACCGCCAGACACATGCTCCAAAGTTATTTGGAGGAGTTTATGTGGCGATAGAGTCTGGCTAGCGGTGACCCTTTCGCTCGCATCCTGCATGCACTGACTTTATTGCCCAAAGACTGCTAAATGTTTTATTGTTGGACTTTATTGCTTATGGACACTTAATTTTTTGAGATGTTTCCATTTTGCCATTTTGTAAAAAAATGTTATTTTTCTTGAAAATTTACTATTCAGTAAAATTTGAATCCTATTTTAAAAAGGTATCCGGACTATTGTTAGACAGCACTTACATCGACAGCGTTTACATAGACACCATTAGTTCGACAGCTCAATAGGTCGACATGGTTTTAGGTCGACATACCATTAGGTCGACAGCTCATTAGGTCGACACTGCCATTAGGTCGACAGTGTCTATGTCGACAGTCAAAAGGTCGACATGGGGTTTTCACTGTTTTTTGAGCCGACATGTGCCGACAGGCGGTATTTCATGCCCTACTATCCACTAGGGCGCGGTGGGAGAATAAAATAGTGTGCCGAGCGCAGCGAGGCACCGTGCCCGAAGCATAGCGAGCGAAGCGAGGGGCTGCGGTACACTTCAAACTGTGTCGACATTTCGGCCAAAAAACAGTGAAAAAACCCATGTCGACCTTTTGACTGTCGACATAGACACTGTCGACCTAATGGCAGTGTCGACCTAATGGCAGTGTCGACCTAATGAGCTGTTGACCTAATGACATGTCGACCTAATGGTATGTCGACCTAAAACCATGTCGACCTATTGAGCTGTCGAACTAATGGTGTCTATGTAATGGCTGTCGATGTAAGTGCTGTCTAATATCCGTCCCAGACCCATGTTGTCTTTACTGTCTCAGCGGAATGATTTTGGAGGGATGAATGGCTTTTTGTAAAACACCACCACTATCCACGCCATCCCGAAGCGTGGCGAGCGGAGGCGGTACGCGTCCTCCGACCTTTTCCTACCCCCACTATCCACGTCGGCGTGGAGTTGATTTATAGTGTGGCGAGCGCCTCAAGCCCCGCGAGGGGACGTGGAATACCTGCAAAGTAGTCCGCGTCCCCGCGAGGTGCTCGCCACGCTTCGGGCTCGCTGGCTTGCTGCGATCAGCACACTAGATATAATAGACTCCACGCTGACATGGATAGTCGACATGTGGAATGTACGTCGTGTCGCTCGCATTGTACTGTACGGTTTACAGTACAATGCGTGCGACCGACGCGATATATCATTGTAGAAGCACTACACAGTGCTTAACATGGACATCGCGTCGCTCGCATTCTACTGTACAGTTTACAGTGCAATGCGTGCGACCGACGCAATATTTCATTGTAGAAGCACTCCGCAGCACTTATCATGTCGGTCGCATTGTACTGTGCGGTTAACAGTTAAATGCGAGCGACGCGACATACATGATAAGTGCTGCGGAGTGCTTCTATAATGAAATATCACGTTGGTCGTACGCATTGCACTGTACGGAGTACATTGAAATGCCTGCGATTCGACGCAATGCGATTTTCCTGTCACTCAAAGTACAAAGGCGCCAAAAGGACCCTGGGGAAGGACAACAGCAGCTATTTTACTGACAACAAGAGACCTGGCTGCACCATCTCCCAAAGGCTCCCTGCCACATCCATAAAAGTAAGAAACTTTAGGTTTATTTTGCATAGGTGGGGTGTGGGGAGGGGCATATATAGGGTTGGGGGGGGGGGGGCGCGGAATCATATGCATATCTGGGTATTGTTATTATGTGCAGGGGTCATGATATGCAGGGTGGGACACAGGTATTAATGTTCAGGGGGGGCGCTGGGGGGAAATCATGTGCATATGTGGGGATTGTGATTATGTGCAGGGGTGATGATATGCAGGGTGGGGTACAGGTCATAATGTGCATGGGTGATGTTCATGTACAGGTTATAATGTGCAGGGGTGCTGCTCATGTATAGGGCCAGAGAGTGATCATGTGAAGGGGGTGATGATGTGCAGGATTCAGGGTTATGTGAATAATGTACATATGTGTAAATTGTGTTTATGTGCAGAGGTGATCATATGCAGGGAATTATGTACTGAGTGGTGTAATATTACAAGCAGAGTAGCCTGCCATTTCTGATTGTAATGCAGGGTGACTAGCCTGTAATTTATGTTAATACAGATATATAGGTGTAGCTCATTTGAGGTGTCATGTGGTTGTTATTGGAATGGTGCAGCAGGATGATGTGTCATGTTACTATTAATGTGCAAGTTAGTGTCTTATTTATTTTCTGCACTGTTGGGAGTAGACTTTGTTGACATGTTGTTGATGCAGATTGTTATGTTTTTATAAGTATACTGGTGGTACAGACTGCAGTGTCACTTTTTTCAAATGCATGAATGTTATTCCATCATTTTGTGTCACTGCCAGTGTCAACACCATCCCGAAGTGTGGCGACCTTTTCCTACCCCCACTATCCACGTCAGTGTGGAGTTTATTTTATATAGTGTGGCGAGCGCAGCGAGCCACCGAGCCCGAAGCATGGCGAGCGGACGCGGAATACCTGTGAAGTAATCGGCGTCTGCTCGCCACGCTTCGGGCACGGTGGCTCGCTGCGATTCACAAACTTCAAGAACCGATACTGACGACCTTTACTGACTGAAATTGTGGTAATATGAGCGGATGAAGTTCATCGTGGAGCAAAGAGGAAGGAGAGGAACAGAGGGGACTCATTCAGATGATGGCTCTTCGTCCAGTGAATTGGAGAGCACGGATGTAGTAAGTATTTGGTGTGACGTTTTGCATGTAACCGAATGGTGAAATGTAATGATTTTACAATTTTTTTTTCTAGGGAGTTCCCCCTGAGCAGGAGCAGCAGTCTGAGTCGGTGGCGGAGGTGGCGAACACGTCATCTTCTCCCCCGAGGTGGCGCAGGAGACAGCCAACCAGCACCACTGCCAGTGGCCAAGACCATTGTTGCAGATTTAAGGAGGAAGCACTTGCAAACCCCCCCAAACAATTCAAAAGTTTATCAACTCATATTGCCTTTGAGATGCGGAACATGGATGTAGACCAGTTCCACCACTTTAAGCGGTTGGTATATGATGGAATGTTGGGTGCATCACAGAAAAGTTTGTGTGGTGAATGCAAGATTACACCATGTACCACGAGCCAGAGGCAATTAGACCCACCACCCACCTCACGTACAGTGCGCCGGTTCACCCTCCACCTCCCCCTTCTTATTATGCGCCGGGTCCCCCTATGCCACCTGCTACTGATCCCTCGTCTTTATCTGGGAGTTTGTTTACCACTATGCTTAATGCACAGACCCCGACCTCAGATGAAGAGCGTTATTTTAATTATTAAAATTTGGCTTAATTTATTTTTGATTTATTACCTTGCAACAATGGCCTTGTTCCTCTTCTTCATGTTTTGCTCCATGATGAACTTTGTTGCTCATGTACCGCAATTTCAGTTTGTGAAGGTTGCAGTACGGTACTCCTGAAGTTTGTGATGTCCGTGTGCGTTGTGCTCCTTCGCAAACCACTGTTACGCATATTTGTTTGTTCCTCCGGACTCATGTGAATGTTTGCATCACTGGTCACGGTGTTCTAGCGTATTTATGTATGCCTCATTCTGATTTGCCTGGTTGTGATATACAAGGAGAATAGCTGACTATTTCAAATTATCTTCCCCCAAAAATGATCTTTGTTTGCCCCCCTATAAAAAAAAAAAAAAAAACCAAAACCTAGGCCATGATAGGGCAAAAATAAATACATTTTGTAATAAAAACCCGTTAAATTTCATTACATGTGTCGTTTGATTTATTTTAATGTAGTGTTGTAAGTAATTGTGGGTAATATAGTGTTTATAATGTAATGAGTTAAATAATTTTAACCCCTTCCCGACATTTGACGTACATTTACGTCATGGTTGGGATGTACTTCCCGACACATGACGTAAATGTACGTCATGACTTCAAAGTGTCACCGCATCTAGAGACGCGGTGACAGAGGGACGATGTCTGCTGTCCCTGACAGCAGACATCTTCCCTCATTGCCCAGGGGGGGCAGCGATGCCCCCCGCCATGAGCGATCGCTGCGATTGGCTGTTCAAACGTGAACAGCCAAAAGCAGCGTTTACTGTGTGATGTGCATAATTTTGACTCTGCTGCCCCCTAGTGTCCAAAAAAATTAAAAGCAGGTTGAAATAATGATGTAATAATAAAGTATAGATATGGTCTTTGTTAGTTATTAACTATTTTGAGTGGTATGATTATTTGTCTCACAAGCAGAAAATGTAACATTTTGCAAATTGCAAAATGTTCAATTTTTTTACGACATTTTGGTATTTTTCAAAAAAAAAAAAAAAAAAAAAAAAACTGTATCGACCAAAATTTATCACTAACTTAAAGTACAATGTGTCACGGGAAAACAATCTCAAAATCACTGGGATAAATAAAAGCAAAAAAAAGTTATCCCCACTTAAGTGATACCTGTCAGATTTGAAAAAAAAAGGCCTCTGTCAGGAAGGCAAAAACATGCTGCGTCGGTAAGGGGTTAATAGTGTTATAAATGTTATTTATTGTGATGTATATTGGGTATTTGTGTACTGTCGAAGTCCATTTTTCCCCAGCATATAATTTCCATAATTAGACTATATTAATGTGATGGGCATGGTTAAAATCCTGAGATAAATATTGCATATTAATTTACATATTTTATCTCATATATCATGTTTGGTCTTAAACTGATTGGAATCATAGTAGCCATCAGATGACAGTTATTAGAACTCCATATCACGTTGCACTCAGTTTATGCAAGTTATAAGTTCACAGTAAGGTTTCAAAGATACAGTAACAAGGGGCGTGTCTATAGGCTATTGATAACAGAATGGACAGGAAATATCCAGCCCTTTCCCCTCCCCCATGTGCTCACCTGGGATTGGATACAAAAAGAGCAGTGTGGGCAGAGTGTAGTCAGTGTGTGTGTGCTGAACAGGAATCGCAATGGAAGACAATACTCCAGGAAGAGGAAGGGTGGCCTTATATTACATGGAAATGTGTTAAGTATACATGTATAGTTAATTGAATTGTGTACCAGGACTCACGGTTATGGAACATGGATTATGTTAGAAAGTTAGGAGCAGTTAACTTCCAATCTTTATTATCTTCTGATATCACGTGCTCAGGCCCTGAGGCCAAGATTATGGTTACATAAAGGAAGCTTGTGTCTGTGTTTAAGCTTGACCTGTATGAATAATGTGTAGCTAAGTGAGATTAAGATAAGGCACTGTAATATATATCATACAAAGATTTGATGGTTAAATGTGCAGGGCTTAATGTCTGTGTTATAGCCTGTTATTATGAATCGTGAGTGAAGTATGTGTTGATCAGCAAGATCTTGGTGTGATGTGTTGATCCTGGAAAAATTGAGTTTTACTGTGTTAAGGCCCCCATACACTAGCCGATTTTGGTCAGATTTCAGCCAGATCAGTCGGATCTGGCCGAAATCGCCTAGTTTTGATGTCCCCTCAGATCCGATGCGCGGTCCCGTGCGCATCGGATCTGCGTCGGGTGGTCGGACCTGCTGCACGTCCGACCACCCGACTTGGGACCTAGTGGGGCGGCGCGGCGGTGGAGGGAGCAGGGGGGGGTGGGGACGCGGCGCGGCTGCGGGGGACACAGGCGGCATAGAGCCGGGCAGGGGGAGCCGGCCGGGAGCTGTCAGTAATGAATAAAAAAAAAAAAGCCCATACAATGAATGGGCGGCCTGTGATTGGCTGAGCGCTCTCTCAGCCAGTCAGCAATTGGCTGAGAGAGCGCTCAGCAGCCAATCACAGGCTGCCCATTCATTGTATGGGCTTTTTTTTTTTTTTATTCATTACTGACAGCTCCCGGCCGGCTCCCCCTGCCCGGCTCTATGCCGCCTGTGTCCCCCGCAGCGTCCCCAGCCCCCCCTGCTCCCTCTACCGCCTCGCACAGACGCTGTCCCCCGCAGCGTCCCCAGCAGCGGGGGACACAGACGTGTCCCCCGCAGCGTCCCCAGCCCCCCCTGCTCACTCTACCGCCTCGCACAGACGCTGTCCCCCGCAGCGGGGGACACAGACGTGTCGCCCGCAGCGTCCCCAGCCCCCCTGCTCCCACCTCTGTAGCGCCCCCCCCCCCCCCTGCTCCCCGGTTTTTTTTACATGTGATAAATCGAGACGATTTATCACATGTAAAAAATGGCACATCAAGTGCCAATCTAATCAAGCTCCCCCGGGGAGCAGCCGGGGAAGTTCAGGGGGAAGTCGGGGGCGACTTGTCCTAAGGACAAGTCGCCCTAGTGTATGGGGGGCCTTAGAGAGAGATCCCTGTTATGAATGGAAGTGTGATGTTTTGATCTGTTAAGAGAGGATATGTTTTACTTGTTAGATTGAGATACAATCCTGTATCATACAAGATTGTTAGGCCATAAACTGAGGCTTACCTGCCTTATGCCATTTGCTTGGCCTAAGGCATAATCATGGATTGTAATTGTGTTTCACAATAGCTACATGCAGCAGCAGTTGGTAGATTATTGATCGACATGTAGTTTGGTATTTGGAATGATAAAGTTTAGTGATAAGATTGATCAGAGCATGTTTGATGCTATTACCAAGTGTTCAGAATGAGGCCTGGAATTTCTTTGTTAACATGTGCTCAAGCTTCGGCCTACAGTTTGGCCTTTGTGTAGATAGCACAGGAACAGTGTGCATTGCAATAAATTAACATCCGTAGTTACGGCCCTGTGTGTTTGAACATAGATATTAAAGCCATGTGATGGATTTTGGTATAGCAAGGCCTTGGATTGTATAGTGCCATTTAGGTGCACTATTTAGAGAATACATGGTAGATTAATATTCAAATCGTGTATGTTGTAGGCTTAGTGTGTTTGATGAATGTGCAAGTTATATTCAGGATTGTGAGTATCGCATGATGCCGGTTCGTGGTAATTTGGAGTAATGTTGTGGATAGAAATTATGAATGTACAGTCAGTTTATGTTTGGTTGCCATGCGGCATCTTGAGGCCCAGTGTGTTAAGGTTCCTTTGTGTTACATTTGGCTGAATCTAAAATGGTGGACACAAAGGTTAGTTATCTAAAATAATTGCCGTTCATAGCCACGCCCCCAGCACTGTACACACATAACACTGCGATTAACTGTATTAAGGATGCTGTATTATAAACGTATTAATTGTAATATCTGTCTCATCATATTGTAAAATCATTGATGCAGTTTCATTCACTTGCATTCATAAACAATATTCATTGATTATATTTCTGGACATTCGCTTATTGATCACGTGCGGCCTGCATAAATTAAGTATACTTTGCATATATAAATGGGTTTCCATAGTACTATCACGGCACCCATCGCATACCATAAGGCATGCGATGCGGTGGTTACAATGTTAAATGCACCCCCACACCACCCCCCAGTATAAATGTGAACCCGAAGCGTGGCGAGCCCGCGAGGGGTGGCGGTACGCGTCCTCCGACCTTTTCCTACCTCCACTATCCACGTTGGCGTGGAGTAGACTTCATTAAGTGTGGCGAGCGCTGCAAGCGGACGCATATACCTGTGAAGTTATGCAAGTGCGCTCGCCACACTTTATAAAATCAACTCCACGCCGACGTGGATAGTGGAGGTAGGAAAAGGTTGGAGGACACGTACTGCTGCGCTCGCCACGCTTCGGGTTCACGTTTATATTGAGGGCGCCGTGATAATACACAAGTACCGTATATTGTTGGTTTATCCACGTTGTAGCACTTTTTCATACCGTGGGCAGTGTTGGTTTGAAAAAGTGTTACAACACACACTTTTAACACCATGTCATAGGTGCGTTAGAGTGTTAAAAATGTAATTGATCATCATGTATATTGTTGGTTTAATCACGTTGTAGCACTTTTCCGTACCAAGTGGCAGTGTTGGTTTGAAAAAGTCCTACGGGTGCAAAACCGTTGCTATTGGAGATTTCATTGTAAGCACCCATATCATGATATGACATGGGTGCTTGCACAATGAAAAAATCGTGTCGGTCGCATCGCAAAGAGTGTACACTGTACGCGATGGCATTCAATGCCACGATATTTAATCAGAGTGCAATCATCACGTCGGGAGGATTGAATAGCACTAAACACTGTACGCGATGGCATTCAATGCCACCGATTTTTTTGCAGAGTGCAATTATCGCGTCGGTCGGGTCGCGCTAATTGAACAATAGTACACAATTGAAACATTGACCAGCATCGCTTCCATCAAATCTGAACGCAGGCCTTCTAGTGCACTAAATAAGGGGCGCGATCAAGCCCTCTGCAAAAGGAGCTGTCAGAGGACATAGCATGGAGGCATTTAGCTCAAATCAGGACAGGCAGAGAACAGTTTTACATTAGTCTTTTTCCTTGAATAATTTCAATATGCAATCTGATTACTAGAGACCAAACTGGTTAGAACCATTTAGAAAAAGGAAGGATTAAACACATTTTATACATATTAAAACCTCCAACAGCTTAGCCCCCATTTAGAGATTGTGCCACAGCAATCTTCAGTACCAATTATCATCTTCAGTACCATGGCAGCTATCTTCTCCAATGGCGTCAGGTCTCCAGCCACCCACAATACCCCTTTTTATTTAAATAGCAGTGTACATTATTATAAATCTACATATATGCAAAGTATATTAAGACTATACAGTTTTTATTTTAACATCCTGTTTTTAAAGAATTAGCTTTTGATAAAGGTGTCAACACTGAAACTAAACTAAGACCTGGCTTAGTCTTATGATTCTTTGCATAAAAAGATTTGTGTATGCCAGCACTGGAACGGTCTAACGGGCAACCAGGTAACAACCACAATCACCAGTAGGAAAAATACAATGCCCTGGTGGACCTTTAGAAATTGTCTTCTGCTGGATGTAATTATTTGATACTTGGATAATGTTTTTCTGCAAACAAACTGATTTGTGTATGCCAGCACTGGAACGGTCTAACGGGCAACCAGGTAACAACCACAATCACCAGTAGGAAAAATACAATGCCCTGGTGGACCTTTAGAAATTGTCTTCTGCTGGATGTAATTATTTGATACTTGGATAATGTTTTTCTGCAAACAAACTGTTTGCAGAAAAACATTATCTAAGTATCCAATAATTACATCCTGCAGAAGACAATTTCTAAAGGTCCACCAGGGCATTGTATTTTTCCTACTGGTGATTGTGGTTGTTACCTGGTTGCCCGTTAGACCGTTCCAGTGCTGGCATACACAAATCTTTTTATGCAAAGAATCATAAGACTAAGCCAGGTCTTAGTTTAGTTTCAGTGTTGACACCTTTATCAAAAGCTAATTCTTTAAAAACAGGATGTTAAAATAAAAACTGTATAGTCTTAATATACTTTGCATATATGTAGATTTATAATAATGTACACTGCTATTTAAATAAAAAGGGGTATTGTGGGTGGCTGGAGACCTGACGCCATTGGAGAAGATGCTGCTTTCACACTGCAAAACCTGCTTCGACCCGGTATTTAAAATGTTTCTTAAAAACGGGTCAAAGCAGGTTTTATGCCCCTTTCAGACCGCACATTTAACTGGTCTTATACCGGGTCTAAACAGTTTTTGTGGTCTGAAAGCAAATGCAGGCATTTCCAACCAAACTAGTAGTTCCTATCCGCCGCAGGAACCCTGCTACGGATCTCACATACGCCGCAGGGACCCCCTGCCCATCAGCACTGCCGAACAGACCCTGCTGCCCGGATCCCTTCCCTGTCTTGCCCATGTAAGAAATATGAGGATACCTAAGGGGGTGGGGAGGAGGATGCTGAATATATACACATATACTCCTGTATGTGGGAAAAACCATCAGTTGATCTGATGTCTTAACAAAGATCCAGAATACAACCCACTATTAAAGCAAAGAACTGTAGCTTACATTACAAAACCTGCAGTTGCATTGCAAGTCTACACCTTTAGCTGTAAAACATTTTAATTGAAAACATTCAACTGAATTTCACCAACATTTGTACTATAGGAGCAATCCCAGGAGCATAATTAGAAAAAAGATATACAATAAAAAAAAAATTGAAAGAAATCATTTTATAATTGAACTACAGCTTCGGGTTTTCAGGAATAACAATGCCAGAATGAGAGTTTAGTGTAAGTATTTCCCTAAAATGTCACCGGATCTGAATAAGTAGTATTCCTGTAAAAAAAACAAAAACCTATTTTTAGTAAAAGTCATATAGAGAATGCAAGAGTAAAATACAGTAACACTAAAAAACAAAACAAAAAAAAGGTACTTGTTTCATAGCACGGCGCCCGTCGTAGGTGATCGCATACCTTAACTTAAGGTATGTGATGGACGCTACCGACGCAATTTTAGGGCTATTTTTAGCCTTTTCCCGACAAAAAAATCTCGTCCATCGCATGCCTTAAGTTAAGGCATGCAATGCGACCGATGCGATGGATGCGATTTTACATAGGGAACAATGTTGAATGGGCCAATGGACCCGATTTTTCATTGTATACCCACCCTTATGGGTAATTTACATGACAAATGCCCCCCCCATTGTTAAAGCCACCCCACGATGAACGCCAACCCGAAGCGTGGCGAGAGCAGCGAGCCCGCGAGGGGCGGTGGTAAGCGTCCTCCGACCTTTTCACACCCCCACTATCCACGTCGGCGTGGAGTTGATATAGTGCCGAAGCGTGGCGAGCCCCGTGAGGGGATGCGTAATATCTGTGAAGTAATGCACGTCCCCTCGCAGGGCTCGATGGCTCGCCACACTATATAAACCACGCCGATGTGGATATTGGGGGTATGAAAAGGTCGGAGGACGCGTACCGATGCGCTAGCCACGCTTCGGGTTACCGTTCACATTGGGGGGGGGGGGGGGGGGGGGGGGGGGGGGGGGGGGGGGGGGGGGGCATTTGACCCATCAGGGTTGGGAAACAATAAAAATTGGGGTCTGGGGCCATATAACATTGTGGCCAATGTAAAAATCGCGTTGATCGCACACGATTTGGTTGCATGTGATGGACGCTATTTCTGGGGTCCCGATGGATACAATTTTTAATCGCTGGCGCCTTGCTACAAAACAAGTACCAAAAAAACCAACCACATACAACTCTAATACGCACCTTGTCATCTATTAATACTTTAGTGCCTCCATATTCAGGAAGCAGGACTTTTTCACCAACATTTACACAGACTGGTTCAAGATCTCCACTCTAACAGAAGAAAAGGAAAAAAAAACACCACTGTAAAATAACATGAATCAATTATTCTTATGGTGGTCATCACAAGAAGGTGCTCCCATGCAGAAATCCAATTGTTCTTCTATTCAGGTGCCTACCAGCCACAAAAGTCATATTGTTATGTACTATCGGCATTCAAACAGTGGTTTGGTACTATGTGCATCCAAACAATTGAGCATTGTTAAGCTGGAAAATTAGGATTCATTTGGGTAAATTAAATTGTTTTGGGCATCTAAGTCATGTAAATAAGAGTTCCTTATCATGCTTACTTGGGACGGTTTATTCAGCAGTTTGAACATTTCAGGATGCTACAGTTTGTTCCAGTGACTGATTAAAATGAATCAGAACCACGTGGTCTAAGTTTAAAATAGAAATTATGGGGACAGATTAAAAAAAAAAAAAAAAAAAAGAAGTCTTTGTAAAAGAAACATTATGTGTTGCTGGCCTGTCATTTAACTGAAGATATTTCTCCATGTTGCAATTGTATTGCAACTAAGCAATGGAGATTTGAGTTTTTTTGTAGTCCATTTATTAAGCAGTATACAGATGTAGCCATGCTCATCTATCCTGTTTGACAGCCATTCTGGCTTCCTTGTCCCGCCATGAAAAATGTCCTGCTATGTTGCACTATGGCAAAATCACGTAATTACACTGTTTCGTAGCTGGATGGCGATTGCTCTAATAAAAACTACAGTACAGTGCCACAGATGGATATGTGGAGCCCCATTGTCATTTACCAGTCACTTTTACTTCCACTTTACTTGTGTATGTCAAGCTTAGCTACATAATTGTGGGCTACTTTGTGGCCCATAGTCTTAGCCCACTACCATTTTGTTTATACAGTAGGCTATGTATTTGCTCAGTCAGTTTCAGGGTCTCTGGGGAAACGTAGGCCGAGCTTAGCATACTGTACATTTCCCCACCAAGTCCCATGGGCAGAATGAGCGACTAGGTAGCAAATTTACAAAATAGTGGCAGGCCTAAACTACAAGGGAGACCATCCTTAGTAAGATAAGTTTGGCATACACAAGAAATATCAGATTATTACCTGGTAATATGTTTTCCTCTACTCCACCATGGCAGCCATTACAAATGGGTTCCTCCCCACTGGGTAGTGCTTCAGAAAGGGAAAAAAAAAAGACACCAGCCCCTATAAGAAGGCCCCTCCTCCTGGCCTCAGTGTCTTTGCATTCTCCAGCTTTAAACAAAAAACATCATTAATCCGCATAACACGTTAAGTCATAACACATCGGGACGGGAATATATGCTGCCATGGTGGAGTAGAGGAAAACATATTACCAGGTAATAATCTGATATTTCCTCTACCTCCCCCATGGCAGCCATTACAAATGGGTAATACCCTAGCAGTTGATATATGGGAGGGCATACTCACGAAACCAGAGTTACTTCACTCCAGACTTCAAATTAAATAATAAGGTACTGCTTCAGCCTCCTTCCTTATATCACCGCGCTAAGGACGCTTCTCCCGACCTTAGCATCTGATGACGACATCACATCCACACGATAGTATGAATGGATGACCACCCGGCTGCTTTGCACAACTCCAATACTGAGGCAGATCCTTTCTCTGCCCAGGAAGATGCAACCGCCCTTGTGGAATGGGCCTTCAGACCCACTGGAGGCTCTCTTTGCCTAATCTGATATGCTCTGCAGATAAAGGCCTTGATCCATCTAGCCAATGTGGCTTTTGATGCAGCTTGACCCTTGTTTACTCCTTCCGTTAAAACGAATAAATTCTTCGACTTACGGATAGTTTTCGTATTCTGTACGTAAATTTTCAGCGCTCTTACAACATCTAATCTGTGTAATCGCTCTTCTTTCACATTTGACGGATTGGCACAAAAAGAAGGTAGGATTATATCCTGGTTGATGTGAAAGTCTGAAACAACTCGGTAAAAATTCAGGGTTAGTTCGCAGCACTACCCTGTCCTCAAAAAAATTCAAAAAGGGCTCCTCCGCCCAGAGTGCCTGCAATTCTGACACCCTCCTTGCGGAGGTTATTGCCACTAGAAAACTGACTTTCCAGGAAAGTAACTTAAGTGTAGCCTCTTGTAGCGGCTCAAACGGTGCTTCCGTCAAAACTCCTAAAACTAAATTTAAGTCCCACTCTGCCACTGGCGACCTAAATCTTGGTTTGATCCTTTTCGCAGCCTGGACAAACCTGCGTATGTATCTGTTCTCTGCCAGATCCCAATCTAACATTGCTCCCAATGCTGATATTTGTACCTTCAAAGTACTTACTGCTAAGTCCAGTTGTAATCCTGCCTGAAGAAATCCAAGTACTGAGGCAACTTTACTCAGTATTTGTTGGTTTGAGCTACACCAGGACAAGTATCTCTTCCACACTCGATAATATATTTTGGATGTCGATTGTTTCCTTGCTTTGAGCAAAGTGTTGATTACTGAATCACAGAAACCTTTAGATTTTAATGTAGCGGTTTCAGAAGCCAGGCCGTCAGTTTCCATGCTGGTGGCTGCGGTTGAAGTACTTGGCCTTGGACTAGGAGATCGGGCCATTCGGGCAGGAACCATGGTCCGTCCACTGCCATTTGCATCACCGTAGCAAACCACGCCCTCCTTGGCCAATACGGAAGTATCGCTATCACTTCCGTCTCCTCTCTCTGTATCTTTCTCAGTAGGCGCGGAATAACTGGAATCGGCGGGAAGACGTATGCTCTGAACATGTTCCACTCTGCTGTCAGGGCATCTACCTGCTCCGCTTGTGGATCTCTGAACCTTGAGAAGTACCTTGGGACTTTTTTGTTTCGACTCGTGGCCATAAGATCCACCTGTGGCCACCCCCATTTCTCTATCATGTTGAACAGGCTGTCGTTGAGCGCCCACTCGCCTGGTAGGCACTCTATTCTGCTTAATGAGTCCGCAACCAGATTGTCTTTCCCTGCCAGGAAGACTGCCGAAATGCTGTGTACATGACACTCTGCCCATTCCAATAACTGGGATGTTATCTCCATGAGACGTCGACTTCTCGTCCCGCCTTGACGGTTGATGTACGAGACTACCGCCCGGTTGTCTGATCTTATGTTTAGGTCTCTGGCTATCAGCAGATCCTGGAACTCCTGACACGCCATGACCACCGCCTTCATTTCCCTGAGATTGGAATGTGCGGCTTGCCACCTTGGAGACCACCGTCCCTGTGCAATGGACTGGCCGCATGTCGCTCCCCAGCCTCCTTGGCTGGCATCTGTTGTTACCGTGACCTGGTTGACTACTGCAAACGATTTTCCTGCTTCTAGTCGTTCCACGTCCGACCACCATACAAATCTGACTTTGCGGCTCTTGTTAAAATTATCTTCTGAGTGAGATCTTTGCTGTTCTTGTTCCATTGTGACAGGAAGCAAGTTGGAATTTTCTTGTGTGGAACCTTGCCCATGGTACGGTCTCTAATGCGGCTGCCATCAATCCCAGTATCTCCATGCAGTCTTGGGATGACACGACTGATCTCCTCATCATCGATGTTACTTGGTGTACCAATTTCTCTCTTCTGGTCTCTGTGAGAGACACTCTCATGTTTTGAGTATCTATTGATACCCCCAAGTATGTAATCTTTTGAACTGGCACCAGTTGACTCTTCTTTACGTTGATCAGCCATCCATGATGTTCCAGACATTTGAGCACTAACTCCGCGTGTTCCCTTACCAGTTCTTCTGAATCTGCAACAATTAAAATATCGTCGAGATAGGAGGGAGTAAAACTCTGGCCCTGTCTCAACTTTGCTATGATCACAATCAGCACCTTTGAGAAAGTCCGCGGGGAAGTCGACAGGCCGAAGGGAAGAGTCACGAATTGATAAGTGACCCCTTGTAGACGGAACCTGAGAAACTTGTGATGGTTTGCGTAGATGGGTATATGTAGATAGGCGTCTTTTAGATCTATGGACGTCATGTAATCCCCGTGTTTTAAGTCTGGGATTATTGATCTTACTGACTCCATCTTGAACGTTCGGCTTAACACAAACTTGTTCAAGCGCCTTAAGTCTAGGATGGTTCGAAAACCCCCTGACGCCTTTTTTACCACGAAGAAGCGAGAAAACCATCCCTGCTTCTCTTGCTTCTTCGGAACTACTTCGACAACTCCTTGTCTTAGCATTTCTTCCAGACTTGAAAATAACGCCTGTCTCTCCTCCATGTCGCTGGGTACTGGCGACTCCACAAAGAGACTTCCTGGAAGTCTCATAAATTCGATTCGATATCCGGACTGAATTATTTCCAGAACCCACCTGTCCGTGGTGGATTCTCGCCAAGCTTGGTAAAACTGTTTGAGCCTGGCGCCAACTCTCTGTATGACGGCGTCATTGTTGCTCCTTTCGGAAAGGAGCCTTCCCTTCTTTCCCTCTTTGGGCACGAAAGGACGCCCGAGACATCCAGCTTCCTCTCCTATAGGCCCTTCCTGGCCTATAAGCCCTGGAGTCTCTGTATTCCTGATGCTGAAATCTATTAAATTTCGCTGGAACATTCTTTTTGACAGCTTTATCCTGGGGCAACCAGACTGATTTGCCTCCTGAGATTTTAGTAATTAGCTCATCAAGCTGTTTGCCAAACAGATACTCCCCTTGGAATGGTAGGGATAGCAATTTATTTTTCGACTGCACGTCAGCCGCCCATGGTTTCAACCAAAGGGTCCGATGTGTCGCCGCTGCAGTGGCTCCTGCTCTAGCTGATAGGCATATGGAGTCCATAGTTGCCTCACACATAAACTATACAGCCAATTGAACATCTTGGACTGTTTTAATAAGTTCGGACCTCTTAATTCCGTCCAAAATGTCCGCCTCTAATTGCTGGCACCGGCCTCGCATTACACGAGAGGTAACAGCCATAGCAGCTGCTGGCTTCAGGGATGCCCCTGCCGTAATGTACTGCTTTTTCAGACCCAGCTCAATCCTACGCTCCATAGGGTCTTTGAAGATATCGACATCTTCCAAGGGAAGTGTAGTCTTCTTTGACAGTCTAGAGATAGCTGCGTCAACCTTTGGCGCCTCTTCCCATGTCGACACCTGATCCTTGTCGAATGGGTACATTTTTGTTACTCTGGCGGAAACAGCCACCCTCTTATCCGGGTGTTTCCACTCCTCAGCAATGATAGCTTTCAAAGTCTGAGACAAGGGAAAACATTTCCCCTTCCTTTTCTTATCCTCGAACAACAGTTCTTGTAAATTAAGGTCCTCTTGTTGATCCTCAATATTGAGGGCCTTATGGATAAGCTCTAACAGATTATTGATCATATCAGGATCAAAGTCCTCTGACTTATCCTGAGGTATGTCTTGATCCTCATCCAGATCCTGACCCAGCATCTGCGCACAGGTTATATGTCCTCCACAGAGTCATCCGACTCGTCACTTAGGACCACATGCTTCCTTTTTCCAGACATTTTACTCAGGTCTTCTTTTGTAACAAAAAGTCCCTGCTAATGCTGTTTTCAGCATATCCACTAGGTTCGTCATTTGAGCCATGGGTAGAGGCTGAGGGGCCTTACACTCCTCACAAGAGGCTGCCCACATGCTTTTCAGTTAAAGTTTTATCGCATGAAAAACATTTAGGTGAGTGCATTCTCCTGTGTTTGGCTTTACTCTCCTTTTCCTTGCTGGTCTCAGACCTGCAACAGCCCAAAAGAAAACAATTCCATAACCAAAACCAAAGGGACCAATAACAAAAACCAAAACCAAAATTTTCCTCTACAGCCTCCAGGGTAAGCCACCTCTCACACACTACCCAAAAGGGAAAAAAAGACACTGAGGCCAGGAGGAGGGGCCTTCTTATAGGGGCTGGTGTCTTTTTTTTCCCTTTCTGAAGCACTACCCAGTGGGGAGGAACCCATTTGTAATGGCTGCCATGGGGGAGGTAGAGGAAAAGTGGATGCAAAGACTAAACAACAACCACCTAATTGCTCCTGAGCAGGATCCAAACCCTAGACTCTGTATTCAGCGATTCTGTAGCCTAGTAATCATCTGTAAAGCATACATTACTGCATTTAACATACACGGGGGAGGGGCCCTAAACTGCACACCCTGGACATATGAGGTGCTACCTGCTGAGACCTGTAGTGCAGCAAGCAGGAGGAGGAGTTTGCAGGTGCATACTAAATATAAATGCTAGACCTTTTAATATCATTGCTATATTGCATTTCTGAGGTTTTAGCATAATGATGGCCATTATTCTGGGCTTGTCCACCGCATCCAGGTTACCTCAATAGGAAAAGTCCCTAACACTACTCTGAGACAGGTCCAGGGCACAGGACCCCCCCCAGGCCAGCCCAGCAGAACCACCTTCCTTGAAAAGGATCTAGGAGTCCAAATAGACAGCAATCTAGGATGTAGTGCCCATTGTAATGTAGCTACAAAAAAGGCCAACAAAATTCTGGCATGTATTAAGAGGGGAATGGAAACTAGGGACTCAAGGGTAATTATGCCACTATATAAAGCATTGGTGAGACCTCACCTAGAGTATGGAGTACAGTTCTGGGCCCCACACTATAAAAAGGACATCATAGAATTAGAAAAAGTACAAAGGCGAGCAACAAAGCTTATTAGGGGAATGGAGAATTTAAGCTACGGGGAGAGATTAAGCAATTTGGGACTATTTACATTAGAAAAGAGACGTTTAAGGGGGGACATGCTCAACATGTACAAGTATATCAAGGGCCAATATAAGGAACTGTCACACACCCTATTTTCTACTAGAAAGGAATCTAGGACGCGAGGGCATGAGTATAGATTAGAAGAAAAAAGATTTCATTCAGCTAGTAGAAAGAATTTCTTTACGGTCAGAACAGTCAAACTCTGGAACTCTCTTCCCAGAGAGGTGGTAATGGCTGGCTCATTAAATGCGTTCAAGGCAAAGTTGGACAAACATTTACTGGAGAAAAACATCCATGGGTACAAATAAGAAATATAATTTGTCTGTAAAATACCAGAACCAACCAAATCAGCAATGGATATCTATACCAGGTTGAACTAGATGGACGCAAGTCTTTTTTCAGCCTTACCTACTATGTAACTATGTAACCTCATGGCATTACATTGGTGTGGATTTAAAGTGATAGTAAAAAGGATAAGGGAAATTATATGTGATAAGACTTACCTAATATATACTAAACAAACTAAAGGGGTGATGGAAAGTGTACGATATGATGCCATGGAGCAGCCCAGCAACAGCAGCCCAAAGAGCCCCACGCCCCAAACACAGTCCCACAGACTAACACTCAGCATATATGTATAGTAGGACTTACCCTCATAGTGCCAAACTGAATGTACAGTCTTGAGTATAGGACTCCAAGCTAATTAAAAACAAACTGGGACAGGTGGGAGGGGTGCTAGTTAAGGAGGAAGGCGTCTACAACATACAGCAAAGTAATTCCTGGATAATATTACTGTACTTTATTTCAATGGAGACCTCATTCATGTGCAATCGAGATTTTCAAAAGACATCTGGTGGATTAACATAAGCATTACACTCACCAGCTACGCCAAACTAGCCATGTTACTTATTGCGTATCTATAGATAGATAAGTGTGGCTACATTATGTTGTGGAAAGCAAATTATTTGGCAGCAAAATGGCAACTGAAGTTCTTTATGGTTTAATACATTAAACATTTTGGGACTAAAGCTATGCATGCCTTCAGCAGTATGTTCAGTTAAACCACAATGTAATTTTTTTTAAATTACACTTCGATTAAAGACTTCATTGGGAAACAGACAAAAAACCTTATGGTTTCACATGTCCCATTAAGGCTTCTTGCACATGATCTGGCATTTCAGAAACCTGTTGTAACTCTTCCACTCAAATGCCAAAAAGCAAAGAAATTCCAATCATTAAGGCCGGCTTCTTAATGGATGTGTTCCTAGCGCAATACAGATATGGTATGCCATCACAGCCTGTGGGTAAGTACAGATTCAGCACTCTCATACTGCTTTCCCACTGCTGAAACGGGTCATTACCCGTTATTTTTAATTAAATTGATTAAATTATCAGGAAACCCGACAAATAGGACTTCGCTGATTTTTTAAAACCCAAGCCGAGGAAGTCTGCTCCTGGTTGGCAGCTAGGCGCCCAATAGAATCATTATGAGGTGTGGCGTGGAAGATGAATATCTCTGCATCTGTCCGAGCGGGTACCAGCCGGGAGAAGTGCGACTTGAAGAGAAGATGCCGGGATCGTCTCCAGAGGACCAGGTGAGTAGGATTTCCTTCCACAGATACCCCTTTGGATTACTACGGATCCTGGACCCCGGGACCTACCTACGGGCTCAAGATAGGTAAGTATCAGTGTGTTTGTGTAATGTATGTATTAAACTTTTATTTTTCTGGCTTGTCCGCGGGACCTTATATAATAAGTGTCCCCCGGCTGTGTCATTACCCTTGATAACGTTATAGTACTTAACATTATATATTTCTTATATCATATTAGACTTGCTAGCCAGTATTAAGTATTGCTTAAATTTTATTGTACCTATCTCTCTCCAGACTGCTGAAACAGTTAAATTTAAATGTATATCTCTCTAAGTGTAGTTTCCATTAGAAAAACTAGACATTACTGAAAATGGGCCCCCTTCAATGTAAACCAAGATAGTACAGGAATGTGAGACCTCATATGTTTAAACAAAAGACGTATGTTCTACTTAGACTTACTGCAAGAGTCAGCATAATATAGAAGCAACGCCCAGTCTATAGAACTTCGCTCCTTTAATGGATATAAGAGATACCATTTATCTTACGTATTCTTACGTTACTCAAGTCGAACCAAAGTTTTAATTGTTAACCCCACCTTAAGGGGTGTGTTGTATATGAATAGGCATGTTTTTTGTAATGAACACTCCTTTATGGGAGTAAAGAAATGGTGACTTTATGTATAAAAAGGCAACAGCTGATATTAAAAACACATCTTCTTCACCATCATCTGTCTGACTGGTCAGCGTAACTGTGTGGTGTGATGTCTAAAGTACTGAAACTTTCCTGGGGCTCAAATTACAAGCCATCATTTGGGGATCTCGTTCGGGATTGAAAATTTGAAGGAATAGAACTGTGTATTGTTCTCTGCTGAAGCTACGTTACATATCTGAGTGAGTATAATCTGTTTTTAATTATAAGACTGCTTTGCTCGCTCAGATCTGTTAGTCACCTATGTAGTAAGCAGAGTAAATGTACATTTCAGTTCTTCCTTGTAGACTTCATTATTATAGAACCAGAGGTACTTCGATATCACACAACATTAAGTATAGCTGTAATATTTTTGTACTGTGTTTGTATTGTCATCGTAACTATGTGTGTCTACTGTGTGTCAGTATCTGTATGTTTCATATTGGATGATTGACAGCCATCTTCACGAGGCGTGCTAGTTGGGGAAGGCCAGTCCGGTATTACTTCTGGTTAACGCCGACCAGGCACCCCTAAAGCGTATTTGTTTGTTTGTCTGGTAAACACAATATAAGTCATGAGGTGTAACAGTGTTCACAAGACTGTTAAGACTTTCTTTGATAGAAGCTGTAATAGGCAGGACCTGGCTTTCATCAAAGACTGACCCTGGCAGTCAGTTTGAACCAATTAGGATACAGCCCTTATGAAACTAAGTGTGTTTTACGTACATGTTAAGTGTTGCCTGATTGTCTGTCTATGTGTCATTTAAACATCAATAAGCGTAAGGTGTATATAAATCAAGACAGACCTGGGACCACCAAAGATATTTCTCCTTTGTAGCCTCTTATAAAGGCTAGGAACTGTCACTTTGGTGATTACCTGGTCAATTTCATCTTGAAAAAGCCCTTATGATATAGTGTCTTGTGTTTATGTAATCATGTCTCATAATGTATCACATGGAACATGTTCAGAATGTAAATGCAGCATAGTTCTAGAATTTATTTTACCTGGCCTGCAATATAGAGAACCAAAAGTGCTTGCAGTAAAACCACAAGCACATTTTAAAGTACAAATGAAGAAATTGATATTGACAGTGTGCAGACTTTGTTAAGTGATCAAACAAACCCACACTTTAGCAATTGTTATAAGCAGTGGAGGAAGTGCTTAAACAGAAATAGACGACATCAGCACTTTGCATTAAGGACATAACATGCTCTAGATCATATTTAAAGTGCTCAGAACAACTTGCCTGCCCAGGTTATGAAAGTGGTGTTATATTATTGTCCTGATAGGTGGTTATGATATTTTGACTTAGATTGAATACAGGGAACTGAAAGCCGCATCTATATTAAACTTCAGCCAATAGGGCACAGTATACCTTTCTGCACAACATTACACACCGCTTTACGCACGTGGATATAGGCCACACCCAGAGGAAGTAATTAATCCAATGGGAGTGAACGGTGGAAGGATAATGGAGCGCTCCCCTAGAGGTTGTGGCAGAAAGGGAAGGTAAGTAATCGATCAAATCGATCGGTTTGATTTTAAGATGGGCTAATTTTAAATCCTGTCGCATGGAAGCAATTTCAAGTGACGAACGCTCATTGGCTACAGGAAAAAGGTTATATAGATACAGTTAATATATGGCTTACAGTGTCACAAGAATTAGATGATGAGAAAAGAAAAGTTAAGGAGTTGTAATCACTTACCAAGACTTAATGCACCACCACAAGTAGATAATCAGGTAGATAATGCACCATTTGTACACCAACCACCACAGGTAATTGAGCAACCCCAGGCAGTGGGGGGGACAGAGCATAGAATAACTAGACTTGTTCGCAGCAGGGGGCACCACACCCAAAACCACAATTACAACAGCAGGTAGAAATACAGCTGGTATAGCCAGGTCAGGCATAGGGACTAAGGAATTGTATCCAACTTCAGATTTGCAGGCCCTTAAAATTGAAAAGTATTGTCCACAGAGGAAGTGTCCAATATGTATGTTTTGTATACCAGAGGGAGACACAAAATGTCCTAATTGTGGGAATTGGGTAGGGTCAGAGGTTTCTTTGTTTGTCATGTGACCCAGAAGTAAGATCTGTAATAAGGCTAAAAGATTATAACCAAAGTAACTATAAGAAGAAATTAAAGTGTTGTTTTTTATTTAAAAATCCTAGGAATAAATAAATATGTGCCCAGATCAAATAACTGATCTGAGAAAAAAAAAAAAAAAAACTTTATGTTTGAAAGTCTGTAAGTTGGTAATTTTGGAAAATATCCTGGCCAGGAAAATAAATAAATATTTTAAATTTTCCCTATATTACCAATGAGCAGAATCAAATGTACAGTTTTGTGTTCAAAGTAATGAACTAAAATCATCAAGTTTGTGACATTACATGTGTGTAATGTTTAATGTACATCTCAAATTCATATGTATGCAATTATGATCTTTGCATTTGGTGAATTTTAATACTAAAGTGTATTTGAACATTCAGTATTTAACATTTAAGCACGTTAAGGATTTAACTGACTGCATGACAGCCAAAGGTCACGAAAGGTTACGTAGCTGCAGTATGTAACAGTGAATGTCTTTTTATATTCAATGCATAGGACGTCGACAACAGCTGCTATTGTAGTATGCTAGCTAAAGAATCATTTTTTAGGATTGAATGCACTAACTTTAAAATTGTTTTTTTTATTTTTATTTTAGAAATCTGATCAGCATTTAAGTTGTATGTTTTATTTTTATTTATTTTTTTTAAAACAATTATGTGACAGTAACATTTGTTTTTTTGTTTCCTTAGTAGAAAGTTAAAGATACGAGCTGACTGCTATTTTCTGTTCTTTCTTTTATAGAATCATAGCAAACTTTTCAGTACAATTAAGTGTATTTTTTTGCATATCAGATATTTCTTATTTTTCATTGGGTATTACTACTTGAATTTTTACTTAAAGGAAGAAAATATGTGGATATATGCACACATACTCAAACACATATGTGTGCATTTAATAAGAACTTAGTATTTGAAGGGAATGTTATACTTCTTTACTATGACATTATTTGGAAATTTAGTTTTTCGTTAAAAATGTAGTGCTAAGATAAACACAGTTCCTATTGGTCATATGTGACTATGTTATCTTTCATAGCCTAATATGAACAATGATACTTTACTGGAACATTGTTGCAAGCCACAGAGTGGCTCATTCCTGTTTTGGATATTTCGTTAGAAATGTTATGTTCTGTGTTTAGTTTGTATGGTCTCTCCGGATTAGTTTTCTAGGTTTTGCATTAGTTTTTGGGGTTTTACCTTATTCAATCGTTCTTGTATCTGTGAGCACAGTTGCTCCTATGGATGTATAGCTTAAGTGTTCTGTTAGGCTGCACAAGTGTAGCTTGTGTGCTCATTAGTGGACTTTATAGTCTGTTTTGTGTCATTTGTGGGTATAGGCAGTTTCTCTCTTATCACCTTACAGTCTCCACTGCTACTTTGTAACAAATATAAATCCAATATATCCAAGGACTTACTACCTCAAATAGAGGCTGTATGTGTTTCTCTCCCAATCATCTATCACAGATTCTGCTGAAGTTATCCTCCCAGACTGGATCACATCCCAAGTACCGGACAAGCTGTGGTCTAAGGGAAAGATGGACACTGGCAAGCTGAACGTACAACCTGTCCAACTGCAACTAAAGCCAGGAGCAGTGCCAGTATCCGTAAAGCAAAATCCACTGAATCCTGATCAAAGAGTCGCCATCACCAAGCAACTACAAGCTTATCTACAGTCCGGCATCCTTGTTCAATGTAGATCCGAATGGTCGACGCCTTTGTTTCATGAATAATTCATGATCTAAGAGAGGTCAACAAGAGACTGTTAATTAATTGTCCCATTGTGCCTAATCCACACACCTTGCTGAATCAGATCCCACCATCAGGGGCCTGGTTTATGGTGACAGATTTGGCAAATGCTGTGCCTATCACTAAAGACTCTCAAGAACTGTTAGCTTTTACACATGATGGCAAACAATACTGCTGGACAAGATTGCCTCAAGGGGGCGCCACTAGCCCCAGTGACTACTCTGAAGCAATGTCACTGGTTCTCCAGGCTTGGAGACCCTTTTACTCAGAAGAAACTCAGCTTATCCAGTATGTCGATGACCTCTTGTTAACTACAACAACTCAAGACAAGTGCCAGCAAGAAACAGTGTCCCTACTCAAGTTCCTGGGAGAACAAGACTGCAGGGCTTCAAAAGAAAAACTACAGCTCTGTAAGCAAAAAGTTGTCTTTCTTGGACATTGTATTTCTCAAGGCATCAAACACCTGACAGAAGACAGAAAGAAGATAATACTACAAGCTAAAATACCAAAGACTGTGACACAAGTCAGGTCATTTCTAGGCCTGGTGGGCTACTGCAGGGACTGGATAACCCTTGCATCAGTTTACATGCAAACATTATACAATGCAATCAAAACAGATGGTCCGCATCCAACAGATGAAGACATGGCTCAAGCAGTTCAGCAATTAAAGTTGGCCATTGCCTCTTCACCTGCCCTAGGCCTACCAGACTATTCTAAACCTTTTACCTTGTATTGCCATGAGGAAAAAGGACATGCTTTGGGAGTGTTAACACAAAGCTACGGAACAAGACAAAGACCTCTTGCCTACTATTCCAGCAGGCTTGACAACATCATTCAAGGATCACCTACATGTATTAAAGCTGTAGCAGCGGCTGCTGTATTGAAGGATAAGTGCATAGACATTGTTCTTAATCATGAACTAACCATTCAAGTACCACATGCTGTAAAAGAAATCCTACAACAAGCAAGAACCAAACATCTTTCAGCAGCTAGACTCACCAAGTACGAAGTGTCCCTATTGAGTGCACCCAATGTGACAATCAAAAGGTGTCTCACTCTAAATCCAGCAACGCTTCTCCCAGTCCTGTTGCCAGAACAGAAGGAGTATGAACATCAAATGTTCAAAAGGAGGGAGAATGAGAAAGAATGAGGGGACAAGCACCTTCTGTCAGCACAGTAACATCTACAACAGCCCAGAGAATGGAAGTAGATGCAGAAGGTTGAGGTGAGGACAAAGAGGAAAATACTTGTACTCAAAATTTTTCTCATGACTGTCTTGCTTTGATGGAACAAGAAACCCAGACATTGCCACACGTCCAAGATATGCCCATACCCAATGCTCATTACGAACTATATGTTGATGGGTCCAGATACTATGAAAATGGCACACCCTACAATGGATATGCCGTCACTACCGACACTGAAGTAGTAACTTCTGGAGCCCTACCAGCACACTTATCAGCACAAGCAGCTGAACTTGTGGCCCTTACTAAAGCATTGGAGCACGCAGAGCATACAACAGCGACCATTTATACAGATTCCAGATACAGCTGGAGAGTGACAATGGACTATGTGTTGATCTGGAAAAATCAGAGACTTTAAAACAGTTACAGGTAAACAGATACAACATACTGACCTCATTAAAAAAACTTTTTCAAGCATTAATGAAGCCATACAAAGTTGCCATCATCAAGATTCAAGCACACACAAAGAATCAAACAAAAGAAACAAGAGGAAACAATCTTGCAGATGCAGAAGCTAAGAGAGCAGCAAAAGCCCAGCCAGTAGGAAAAAGACACAGATTCTACAGTAGAGAACAATCCTCATCATCTCCAGCCAGGAGATTGGGTGTATCTCAAAAGACACGTTCGGAAATCACTTGAGCCCAGATATGATGGTCCATTCCAGGTTCTACTGACTACACCAACATCAGTGAAGCTAGAAGGAAGGGATACACTCATCCCATTGTAATCAATTACGAGTTAAGTTTGATGATGCAGTTTGCTGAAATGTTATTGGGGCCCAAATCTGATAAAAGTCTATGGGGATGTATTATGTGAGAAAAAGGGAAGTAACAAACCCTGATCATGAATGTAGAAATTTACCACACATCTCAAGGTGTATTTGTGAGTATTGTAGACATGTCACCTGAGGAGACATGTATAGAATGGTGTAAGGCCCCTACTGGAGAAAACCGAAATATGTTGTTGCAATTACATAATTTGGTAGGGAATGCCCTTAACACTACAAACTGTTGGATCTGCTCTCAAGGTCCTACCTCAGGAGGAGGAGAGTGGACATTTATCCCCATCACATATGAAGAATGGGCACTATTTGAAGATAACCGTGCAGATAGTGAGCCATTCAAAGCATCAGTAAGCCAATACTTACGCAAGGAATCCCCTAAACTGCTAGCACACCTAATTACCCCAAATGTATCTTTTTGCATTGAAAAAAAAAGAAAAAGGGTGAAACCATACTTGCCTTTAATAAACAAAAGATTTCCCCCTCAAACACCTACTTAGGAACATTTCATCCTTGCTCAAAGGCCCCTTTTAGAGTTGGTAGTGCCCCTGATACCTTCAAACCAGGAGTACCTCCATACCAAATGTTTTTAACACCATATGATGATAAACCTGCACTAAGGGAAATGTTAAATATTGGAGTGTGGCCAGGGCCAGGATTCCCTAGTTGGATGAATGAGACAGGAAGCAATCCTGACCAGTTCGTAGTTAATGGTACAGTAGCAGGAAAAGGATTGGTTAACCTAAAACAAATGTGGGATAGCATACCTCCAATTCTCCCAAATAATTTGTATTTTTTATGTGGGAAATACGCCTACAAGTGGCTTGTTTATGGCGACTATGGAAATTGTACACTAGGAAGCATAGTACCTGCAGCGCAAGTGATAAAGCATGAAGATCTAAAAAACATAATCAAAGGCCAAGAAGGCCTGGTAGGGAAGTATAATCCCATACACAGGGACAGAAGGGAAATAAAAGAAGCAGGGAAAAAGGCAAGATAGATAATCTACACACCCTGGCATGAGAGAATGGGATTTTTGGACCTATTTGGGTCAAAATCATATAGAGTTGAATCACTTGCAATGTTATTAGATAACATTACTGAAATATATGATAACACCTTCAGATATGTAGGTAGAAAAATCCAAGAGGTAATAAAAAGAACAGTTACAACACAGATTAGTTCTGGACCACTTAACAGCACAGACAGGAGGCTATTGTATGACCTTATATACTCAGACAGGAATATTGTGTTGTACATTTATTACCAATGAGACTGACAATGCTCAAGAGACAATAGAAAAACATATACAAGAGATAGAAGAGGACAAACGGATTTATGCCACTGAGCATAATACACCTGACACTCTAGGACACGGGTGTCAAACTCAAGGCCCGCGGGCCGAATCCGGCCCGCCGGACCTCTTCAAGTGGCCCCCTGCCTCCGTCCACCCCCCCCCCCTCGCCGCTGCCCATCCGTCCCCGCTGCCCGCCCCCCGCGCCTCTCCGTCCTTGCACACAGAATGTTCAGTGTCTGACAGGAAGCACAGCTCTGCGACTTCCTGGTGACGTACAGAGCTGCTCTTCCTGTCAGACGCTGAACATTCTGTGCGCAGGTAAAGGCAGCAGTAACTGTGGGGTGGGTGGGCAAGCACATATTAACCCCTGGCAACGGACATTAACACCCCCTGGCAACGAGCAAGAACCCATGAAAACGGACATTAACCCCTGGGCGACGAGCTGAAACCCCTGGCAACGGACATTAACCCCTTGGCAACGAGCTGGAACCCCTGGTAATGGACATTAACCCCATGGCAATTAGCAAGAACCCCTGGCAACAGACATTAACCCCCCCTTGGCAACGAGCAAGAACCCCTGAAAATGTACATTAACCCCTTGGCAACGAGCTGGAATCCCTGGCAACAGACATTAACCCCTGGCAGCCACCACCAGCAAAAAGAAAAATCGTGCAGGAGACAGTTTGAAGAGCAGCTCTCCCTCTCCCCGTCCTGGTTGGACACAGGTAGGCAGCCTACTACTCACCATGATACTTGTAGTAGTACACATTAGGAAAGGGGACGTGGTAACGCCCTTTTTGCCCATGGCCACTCCCATTTGTTCATGGCCACGCCCCCTTTCTGAATGTGTACCGGCCCTTTGCGGGTGACCAATGTGCTGATGCGGCCCCCGATGAATTTGAGTTTGACACCCCTGCTCTAGGAGGAAATTGGGGCTGGCTATCATTCTTGAATCCATCCACATGGTTTTCAGGAATCAGTGGATGGTTTATGGGAATTCTCATGTTCAGCCTAAAAATTATAGGATTATGCATACTGGTTTATATTGTTGTCAAGATATTGATGTGTGTTTTCTCTGTCTGTTTGAAACAGTGCCAGTCTGCAATAACTACAACCAAGTTCAAACAACTCATATCTGGAAGGACACAGAAAGCAGAGGATCAGTCTATTCCGATGGATGTGAGCGAACAGCCAGTTGCTCTCTGACGACAGGGAGAAGCTACCTTGTTCTCAGGGCTATAACCCACTAGAACCATCTGATGTGACTAATCCTTAGCATAGTGTAGGCAGTTTGTATTGTAAGATGTCCGACCACTATGAGTTTTTTTTCTTACATTTATAATAATTTTTTTTGTTGTGTGTTTTGTTTACTACTGTATGTAAACAATGTGATCTCAATTGTAATGTTTAATTATTATAAAAAGGAGGGAAAATGATAACGTTATAGTACTTAACATTATATATTTCTTATATCATATTAGACTTGCTAGCCAGTATTAAGTATTGCTTAAATTTTATTGTACCTATCTCTCTCCAGACTGCTGAAACAGTTAAATTTAAATGTATATCTCTCTAAGTGTAGTTTCCATTAGAAAAACTAGACATTACTGAAAATGGGCCCCCTTCAATGTAAACCAAGATAGTACAGGAATGTGAGACCTCATATGTTTAAACAAAAGACGTATGTTCTACTTAGACTTACTGCAAGAGTCAGCATAATATAGAAGCAACGCCCAGTCTATAGAACTTCGCTCCTTTAATGGATATAAGAGATACCATTTATCTTACGTATTCTTACGTTACTCAAGTCGAACCAAAGTTTTAATTGTTAACCCCACCTTAAGGGGTGTGTTGTATATGAATATGCATGTTTTTTGTAATGAACACTCCTTTATGGGAGTAAAGAAATGGTGACTTTATGTATAAAAAGGCAACAGCTGATATTAAAAACACATCTTCTTCACCATCATCTGTCTGACTGGTCAGCATAACTGTGTGGTGTGATGTCTAAAGTACTGAAACTTTCCTGGGGCTCAAATTACAAGCCATCACCCTGCTGGCTGGTTGAGCCTGGGGCTTGTTCTTAAAATACGGGGGACCCCTACTCATTTTGTCCCCCGTATTTTGGGACCAGCCCCTGCCCTTGAGCCTGGTTTTAAAAAAATAAGCGAAGCCCTATTTGTCGGGTTTCCTGATTTTTTTAATACCAGCCCCGGCTCTTTCAGTCTGGTGTGTAGGACTCTGCTTTTTAAACGTGTTGAAATACCGGTTAACTTTAACCGGTAAATCAACTCTGGCGCTTTCCCATTGCAGCCTTAAAAGTTTAGAAAGGGGAAAAAAAAACGGCAATATACCTGTTAAGACCTGCAGTGGGAAAGGGGCATCAGAGTGAGATCAGAATCAGAATCAACTATATTGGCCAGGTGTGCTTGCGCACACTCGGAATTTGTTTTGGATATACAGTGCAGCATCAAGCAGGGATGAGGGGGGGGGGGGGGGGGGGGGCATTACATAGGTTACATTGACACATTTAGCAGGGACAGTACAGTATCACACAGAGAATGTATACCCGCCAAGCTGCACAGCGCCTAGGCAGCCATCAGCGGCGCCACTGGTCGCTGCAGCAGCCAGGTAGGTGACAATATAAGCAGGGACAGTACAGTGTCACACAGAGAACATATACCCACCAGGCTGCACAGCACCTAGGCAGCCATTCTGTCAGCGGCGCCACTGGTCGATGCGGCAGCCAGGTAGGTGTCAATATAAGCAGGGACAGTACAGTATCACACAGAGAACATATACCCGCCAAGCTGCGCAGCGCCTAGGCACCGCACAGCCAGGTAGGTGACAATATAAGCAGGGACATTACAGTATCACACAGAACATATACCCGCCAAGCTGCACAGCGCCTAGGCAGCCATCAGCGGCGCCACTGGTCGCTGCAGCAGCCGGGTCACTCACACAATGGTGGCGTACAGCAGCTCTGAATAACATTTAAGGCCCATACACACTTGACGATTTTCAGCTGAAAATCGGTCAAAACAGCCGTTTTGAGCGATTTTCGGCCGAAAATCGCCCAGTGTGTATGCCCCGGAGATTGCCGACTAGCGATGATGCGCGCTCCCACATCATCGCTAGGAAAGTGGTTCATCTGCTGGTTTTACCAGCAGATGTGGCGATGATGGATGGTTTTTCATCCATCATCGCCATGTGTGTACGCCTGCCGGGCTGAAAGATTAACCACTTTCAGCCCGACGGACCGCCCCCCCGCCCGTCATACTCACCCCTGTGCTCCGACTGGCTGGCCGGCTGGATGCTGCTGCAGAGACCTGCTCCCCGGCCCCAGCCTAAACACACGGAGCAGACAGCACTGCTCCCTGCTAACACCTGCTGGGCAACAATAGTTATATTATTCAGCCCACTGCCACCAATGTATTCTTTAAATGCATATATATATATATATATATATATATATATATATATATATATATATATATATATATATATATATATATTAATTTATATTATAATATATTGTTGGTGCATTTAAATTAATACATTGATGGCCGTGGGCATATAAAATATAAACATTGGTGGGCAGCTGTGTGCGTCGCTATCTGCTGGGGACGGCTATGGATAGTGTAGGGCACGGGGCGCCCCAGGCGGGGAGGGAGGGCGCTTTGGCGCTTACCCGCTTTGCTCCACAGGGGAACTATGCAGCCACATCTCACCGAGGGAGGGAAGGGGCTGGAGGGGGATGTGGTGACGGCCGCCGAGTCACTCCAGGGGCACATGGGGGGGGGGGGGGGGGGGGGGGGGTTGCATTTAAATAAATATACATTTGTGGCAGTGGGCATATAAATATATAAACATTGATGGGCAGTGTTGGCAGTAACGTATACATTGCTGGTCTGTGCCAGCAATGCATAAATCATAAATTAGCATCAACACTGCCCACCAATGTTTATATATTTATATGCCCACTGCCACCAATGTACTGTGTATATATGGAACCCTTGGAATTCAAACCCAGCCCATTTATAATGAAAGATTTTCAGCAAAGTCTTTCGCCTCCTGAAAATCTCTTGCTCTTTGGGGAAAATAGCTCAGTGTGTACGCACTACTTTGGTGAAATATATAGCTATCAAAGATTTTGGCAAAGTCTTTTGAAATGAAAATCTTCAAGTGTGTATGGGCCTTTATACATAGTAGTAGATTAGAGAACAAATTATGCGGCAATGTGTTTAATTCAGCTGGTGCCTGCTAATTCATTAAACCAGTGCTTATTATGAGCCGTAGATATGCATACATAACTCAATTTCAGCTCCTACGAAGGCCCACAGTCCTTATACATTTCTCTGCATGGAATATGGAAGATAACATGGAAGTTTAAAAAAAACGCTATCATCACTAATCTCCTCATTGGCAAACATTAAGAGATTTAGGATTGGGACACATCCTTATACCTCAAATGCCAACCTGAACATCCAAGCAACTATGTAAATACCCATAGACCAGTGCTTTGTTTAATAATTTCAATAGGATCTAGGAGTCCAAATAGACAGCAAACTAGGATGTAGTGCCCATTGTAATGTAGCTACAAAAAAGGCCAACAAAATTCTGGCATGTATTAAGAGGGGAATGGAAACTAGGGACTCAAGGGTAATTATGCCACTATATAAAGCATTGGTGAGACCTCACCTAGAGTACGGAGTACAGTTCTGGGCCCCACACTATAAAAAGGACATCATAGAATTAGAAAAGGTCCAAAGGCGAGCAACAAAGCTTATTAGGGGAATGGAGAATTTAAGCTACGGGGAGAGATTAAGCAATTTGGGACTATTTACATTAGAAAAGAGACGTTTAAGGGGGGACATGCTCAACATGTACAAGTATATCAAGGGCCAATATAAGGAACTGTCACGCACCCTCTTTTCTACTAGAATGGAATCTAGGACGCGAGGGCATGAGTATAGATTAGAAGAAAAAATATTTCATTCAGCTAGTAGAAAGAATTTCTTTACGGTCAGAACAGTCAAACTCTGGAACTCTCTTCCCAAAGAGGTGGTAACGGCTGGCTCATTAAATGCGTTCAAGGCAAAGTTGGACAAACATTTACTGGAGAAAAACATCCATGGGTACAAATAAGAAATATAAATTGTCTGTAAAATACCAGAACCTACCAAATCAGCAATGGATATCTAAACCAGGTTGAACTAGATGGACGCAAGTCTTTTTTCAGCCTTACCTACTATGTAACTATGTAATAATATGAAAAATGTTAGGTAAATAATCATTCTAAACTCTTCCCCTGCCACACAGACAACAGTTACCTTTCCTTTAGATCCCTCTCCAACTGCTACCACTGTTGCTTGTAGTACTTTGCCTTGAGACTTATCAGGAAGCATAATTCCTCCTTTGGTGACTGTTTCTTGAGCAAGTCGCTCAACAAGAACACGATCAAATAATGGGAGAAAGCTTTTGAAAGCTTTTGCTGCCTGCAAAACAAAAACAAAACAGAATTTAGTATTCAATGAAAATTTCCATTTCTTAAA
>NC_139223.1:96149550-96182747 GCF_055691185.1 Crinia signifera | reverse complement strand
AGAGTTGTCACCAGTGGTTTTGGGTCGAGTTTCTGATTGTCTCTCTGCCATCTCATCTTGGATGTCTTGTCGCCAACTCAAACTCAATATTTCCAAAACGGAATTACTTATATTCCCGCCAACTAAGAACAGTTACCATCCTGACCTCTCCATCGCTGTTGACAACTCGATAATCTACCCTACCCCACAAGCTCGTTGCTTAGGGGTCATCCTCGACTCTGAACTGTCCTTTCTTCCCCACATTCAATCTGTCTCCAAATCATCATGTTACATGCATCTAAAAAACATATCCAAAACATATCCAAAATACGACCCTATCTCACACAAGACACTACCAAATCTCTTATCCATGCACTCATTATATCCCGCATTGATTATTGCAATAGTCTCCTAACTGGTCTTCCCAAGAACAGACTCTCACCACTGCAATCAATTTTAAATGCTGCTGCTAGGCTGATCTTCCTTGCAAGACGCTCATCGTCTGCTGATCCGCTCTGCCAGTCCCTCCATTGGTTGCCTGTATATTACCGTATTCAATATAAAACACTTCTACTTGCTTATAAAGCTATTAACCATACTGCACCAGCATATATCTCTGCACTTATCACAAAATATCTCCCATCTCGACCAGTACGCTCTACACAAGATCTGCGTCTCTATTCTGCACGGATCACTAGCTCCCATTCATTATTACAGGACTTTTATCGGGCTGCTCCCATCCTATGGAATGCCCTTCCACGCACATTAAGACTCTCCACCAGTCTCCAAACTTTCAAGCGTTCCCTGAAAACTCACCTCTTCAGGCAAGCCTATAATATTTAAGTTCTACATGCATAACTCTCCGAGGCACTTATGTATTATATAGCTTCCCTTCTGGACTTGTAACTGCTATGCTATTACTGGTGCCTGTCCTTATGTTTCCCCCCTATATCCCTATAGATTGTAAGCTTGCAGCAGGGCCCTCCTACCTCCAAGTCTGTCTGTTACCCAGTTTGTCTTATCACTGTCTACTATTGTAAAGCGCAACGGAATCTGCTGCGCTATATAAGAAACTGTAAATAAATATGATCTGATGGCTGGTTCTTTTAGGAAAATAGATGTAGTGTAAAGAACATGAATTTCTATAACATTGTCTACCGTAAATGCCAAAACTAGTATCTATCTATTGTAGTGCCTGCAGAACTTACATTAAGATACTATTATGTGTGCTATATATCAATATATATTCTAATACTGCTTTGCGCTCCCTTTGTATACATTTATAGATGTTTGAGGTTAGAGCAAATAAAAAATCCTTTTTAAATTATTGTGGTACCCGATTTCCTCCTCCCCCTTAATGTGTTCTTCTAAAGACCATAGGTGAAGGGTGATAAATTAGTGTCTTCAGAATCCTACAAGTCCCAATAATATATGGGGAAAATGAACCTCCCCATTCTCCGTGGTGTTGACAACTATGAGATGTAATTTTCAACAATTAATATTTAAATCCATACCTGCTGCTTCTCTTTCCCTAATGTGCCTGCTGTTTTCATAGTTTTGATGTATTAAGTTATATGAAGAGATGGAATATATAGATATTGCTCCTAGATTACTAAAACTCACAGCAACCCTTGGGAATATGTTCATGTGACTTCCGATCTACATTGTTCTTATAAGTATAATTTATAAAAGGAAATGTATTACTTTAATGTAAAAGCATTTTTTTTTTTTTTTTTTAACCAATATGGAGGATATAGAAAATATATATTGGGTATCTACCCCTATTACATGCCATGAAGCCCCCGCGCTCATGTAATAGATGGGTCACGTCAGTGGCCCGGCGGGCATGACGAGTGCTTGGTTTACACTCTCCCTGCCTCCTGGACCGGGTGGGATTACATAGCTGGACAACAGGGGGCGCTTGTGAAATCCACCTGATCTGCCGCTCCAATAAGATACCGGGACATCTGTGAAGCCAGAAATTGTCACACATTGCCCGAATATCAGCATTAAGAATAAATGTATACTGACGACAATATTTTCTTATATCTGCGGTAAGATTTAAATTTATAATTAGAAACTCTACCTGCCTATTTATTATCTTTCTAAATGTTTTTGTTGATTGGATGGTCTCTATTATGACTGGGTGGTCACGTGACCTGAACAATACAGGCGTAGTTACCCAGCCACCTACCTTTTGATAAAGCTACTTAGCGTAACAAAACGAGTCAGATTGCTGTTATTGGACACCCACTACAGAAAAATCCTGGATTGCAGCCTGAACCAGCCCCATGAGACTTCCTTTGCCTCCAACTAACCAGAGGCCTATTGGACCAACAAATCTCTGGATACTTTTCAAATGCTCTGGGGTTAAGGACTAAGCTGCCATGTTATTTCCACAAACTATCTCCAGTGGATTGACTGTTAATATTACCAGCTTTGGGCCATCCACACGGACACAAGTGGCTAAAAATGCTGCATCACCACATTCCAGGGTAGTAAGGATCCATCTGCATTTATTCCTTTGAATGTTCATGGTACATATAGGTACTCCCAGGTTACTCATTATTTTGTGGGTGCCATTTATATTTTTTGGTACTTGTGTAGTTTCACGGCGCCGCCGCTCGCACACTCTGTCTCTGAAACTTGGCAGCCTGCCAGAAGCTCTGTTTAACTGTGCACGTGCCGCTCTAGCTGTAAGCTACGTTTTGTCAGCTTATGTTATCAGCGTAGCGCCGGGCGGCAGCAGCATTGCGCTGCCCAGGCGCTGACAGGTCACTGTGGTACTTGTAGTTCCACAGTGAAATAGGCAGCCCTGCTCACACACTGACAACGGGGGCATGTAAAAGTGCACACCGCTATCAAAGGGGGAGTCCCCCATGCAGACGCTAAATTTAGACGCAAAAGCGTCTGAAACCCTACTAACTGCTAGCCGCTAAGAAGCCGGGGTTTCTGGACTTAGACGCTAAAGCCTCTGAATTTAGTTGGGTCTAGGGGTACACTATTAAAACCTGTCCACAGTGTCACTAGTCGACGCAACAGCTGACGACCGTGTCAATTCCACTATCCACGGCACCCCGAAGCGTGGTGGTACGCGTCCTACAAACTTTTCATACCCCCACTATCCACGTCGGCGTGGAGTTGATTTTCTAAAGCGTCACCTTCACAGCTATCCGCGTCCCCTCGCGGGGCTTGCTGCGCTCGCCACACTTTATAAAATCAACTCCACGCCGACGTGGATAGTGGGGGTATGAAAAGGTCGTAGGACGCGTACCACCGACCCTCGCGGGCCTCGCCACGCTTCGGGCCATATTATTCGTAACATAGGCTTCAGAATCAATTTTATAGCTGGACCATATAATTTTGATACATTTATTGTATATATTAATTTTTGTCTAGTGCTGCATACTTTTTATTTTTCTAAGCTTCCGGATTGAAACCTTGTTTCATGCACAGATAAAAGGTTTGGGTACTCTTTACTTAGAAGGGCGCCCACGATTTTGATCATGGGCATCGCAAGGAAAAAAAATCGCGTTGGGTCGCATCGCATGCGGCCAAAAAATCGCATGCGATGCGACCGAAGCAATTACCGCGATTTTACATAGGGAACAATGTTAAATGGCCCACAGACCTCAAATAGCCACCCCACGATCAACGTGAACCCGAAGCGTGGCGAGCGACGGCGGTACGCGTCCTCCGACCTTTTCATACCCCACTATCCACGTCGGCGTGGAGTTGACAATAGATAGTGTGGCGAACCACCGAGCCTGAAGCGTGGCGAGCGCACGCGGATACCTGTGAAGCCCACGAAGGGATGCATATACCTGTGAAGGTATCCGCGGGGCTCGCTGCTCTCGCCACGCTTGTGGCTCGCTGCGCTCGCCACACTATCTATTCTAAACTCCACGCCGACGTGGATAGTGGGGGTATGAAAAGGTCGGAGGACGCGTACCGCTGTGTAGCCACGCTTCGGGTTCACGTTGATCGTGGGGTGGCGTTAACATTTGGGGGGGCACAGGGTGGCTATTTGAGGTCTGTGGGCCATTTAACATTGTTCCCAATGTTAAATCGGGTCAATTGGGCCATTTAACATTGTTCCCTATGTAAAATCGCGGTAACGCTTTGGCCGCATGCGATGCGACCGACGCGATTTACATTTTTACATGATTTTCTTTGTAAAATCGCGGGCATCGGTCGCATCGCATGCCATTATAATGGCATGCGATGGGCACCCTTCTAAGTAAAGAGTACCAAGGTTTGTGCTTGTTTATACAACATAAATGCATTTTGTATAGAGGTGTCATGTCCTCCTTTTGAAATACCAAAATATTCAAAAACACTGAATAATCCATTAACCATTGTTGTAAGATGTGCAAAATATCCTATAAAAATGCCAGGGCCGAAGCTAAGGAATATGATTCAATTTAGTTATTTCGAGCAAGTGATCTAAAGTCAGTCATTTGAAGTTCTGTTAAACAATGCCCTCTAAAAAGTAGCTGTTAGTGAAGCTGGCATTTTTAGCAGATATTATGCACATTTCACAGCAATGCACAGATAAGGGCTAGACCATTCCCCCTTGGAAACAAATGTTATCTATTTACTGCATGAAGGACCATTGAAGTGTATACTTTATCTATGCCTTTCACCTTTTCTAGGGAAGAACAGTTATAATTGAACAAAGCTGGGGAAGTCCTAAAGTAACCAAAGATGGGGTCACTGTTGCAAAAGCAATTGATCTGAAAGACAAATACAAAAATATTGGCGCTAAGCTTGTTCAAGATGTGGCTAATAATACAAATGAAGAAGCAGGAGATGGTACAACTACAGCAACTGTACTTGCTAGAGCCATTGCTAAAGAAGGCTTTGAGAAAATTAGCAAAGGTGCAAATCCAGTTGAAATCAGAAGGGGTAAGAATCCTGTGGTGTGTTTTTTATCTTCCCCATTTAATTCACAGCATATGGAAAATGCATTTTCTCCTTCGGGAGACATCAGGGGCCACAGCTTTACAGTGGGTAATGGGAGTGGGAGAGAGCTCCAGCACCCTAGAGCAGGGGTGGCCAACCAATCGGAGGCAAAGAGCCAAAAAGTATGTTCTGGTAAGACAAAGAGCTGACACCATGCAAAAATGGGCGTGGCCTAGATTCCAAAAGGCCGCGCCCAATTTTTAAATGAGTTATGGCCTAGCTGGCACAAGGCCATGTCTCGTTTCTGTGTTCACACCTTTGGATTGACGTTTGTAGAATTACCTTATGTCAAACCTATTTTTAGTTAAGATGGGGGTGAGACACACACATTAAAAATACACAATTTATCCAATCCAATTAGTTTGGCACTCTGGATAAAATAGCAACTACCGTGGTGCCGTCCTGGATAGAGATAGAGATAGAGATAGAGATAGAGATAGAGATAGAGATAGAGATAGAGATAGAGATAGAGATAGAGATAGAGATAGAGATAGAGATAGAGATAGAGATAGAGATAGAGATAGAGATAGAGATAGAGATAGAGATAGAGATAGAGATAGAGATAGAGATAGAGATAGCGTCAGAAGGAACTTAGAGGCGACACTTCACTGATTTTTCAAATGGTCCTTTATAAATGAAAAAAAAAATAGACGCAGGTCAACTTTTCATCAGGACAGCAGCCTGTGTGTGCAGGAAAGTGTATTGCAAAAAAGACCACACTTTCCTGCACACACAGGCTGCTGTCCCAACCAAAAAAAGCTTGCAGACATTGAAACGCTGACCTGCATGTTACTGTGACTTTATCTATTTTTTTTATTCCATAAAAGACCATTTGAAACCTCTGACACCTCACTCAGGAGAGATGATTAATCATGAATCGGGCCCATAGTGCCCCCTGCGGTGCTGCTAATACATATTCTGCCACCATGGTGCTACTTACATGTAATACTCATGGTGCCATTTACACATATAATACCCCCCGTGGTGTCGGTAATACAAACAATGCCCCCTGTGGTGATGCTAATACATATAATGCTCCCTGTGTTGCCAGTTAATAAGGGAGGGGTACATATGCGGGCAACTGGTCAGGCAGGGCACACATATGGAAGCCATTAGACATGGCATAGGTGTACATGCATGGAGCAGTTGGTCAACCAACTGCACATGGATGTTAGAAGCTAGGCAGGGCATGGGGCAATTGGTCATAAACGGTACAGGACATATTAGTTGACCGAGCAGGTGTACATGGCTGAACGGATGAGGGCAGTAAGTGAAGCAGGGGACATGGATGTGAGGATATGGACACGATAACGTGATGTTATGTATTGCTCATCTACCCACACTGCTGGAGACAGCAGCATGAACATCCCAGCCAGCCAATGCCACACAAGCAGTTTACCTGGCGGTCACAGCTGGCGTCCTCATAACTCCCTGTACCGAGCACAGCAGCTCCGCACCGACCGCGCTTCCGCCCACTTTATAGTTGCCCAAGCGCTCTATGGAAGTGATCAGTGTGTCCCCTGCAACGACGCACGATGCAGTGACCCCACAGCGCTGGTGGGATGGGTAAGATTGTCGCTACTGTTTCTCTCTGCGCACACAACATACCATGTATACCGACAAGCAGCCTGCTTCCGAGTGCGGTCGCCAGGGCCTCCATGGTCCTTGCATCTGCCACTATATGCGCCGGTTCACTGCTTATGTGTCCCCGCGGTGCTGTGTACGTCAGAGCCGCAGATCAATGGGAGGAGCCGCGGGTTGGCCACCCCTGCCCTAGAGGATAACTTTAACTGCCTCCCAGGCAGCCAGGCTCCTCCCCTCCTATACCCCGCCTCCAGGCCAAGGACCTCAGTTTTTCTAGGGTGCTGGCAGGAGCCAGATGCACCCAAAAGAGGGGCTGCTATATAGCAGCAATAACTTTTTTTTTTTCACTATAAGTGTCAGAGCAGCAGCGCTTGGGGGTCTGAATAGACCCCTGCACTGCTGGCTCCAACACCCGGGTCCGGCGCTGCATCGCCACCCGCGGGTGGGGACCTGCAGCGCCCCCCCCCCCCCCCCGGGCACTGGGGAGCCTGCAGCCACAGCCGGACGCCGGGAACCACAGGCGCCCCCTTCAGAAGAACCGGGACGCACTGTGAGTAATACACGCTCCCCGCCGGGAGCGTGTGCGATGGCGCACTGAGTGGCTGCTACGGCCGGCGAGGGGTGACCGCCGGCTGTGCTAGCAAGCGGCCGGCTCGCCGCCCGTCCCGTCGGAGGTGGCTCCCCCACATCAGCCCCTCCCCGGGGACAGTAGGCAGGGAACTGTGCTAGGCGCACAGAGTACCCGCCACTGACATCCATGCCTGGCTGCACGTGAGGAAGGACACGGAGAAGCTCCAGTGCCACCCGGGGTTCCACTCTTTCACTGCCAGGAGGCTTGAGCAAGTCGTCCCCCCCCCCCCCCCCCCCTGTATCTCTCCTGCGGGACACAGGTCACAGTTACTGAGTGCTCCAGTCAGCCATAGCTGCTGCAAGAGCCTAGTGCCATTTGCCTTTTATTTGCATTGTATGCCTATGTATGCTTGCTATATATGTGTACTTATTAACCCAATAGCTGCTGCATTGTATTTGGTGTCATTTTGTACTTGGCCCTCCTGTACTTACAGTAGTTATGCCCAACAAGGGCAAGTCCAAGGAGGGGGATTGCTGTCATGCACAGCCTGTAATGCGGGCCTATCTCCCCTGGACTATATACAGGACGGCCTATGCGCAAGCTGCTACAATGTGCAGGCGCTGCCCACGCCTACGGCCTCTTCTCAGGAGCCTGCTTGGGCCTCATCCCTTGTCTCAGCTGCGCTACCCCAGCGGCCCGTGCCGTCCTCATCGGTGGCGGGTGCAAACCCCCCCCCCCCCCCAGCATTGGATGCCCAGGGGGAGGGTTCATTGCCCGCAGGTAGACGCAGGTCTTTAGTTAAAAGACCGGCGGCACTCCGGCCCCTCATGCATGATTCAGATGAGGAGGAGGAGGAGCAAGACTGTGGAGGAGGCCGTCGATGACGCCATTGACGTCGCCGCTGACATAAGGGATGCCTGTGTTAAAGAGGACTAGAGCGGATCCCCGTCTCGCCTTGATGTACCAGGCCTGATTACGGCGGTTAAGAAGGTCCTTCTAATAGACGACCACGCTGATCCACCTGCGGAGTCGGGCCCTATATTTAAGCGCCCTAAACGCTCCTTAAGTCTATTTCCCAAGTCGGATAATCTTGACATGGTCATTAACCCCTTCCCGCCGCAGCATGTTTTTGCCTTCCTGACAGAGGCCTTTTTTTTCAAATCTGACATGTATCACTTAAGTGGGGATAACTTTTTTTTGCTTTTACTTATACCAGTGATTTTGAGATAGTTTTTTCGTGACACATTGTACTTCAAGTTAGTGGTAAATTTTGGTCGATACAATTTTTTTTTTTTTGTGAAAAATACCAAAATGTCGTAAAAAAATGGAACATTTTGCTATTTGCAAAATGTTACATTTTCTGCTTGTGAGACAAATAATCATACCACTCAAAATAGTTAATAACTAACAAAGACCATATCTATACTTTATTAAAAAATCATTATTTTAACCTCCTTTAATTTTTTTGGACACTAGGGGGCAGCAGCATCTAAATTTTACACTACACGCAGTTTAACGCTGGTTTTGGCTGTTCACTTTTGGACAGCCAATCGCAGCGATCGCCCAAGACGGGGGGCAACCCTGCCCCCCCTGGGCAATGAGGGAGGATGTCTGCTGTCAGGGACAGCAGACATCCTCCCTCTGTCACCGCGTCTGTAGACGCGGTGGCACTTTTAAGTCATGACGTGTGTGTATATATACGTCATGTGTCGGGAAGTACATCCCGGCCATGACGTGTATATATACGTCAAATGTCGGGAAGGGGTTAAGGAAGCTTGGGAGGTCCCTAATAGGAGGTTTGTCATTCACAAACGTTTCTCCTCCCTCTATCCTCTCCCCAGGAGGACAGGATCCCCTGGGAGACATCCCCCAGGGTAGACGCTCATGTGGCAAAACTGGTGAAAGCCTCTCTGTTGCCAATCCCTACAGCGTCTCTTAAGAATCAGGCGGGTAGGAAGTTGGTAAACTTCCTGAAGCTTATCTACACCATGGCTAGAGCAGCCGGCAGGCCTGCCCTGGCGTCAGCCTGGGTGGCTATGGCCCTAACTAAATGGACTACTGTCCTCACAGCAGGGGTGTCTGAGGGCGCCCCAGCAGACTCTCTACTACCGACTATAGAGTTGATACATCAGGCTGCCCTCTACTTAGGCGAGGCAGCTCTTGATTCCGCTACGCTCTCCTCCAGGGTGTCAGCTTTAGAAGTGGCCGCTCGCAGATCACTTTGGCTGCGTTCCTTGAAGGCTGACACGGACTCTAAGAAGGCCTTGGAAGCTCTTCCATTCAACGGTTCCCTCTTATTCGGTCCCGATCTGGATAGGATGGTCGCTACGGTGGCAGCTTCAAAAACTGCTTTTCTACCATCCACCCCGACTACACGGCCCCGGACGGCTTTTCGGGGGTCGTGGTAGGGGACAGGCCTTCTCCTCCAGATCTTCCCAGGGGGGCAGATCCTCCCGCCCTTGAGGCAAGCGTCCCTGGGCCACCAGGCGCCCTGACCCCAAGCCTGCGGACAAGCCCGCCGCATGCCTGGGGGAGGGGAGGAGCCTGGCTGCCTGGGAGGCAGTTCAAGTTTAACCTAGGGTGCTGGTGCTCTCTCCCACTACCCACTGTAAAGCTGTGGCCCCTGATGTCCTCGAAGAAAGATTTACCATGAAGACCTAAATCTCATTATCCATGTTACAATTAATTTGTTTTTTTCATGTTCTTGGTGCTTATGTGCACCATTGTGGTGGTAGTTGTTGTGCTGGTCTTCATTTTATTTGTTTTAACAGGTGTGATGTTGGCAGTTGAAGCAGTTATTGCAGAGTTGAAGAAGCAGTCCAAACCTGTTACAACTCCAGAAGAGATTGCTCAGGTAACATTCTTTTTATAAAGCTCAAACTTAATGTGGACCTTTCCTTTAGCCATAGCACACTTCTAATGAGTATGCATCCTTTATTTGTCAGTGATAGTAAAAATCCTAAATTGCACTAACTAAATCCACTAACTATTAAATATATCACAAAAAGGCATTAAGGGTAAAATCAATAGGAAAAAGCCACCATGGTTAGACAAAAAAATGACCGCAATAAACAATAAGAATCACGCTATGAATTGTTGCCGCATCCACCATACTCATATGACTTGGCTCCCTGTGACATCTTTCTGTCCCCTAACCTGAAACCGTGGCTCACAGGAAAAAAATGAATGCAATTTGGCTGCAAAAATTCCGGGTGAGGGAGCTGCTGCATTTATTGATCCACCCTTGTATAATAAATGTGTGCAGCACTAGTATTTTTAGCTGAAAGGGATAAAATTGCCCTCTTTGAGCTTCTGGAGTCAGTGGATCCTCAGATAGCTGCTTGGCAACTAGACTTTCTAATGGTTATTGCCTCAGCTTGTTTTTTTCATGACAATAGGAACATATGGAAAAAAAGCTGTGTCCAACCCCATTTGTGTGTTTGGTGCTGGTTTCCTAGCACGGCGTCCATCACATACCATACTTAGTGGTATGCGATGTAAGTGTTAAATTAACAGGAGTGCTACGAAATATCGCATGGCATGTGATGCGATATATATATATATATTTTTTTCTTATTGTATAAGCACCCAGATGGGTGCTTTCAATGTTAAATGCACCCCCATTGTCAAAGCCACCCCCCACTATCAACGCCAACCTGAAGCGTGGTGAGGGGTGGCGGTACGCGTCCTCCGACATTTTCATACCCCCCACTATCCATGTCGGTGTGGAGTTGATTTTAGCGTGGCGAGCGCAGCTATCCCCATGAGGGGACACAGAATACGAGCCCGAAGCATGGCGAGCGCAGCGGAATTATGAGCTTGAAGCGTGGCGAGCACGGCGATCCCCATGAGGGGACGCGGAATACAAGCCCAAAGCGTGACGAGCCTTGCGGAATACATGTGAATTAATCAGTGTCCCCTCGCTGCGCTCGACACTCTTCTGGCTCGCTGCACTGTCTAAAATCAACTCCACACCGAGGTGGATAGTGGGGGTATGAAAGTCTGAGGACGCATACCGCCGCCCCTTGCTTCGGGTTGGCGTTGATAGTGGGACGGTGCGTTACATCTATTTTTAGGACATACAATCATATTCTATACCTAATGTCATGGCATCGCACACCCTATAAAATCGCATGCGATTTTGCGGGACATGCTATGCGATATTGTGGTGTAAAAAAATATGAAAAATCTCATTGCATGCCGTTATAATGGCCCATGCAATTTCTCTACAGTGCCGTACGTAGAAAATCTGGGCGCCGTGCAAGGAAACAAGTACCGAATTTACTCTGTGTATTTGCTTCTAACTAGGGATGCCAATCCTGGGGCATTTTTTCAATCCCAGATCCCGGGATTGAAAAATGCTCAATCCAGGGACTCTCGGGATCCCGGGATTGGCATCCCTAAAAGAAACACACCCTGTCCACCCCTACATGGGCAGGCAGGTGCATGGGAGCGGGGCAGAGCAGCGCTGCGGGGGGTGCCTGGTGCCGCCCCGCAGATTTACTTGCAGGCTGGCGGGAGCGGGGCAGACAGCAGCGCTGCGGTGATGCACATATCCAGGCCACACATGCAGACGAAACCTACTCTGCCATTGTTTCGTACGATGCCAACAAGGCCTTCGAGTGGCCTTACCTGTGGCACGTTATGAGACTTATGGGCTTTGGCCCAAATTTCCCAATGGCCAGGATTTCTGTTAATAGTCATGGTGTTCTCTCTTTCTCTTTTTCTCGCTCTCTTTTTCTCGCTCTGTCTCGCGCGCTCTGTCTGTCTCTCTCTCTTTCCCCCTGGTCTATTTGCTGTAGCTATTGAGCCGCTAGCGTGCATTCTTAGGGATCATCATGACAGCGTTGGACTCCCTGCTGGGACAGAGGACTGATAGTGGCACTCTACGCTGACTATTTACTCCTTATCATGAACGATATATTCGAGATTTTATCCCCAATTTACAGCCATTATTATCCCTTATCAAAGACCAATTATTAGTGTGGACTAAATTGCCCTTAAATGTCATTGGCATGGTCAATCTAATAAAAATGATGATACAACCCAGGGTGCTATATGTACCTCACTAGACCAAGGACTGACTGGGGTCTAGCCCTGCCACAGTACAGGTTGTATTATGCTAGCAGTCTCACATCTCAGACTCTGGTTACAGGATACCGATCAGACTTCACTTCCAACCACGTTCCTACATCAAATATGTACCACTGTCTCACATTCACAGCTACTCCTGGGTGGTAGGATCCTAGGGGTGTACCCCCCCCCCCCCTATTGGTCGTTCAAGCTATTAAAATCTGGCAGGAGGCTCAATCCCTGATGGGATAAACAACGATCGATCCTGGGGCTCCAGTATGGCCCTCTGTCAAATTATCCGAACTTACCTGCCTGTCGGGCAGGCGGCTTTGGTCGTCCCGGGGAGTGGTGACAATTGGGCAGCTATGAGGCACATGTGCTAAACTCTTTCCAGCAGCTAAAGGAGGAATATGAGCTCTCTCATAAGTACTTTTTCAGGTATTTACAGTTGCGACATGCCTTAAATATTCTGTACAACATCCCCCCTGTATTGTTATCCTGTCCTCCAACAAAAATATAACTAATTTAGGGAAAATTAAAACTATTTCTCTAGCTTACTCATTTCTACTATCTACAAGGACTCGTTATCCACTTAAAAAACAGGTGGGAGGGGGCGTGGCTTGGCCTGGGACGCGAGCGGACGCTGGTGGGGAGAGCTCCGCTAAACATCCTGATACACTATCCTGCCCCAGGGTCCGCTGGCAAACCACCTTTACTTTTCTGCTCACCGGAGCCTCTCCTGCACCTACTGTGCCGCACGCAGGTCTCCGGGATGGCCTGTGGGGGCCTTGACGGCTGCTAGTGCCTGCTGCACTCCGTGCTCCCTTTCTTCCGGACACGGGCGCCATTTTGGACCCGCTTCTCCCCGCTCTGCAACTCCAGTCTGGTCCTGACCCTGCCACCGCACCAGCAACGCTGACATCTTCCCCCTGCTGCGCTTTGCTTCTGGCATCAGGTGGTGAGTGCGACTGCTGAGAGACCTCCATCCCTGCTACAGCCTCACATACTGTACAGCCCATCACACGAGGGACCCTGGCACTATCTTGCCTAGGAGAGGCAGCTGTTTTCCCCTGCGATCCTCTGCCTGTTTGTCTACATCAGGCATGTCCAACGTTGGCCCTCCAGATGTTATGAAACTACACATCCCAGCATGCTTTGCCACAGTTTTGCTATTAGAGAATGCTAAAACTATTGCAAAGCCTGCTTGGACGTGTAGTTTCAAAACATCTGGAGGGCCAACGTTGGACATGCCTGGTCTACATGTTGGTGCCCACGCTGTGAGTGCTCCCTGCGACCACCCAGGCTGACACTTGCTCCTCTAGATGGACCTTCTGCTGGCTACAGGTGAATGTGCTCACTGCTGATTGTGCCCCTGCTGCCACTATCCTCAGTATATCTATCTGGTGGTGTGCTAGCCACTACCATTGTTTTTTTTTTCAAAACGTTTTTATTAGCCACTACCATTGTTTATCAGGGCTCCAATACGGCAGTCAGATTGCTCCCCTTCAAATTTGCACCCTGGCTGCACATAACATTCCCATGATTATGGAGGTCTCTTTTCACCAACTACTGCAGGCTATATACGCTGACAGGCTTATTGCCAAGTTGTCTGAGGTGCAGGGGGTTGCCCTATCAACCTACGTTGCTCCTGTAAAGTGTGATGCTGATGATTGGAAGAAATCACCTCAATGCCATGATCCTGCCACCTCTGCAGCACCTACATTTGGTAATACCCTGGATGGGTTACCCTGGATTGATATATCCAGTTATGGGGATCCTTGGTACTCTATACCTGCGTGCTTAGATGGGGCTGTAGTCCACCCAAAAATCCTTCAATTTCTCAATCTCAGCGGAACGATTCTGGATTTCGCGTTTTGACTCTCCTGGATATGGGTCTATCCACCATCTATATGTGTCATTTACATCATGTTTTCATTATCCTACCGATCATTGGAGCGGGACTGTCACTATACCTACCTATCTGAAACATGTTGACACTTGGCCGGACTAAAAGTTAATGCCAAAATAGTGTTACTGGGTTTTCTATATTCTTTCTATTTTATTTTGGTTTTGCTAGGATATCCTGTTGTTTTGAAACACATATACATTTTAACTAATTCACAATGTCATTCTTCAATCCTTTGATGATGATGGGATTCCTGTGAAGTCCTCTCCGTTCCTTCTTGTGGAAATGCTGCGATCATGGACTCTGCTGTCCTATCGTTTTGGAAGTCCTTATCCTTCTCCAACACCTTGGAAATTGTTTGAGATGCTGATTTTATTCTACAGTTTGATTGAGAGATGGCCGGACTAATGTTTTGATTCATATTTTAGTCTATAGTTATTTTCTCTGATGTGTGGTATGCTATATATATATGCCATTGTTATACATAAACGGTTATGGTATTGCCCCTCCTATTTGCACATCCTCACCCGGGGTTCTACCTATTTTGCAACTGTATCACAAAAGTATCCTATTTTCTTTGCCCCTGCCAGTTATTCTGTCAGTATCCTGTGTTTGTGTGGGGGTGGGGGGGGGTTAGTTAAATTAGTTAGTAGGGACCATAGTGGGTTAGTGGGGTGGGAGGTGGTTAAATGGGAAAGGTAGGTTAGTTTTTGTTTTGGCTAGGTTAGCTAACTTGCTTTCCCCTATAATTTATAGTTTTTAGTTGTAGAGGTGTAGGGGTAGTTAATTTTCAGGGATCCAGGTACGCCTAAGTTGAGGGTGGGTTGTACAGGGTGGGGGGTTTTGTGGTAGGGTTGCTTTGGGTTTATGGGGACGTATTTTGTTTTGTGTTTGAGGGAACTCATTTTATTTCAAGATAGACATGTCACCGTCCATAGCTCATTGTGCTACCACAGTCTGCTTGGTATATGCTCATTCGGATAATAATTTATATTACGCGATTTTGTATAGTACACTATGCTAAGATTGTCACTTAGATATTCCTGCTTTTATATGTTTGGCAGCTGCCCGAATGGCGCCTTCGGGCAACTCAGTGCCAGAAATATTCCAGGAATTGTGATTAATACTGTTTACATGATTTTAATAACTGTGTGTAATTTGGTTTCATACCATGTACCTATTGACATGTCCGCTCATTGTTATGTTTAAATGTTATTTTGAAAAACAATAAAAATTACTGAATTAAAAAAAAAAAACAGGTGGGAGTCTGATGTGGGAGGAGGCATTGGCACATCCACGGTACGCTACAGTTTGTTGCGAGAGTCAAGTAAATCCAATTCATTCTTCATAGAACATACTTGACCCTGTGTACGCTGGTTGAATTTGGCGGTCGAGCCTCCTCGGACTGTCTAAAATGTCATCTCTCACAGGGGAACTTCTGGCATCTCCTTTGGGATTGCCCTCTGGTTAGTTCTTTCTGGGCCGCTGTTAAATACACAATATTCTCCACTGGGATCTCCAAGCAGGCTCCGACACCCAAAATGTGTGCACTGGGAAGCAAGGCCAATACCCCATTGAATAATTTGGTAGGCCATTATGTGAACAGTGTATGCTACTTATCCAAAGTCATAATAGCTAGATGTTGGATGGCTGGCTCGAGACCTACGTTGGTAGAGTGGAGGGCCCTGGTAAACAATGTACAACATAAAAAATATCTCTCGTGGCACCTTGCCTAAATTCAAAATGATATGGAACAGGTGGTTGGAGTCTCCGCATTCCTCGCACTACTAATGCTGGGAAACTGAGTGTTGAAACCAAATATTGGTGCTAACAGCCACATTGTACTGTCAGGCACGGTTTAATCTATGTTATGATGGGAATGCTCTCCCCACTATTGACTGAGCTTTACTTTACACGCTATATGCATGCTAGATGCTTTCTTCTTTTCTTTTTCTTGTTGTATTTGAACAAAATCAAGAATTTGTAGTATTACTGTGAAGCTTGCACAGAACGGAGACATCGTAACCTATTTATTAAAGATGTTTTTATTTTACATGTACATGCAAATATGAAAACATTACAGATTATCATGATGTATATTTTATATATGAAGACACTGGTAATGCCCTTGTATGTATGTGCGCTATTTGAAGTGATAGTTTTGAGTGTGGACAACTGGGAGGCGGACTTGATAAGTCGCGCGCTAAAAAGAATTAGAAGCCAAGGAGTGGATGCAATTCTGGTGGCCCCGGCACGAAAGGGCGTGGTACGCAGATTAGGCCATGGTTGTGTGGACCCTGTGGCATCTCCCTCTCGTAGTCGACTTGCTCACTCAGGGGCCCTTCGTTTTCCAGGACCTAGGGTGGCTTCATTTGACAGCCTGGAGGTTGAGACGCAGATTTTAGCCAGAAAAGGCCTTCATGCTTCTGTCATTTCCACCATGACCCAGGCTAGGAAACTGGTGACTGCTTTCCATTACCATAAGATCTGGAGACAGTATGTAGCCTGGTGTGAAACTAATTTTGTTTCCACCTGCGGATTTTAAATTGGATTGTTTTCTATGATTTCTGCAGTCAGGCTTGGGCCTGGGTTTACGGCTAGGTTCCTTGAAGGTACAGATTTAGTCTTTCCATTTTCTTTCAAAAGAAGTTGGCTAATATTCCGAACCTTTTTCCAGGGGGTTTTGAGGATTCAACCACCCTTTGTGCCACCTACGGCTCCCTGGGATCTTGATGTGGTCTTACAGTTCCTGCAGTCATCTTGGTTTGAACATCTGGCGTCAATTGATTTGAAGTACCTCACATGGAAGACTGGTGCTTCTGGCGTTGGCTAGACGCGTGTCAGGTGCTTTATCTTGCAGGAGTCCTTATCTGTTTCACGCAGATGGGGCAGAACTGAGAACAAAAAAGCAGTTCTTGACGAAGGTTGTTTTGGCTTTCCATCTGAACCAGGCTATTGTGGTTCCTGGATGTGGTTTGAGCGCTTAAGACGTATGTTGGTAGCATGGCCAGGCTACAGATGGAGCGCCTCTCATTTTTGCTGGCGAATCTGACGCAGAGCCGCTCCATCTGACAGACAAGCCTGCGTCTCAGTTTCCCGTCGGCGGGGGGACGGGAACCCTGTCAGTCTCCGCTTCAGGGAGACTGACAGGGTTAGGGGGAGTGCGGCGAGGCGGCGGGGACCCAGGGGGAGCCCCGTTGTAAGGCGATGCGCATGCGTCCCCTGGCAGGGGATGGCGAATCTTCCGCCATCCCCTGCAAGAGCGAGACCCGCTCCATCTGTACGCAAGACTGATTGTCTTTTTGATGGTCTCAGAGAGAGACCTTAGGGCAGTGGTTGCCAACCCTAGCCCTCGAGAGCTACCAACAGTTCACATTTTCCAGACAACCTAGCAGCTGCACTCATTAATCACTGACACATTTTAAAAGCTACACAGATGGAGCGAATTAGCTCACTTGTGATTCTGTGAGGAGACCTGCAAAACATGCACTGTTGGTAGCTCTCGAGGACTAGGGTTGGCTACCCCAGCCTTAGGGGGTAGGAAGAATCTGTTCATTACAGATAAATAAATAAAAATGTTCAAATGTTTCACTTGTCTATGAACTAGAATTTTACTGTAAGAAATTACATCTATTTAAAGTTTTTACTAATGTTTTTGCAGGTTGCTACAATATCTGCAAATGGCGATCCAGAAATTGGCAATATAATTTCAGATGCTATGAAAAAAGTTGGTCGTAAAGGAGTTATAACTGTAAAGGTATGTTCTTTGAAATGACAGATTTGTGTGTGTGTGTGTGTGTGTATGTATGTATGCAGTTATAGCGGCTGAGCAGCCCGGTGGGGGGGATCGCCGGGCTGCACTAGCAAGCGGCCAGAACGCCGCCTTTCACTAGGTGTGCACCCTGACCCGCTGGACCACCAGGGAGACTTTGAGTGTGGGCAGTGGCGTCGGTATGCGGGGCCGCCCGGCAAGCGCCGGATCCCCACCCAAAATCATATATATTTTTTTCTGCCTCAGGTGAAGGCGTGGGCCGTTCAGACTCTAGTCTCAGAGATTCTGGAAAACCCTCATTTCTTCTGCGGCAGACGTCAGGGGCCAGAGGGATTACATTGGGTAGAGAGTGAGGTCACGACCTTTCCAGCACCAGAAAGGATAAAACTTCTGGACTGCCCAGAGACAGCCCTGGCTCCTCCCTCCTCTACCCCGCCTCCTAGGCTAGCTTACTTTCAGTTTTGATTGTGCTGGCAGGAGCCAACACGCATTTTGAAAGGGCTGCTGTTAAAGCAGCTTAAACTTCGTTTTTAATTTTTTTTTATTCTTCTTTTTACACTGACCATTGGTCAGTGACAGAGCAGCAGCGCTGGGGGTCTGTTAGACCCCGGCACTGCACTCCATCACCCGGAACCCGGCAGCCGCACACCTCCCACGTGGCTTCCACAGTGTTGGTGTCGGCTGGCTCCAGGCACTGAGGAGAGCAGCCGTGACGGGGACCGGGACTTCAGCGGTGACAACCGCTTTCAGGTAACGCGCTCCCCGCCGGGAGTGCGAATGTTATAGCGGCTGAGCAGCCCGGTGGGGGGGATCGCCGGGCTGCACTAGCAAGCGGCCAGAACGCCGCCTTTCACTAGGTGTGCACCCTGACCCGCTGGACCACCAGGGAGACTGAGTGTGGGCAGCGGCGTCGGTATGCGGGGCCGCCCGGCCAGCGCCGGATCCCCGCCATTTTACCGACGCCGCATGAGTCATGAAATCCCGGTGGCCATTTGCTAGTAGGGGGAAGGGAGCCTCTCCTCACACAGCCCCTCCCCCGGAGACAGGAGCTAGGATGTACCCACGGGGTTTCCAGCCCTGGTCTCTTCCTGCCTGCCTGCTGCAAGTGTAAGAAGGACACAGAGAGCTTCTTGCCGTTCTGGAGTTCCATCTCTTCACTGCCGGGCCATATGGGCAAATCCCACCTGTACCTCTCCTACTGGAGCACAGGGTACAGTACTTTTATGCTCCTGCCGGCCATAGTGCTTTGCGGAGCTCAGTGCCACTTTATTATTTGCATTGTGCTATGTCTCATAACTGTTAACACCATCACTGCATGTCAGAAGTATAGGTGATAGCTGTACCAGTTTAGCTGCCTCTTGTACAATCTTAGAGGACAGCGATAGTGACACAGGAACTCCTATATTGGTGTCCTGCACACATTGCAAGGCTGGCCCAAGTACCACCGGCCAGCCTGGGCATATGAGTATAGCCTGATGGCGCGGCTACCCTTTTAAAAAGGGACGCCATTGTAAGGACGGAGTCCATGGTACTTTCCCAGCTATCACGCGGTTCTGGCGGTCATTTTAACATACTTGCCGCCATTGCACGCTGCTGGAGGCTCCTGACTGCTAATGCCAGGGCTGTGCTCAAGCTTGTCCTGATTAACTGCATATTGAATGCAGCTGCTCCCCCAGGTTATGTGTTCAGACAGTGGGGTTTAGAGCATAGTGGGACAGTATTGGGCTGTATGTAAATTAGGTCATAGCACTCCTGTGTTATATACCATGGTGTTGTTGATGGCCTCTCATCTCCTTATACTGTCTCTCTTATCCAGTGATTCTATCTCTGGTTACCTATACCTACTCTCTCTCCCTGTGTGTGTGTGTGTGTGTGTGTGTGTGTGTGTGTGTGTGTGTGTGTGTAGTGTATATATTGTCAGGTGGAAAGTGTATAACTCAGTTTACATTGTCATCTGAGGCATGTCCCTGTTGCCTCCCCTGATGTATTTTTCCTCTGTGACATAGAGATCGTTAGACTTCTGCAATAAGCCTCTAATTGTGCAATGTGTATCTGCTGGCTGAAAGAATAAAAACCCCTTCTTGCTTTCTTCCAGAAAGATACTGTAATGTGAATAGCATGACTTGTATGTTACTAACTCATGAGTTAGCAAAGTTTTCCATAAGTCAATTAGAAATCACAGTGTGTGCAGCCATTACAGTTCTGGTCCAGACACTTAGTGTAAGACACCTCTGCTAACTTTTAAACCCTGTCGGAACATAGTCCAGGCCTGTTTTACCATAATAGAGCAATAGCTCAATCAGCAACGCTCCCGTCTCTGAAGTAGACAAGGCGCACGGCTATAAGGATTCAGTCCCCACAATACCAGGGGTTATTTCATGTTCTGACAGGGCACTATGGCAAACGTCACCAACGGTGGACTCTGAAGTGTAATTTCTCCACAGGATAACCTTCGGTATTCCTGCTCATTGGAAGTTGGAACATTGCACTGTCACATATAGAGCTGGTTGTGGTGTGTACGCACAATACAATCCAGTGTGGGATCTGACTATGTAGTCGGATTTACATTCGGATCACATGCATATAGCATGCAGATCGCACATTTGAGATAATTTTACTTAGTATTCCTCCAGGCCTCTAGTAGCCTTGCACCCCAGCGGGGTAGCATTTTTGGGAGATGCAGCTGTGGAGGTGCAGTACGAACTGTGTAATGGTTAACATTACTACCTCACGGCACTGATGTCAATCTATATTCATACCACACTGGATATGCCCAATCTTGTTTGAGATCACATGGGAACACCAGCTGTTGTTGATAACATGGGTTCCATTCAAACAACGCCATTACCCTAACTGTGTGGAGTTTATGTATATTCTCCCCGTAATTGCGTGGGATTACTCCAGGTACTCCCGTTTTCTCCCACAAACAATTCAATTTGTCATTTCTTATGGTTCTCCTTTAAGTTATGTTAGCGGAGTAACACTGGCTGTAGCTTTTATAATTAAAAGCTAATATGGCCTTGACTATGCATCCCTTCAGGGACGCAATCTCACTTTGGTAGAAGTTTTACTGGTTGCCAATGTTGACGGCCTTGTTCATTTCAGCGCCACCATATGCTATATACCAATATGTTGCCTCTTAATCTGTACGACCTATTGTATAGGGGTACATGAATGCGTGTGTGTGTGTGTGTGTGTGTGTGTGTGTGTGTGTGTGTGTGTGTGTGTGTGTGTGTGTGTGTGTGTGTGTGTGTGTGTGTGTGTGTGTGTAGATATAGATAGAGAGATATAGATAGAGAGATATAGATAGAGAGATATAGATAGAGAGATATAGATAGAGAGATATAGATAGAGAGAGTGTGGATATATATAGCGGTGCTGGGCCAGCATTCTCGCTTCTTACATTCAAACAGCGGTTTGATATAGTTTCCTGTTTGTTTTCTAATGTATCTACATACACATACATTATAACCAAAACTGATCCTTTTGGTAAATCTGTGTTTTATACACGCAACAGTACATCTTAAGGCATAGACTGGATAATGCTATTATGGAAAAGATGCTTCTGTCTTGAAACCTAAGTGAAAAAGACAGTCCTGTGGGATTTCTGCAAGGTAGAACCTTGGTTTCTAGGTCACCCTGTGCAGGTCCAGTCGGGTGATGCAAAAAGGGTGGTTTTTTACCAACCAATAGGGTGACACTCTGAGTGGGCCGGCTATGAGCCTACGGCCACACCACCCTGAACACGTCTGATCTTGGAAGCCAAGCAGGGTCAGGCCTGGTTACTACTTGGATGGGAGACCATCTGGGAATACCAGGTGCTGTAGGCTTAGGCCTCCCGCTTCTCCCAATGGGTGCAGCGCAAGATCCCAGCCTTGCTGGCAAAACTATACCGGCAGATGGACCCTCCCTTCGGAGGTGTTCCTGTGGTTGGTAGGCCATTGGGGTGGACCAATGGTGGATTGATGGCTTTGCGTCACATTTACCAGGTCACCCTGTATGTGTCCAGGTCTCGAGACCCTGCAGGTTAGAGTCCACGCTCTGTTATGTCAGTCCAGTGGCTATTCGTTTGGAGGTAGGCTTTTCCCCATTTTTGCTCCTCCTCAAAGTAATTTGTACATTAAAAGTGGAGGTGGGGGCACCCTTAATCCAGGAGAACCTGGTTCTCGGATCTGTGAACCCTGTTAGGGGTCTCTCTTATCTGTCTGCCTCTGGGGCCAGAACTGCTCACAGGGCTGTTAAGACAACCTTATTAAGAGCCACGGGATTGAATTCAATCCCAGAATTTACCGTTTGTCTAGGGTTTTGTCCTTTCGGTAGAAGTAGTGGGGGGCTGGCCTCCGCCTGTTTCTTTAAAGCAACAGGGCTCGGCTCTCTCCTTTCTATTCCACAGCCTATGAGCTCTGTGGTATGATCTCCGCTCATTCTGGCAGGGGGTCCTGCAGATCCAACCTCTGGTTGTTACAAACATGGTGGTTTGATAAAATCTTTCTCTGATTCTTTGGGTCCTTTAGGGCTCTTTAGAGGCTAACTGGGACAACGGTTTTTCTGTTGACCGTTGCTGCTGGGTGTCTGCCCGGTAGGCTCTGTTAGGTCAATCGCCTTTCATAGTCTTTCATTCTCATAAAACGGATTCTTTGAAACGTTACTTTACACCTCACAAGGTGGTTCCTGAATTTCAGGTCATCCAGGAGATAGTGATCCCTGCCCTTTGTAGCCCGGCGGTCTCTCCTGGGCAGCAATCAACTGGAGATGGTCTTTGCTTTGCACGTCTATGTACATCACGCTGTAATACTCTGGCCATCTGACTCTCTCTTTATCCACTAGAGAATTCATAAGAGGGGCTGGTCTGCTACCATGCAGACTATTGCCAGCCGATATCTGCGGTCGTTTATCAAGCAGGATTCCTTGTTCACCTCACTCCCCGTTCTTGCAGGGGTACGGGCTCATTCCACTACATCTCTGGGTGTGTTTCGGGCTTTTACAGGTGGTGCAACGGCAGAGCAACTTGGCAAGGCGGCAACTTGGTCGTCTGCCAACGATTTCTTACGCTTTTTTGCGTTTGTTATGTTTGCCTCTCAGAACTCGGCATTCGGCCAGAATATACTGGCCGCGGCACAGGCACGTCCCCACCCTTAGGTGGCTGCTTTAGGACATCCCAATGTAATCCCTCTGGCCCCTGACGTCTGCCGCAGAAGAAACCGAGATTTATGTCTTACCTGTTAAATCTCTTTCTTCGAGGACGTCAGGGGCCACAGGGATCCCTCCCTGCCGTGCCTGCTTCATGGTATTGAAGTTCATAGTTCCTCCGTTGAGTGAACTTGGTTAAAAGTTCCTTTGTTGAGGTACTTATACATGTCACAGTTTATGGTTCCTCTGTTGAGCAACCACACACACATATATTGGTTGAATGTGTTACTGTATGGGTTTCTCTTCCTTCTATCTTGTCTCCTGCCTGGCTTTGGGAAAAAAACTGAAAGTAAGCTAGCCTAGGAGGCGGGGTAGAGGAGGGAGGAGCCAGGGCTGTCTCTGGGCAGTCCAAAAGTTTTATCCTTTCTGGTGCTGGAAAGGTCGTGACCTCACTCTCTACCCAATGTAATCCCTGTGGCCCCTGACGTCCTCGAAGAAAGATTTAACAGGTAAGACCTAAATCTCGGTATCAGTACACCACTGTATTCAACTTCCGGGAAAAATGGTGGTTACTTTGAGGCGATCCAGTTAGGTTGGTTCCACCCCAGAGTGTTCCAACTGGATTTACTGTCCAGGTGGTCAGGGTAGCTTCTCCAGATACACAAGAACATATTCTTGTCACATCAGGCCCGACAATCGCTCCTGGGGTGGACACATGCTCCAAACCTACTTGCAGGAAGGAGATTTGGGATTCAAGATGGATCTTCCTAACAACAAATGCATGTCTGTTAGGTTGGGGAGCGGTGACTCAGGGAAGGTCTTTTCAAGGCCAATGGACATCGTGAGAGGTTAAAGCTCCACATCAATGTCCTGGAGTTGAGAGCTGTGTACTATACGATTCTACAAACTCTACCACTCCTGCGAGGTCAGGCGGTCCAAGTACAGTCCGACAATATGACGACAGTGGCGTATGTCAACCAACAGGAATGACCGAAAAACATGCATAAAGGAGGCTTCCAAAATCCTGTCTAGGGGCAGAGATGAGGTGATTGCATTTTCAGCCATCTTTATCCCGGGGGTGGACAACTGGGAAATGGATTTGCTCAGTCGCCATGACCTTCACCCCGGGGAGTGGGGATTACACCCCCAAGTGTTCGGGAGCATAGTGGAACTGGGGATTATCACACATAGACCTGATGGCCTACAGAGTCAACAAGAGGGTCGACATAATGTTCCAGAACAAGAGATCCACAAGCAAGAGGCGGTAGATGCTCTGACTACAACATGGAGGTACCAGTTGGTGTACCTGTTCCCACTTCTGGGAAAAGCGTGGCGAAGGATTCAAAGCCAAAGAGTGGAGGCTATTCGGATAGCTCCAGATTGGCCTCGGAGAGCATGGTACGTAAGTCTGCATAACATGTTAGTGGAAGATCCATGGCGATTGCCTCTTAGAAGGGATCTTCTAGTTCAAGGCTTTCGTCTATCAGGACTTAGGGCAGCTTTGTTAACCGCCTGGAGGTTTAGCGGAAGATCTTAGCTCAAAGGGAATTCATTCCTCTGTCATCGAAACCATGACACAGGCCAGGAAAGTGATAACAGACACATCTTTTGGTGATGTGATGCAAATACGTGGATTGGTGCGAAAAGATGAGTTTTCCACCTGGAGACTTCAAATTGGAAAGGTTCCTGCATTTGTTGCAGGTGGGCCTAGATATGGGACTCTGTCTGGGGGTCCTTAAAGGTCCAGATATCAGCCCTATCTAATGTTTTCCAGAAGAAATTGGCTGGTTTTCCAGAAGTCCAGACGTTCCTGCAAGGGGTTCTACGGGGATTTGGAAGTGGTCCTTGCATACCTTCAATACCTCATGGTCTTAACCATTGTATTCTATTGATTTGAGGGATCTCTCCTGGAAAAAGGTTATTATTGCTTGCTCTGGCTTCGGCCAGAAGAGTTTCTGAGCCAAGTGCTCTTTCCTGTAAAAGTCCATATCTGATTTTCCATCAGGTTAGGGCAGAACTTAGGACAGGGCCTCAATTTTTACCTAAGGTGGTGTCGGCGTTCTATGTGAACCAGCTGATTTGTGGTGCCTTCAACTGGGACATCAGAATATCCCAGTTTCCTTGGATGTGGTTCAATCTCTTACAGTCTGTCATGGGGACTGCAAGAGTCCGTAAGATTGGTAGTCTTGGTGCTTTACGACGCACAAAAGAAAGACTGTCCGACTTCAAAGCAATTGGTGGCTAGGTGGATACGTTCCACCATACAACAGGCCTATGTCGCAGCCCAATTGACTATACCGGCCTCTGTGTGGGCTCACTCCACTAGAGCCGTGGGCGCATCCTGGGCAGCTACCCAGGGTGTGTCAGCTTTGCAGCTTTGTAGAGCTGCCACTTGGTCAGGTCAACATGTCTTTGTTAAATATTATAAATTTGACACTTTGGCCAAGGATGATACCTAGTTTGGGCAGGCGGTGTTGCAACAGGCTCCACACGTTCCCACCCTTTCTGTAAGCTTTGGGACCTCCCCAAGGTTATGAGACCTCAGTACCCTATATGAATAATAGTGAAAATAGGATTTTAATACCTACCGGTAAATCCTTTTCACGGAGTTCATATGGGGTACATGTGTTCATGTGCGGTGCTCTGATTGCACATGTTGTAATCCTGTTCCAGTCTTCTTGGAGGTTGCAAGACAGTGGATTTTGTACTCTTGTATGTCACAAGTCCGTTGACCTATGTTGGAGCATGTGAGTTTTGGTGACTTCTTGCTCCCCACAAATCATTAAGGTATTATACGTGTTATGCTAATATAACACAATGACGGGGTTAACTAAGTTTAGTTGAGTGTTGTTGTGTTTGTGGTGTGCTGGTGCAAATCTCGCCACGTTACTTATTATGCTAATCCTACCTCACATACGTTATCCTTCGGGCACCATTTCTTAACTGGCTAGTAAGGAGAGGAGCCTGCACACCCTGGTTGAAGAAATTTATGTGCCGGTCTCCTGTCGGATACCCTCTATTCCCCAAGGTTATGAGACCTCAGTAACCCATATGAACTCCGTGAAAAGGATTTACTGGTAGGTATTAAAAACCTATTTCCTGAATATCCCTGCAACTTCACTGGCATCTTCCTCTCTGAGTAGTGAGTTCTGAGCAAAAAAAATCTGTTTACATTGTCTCCCTTAAGACTCAGTATTTTTTTTTCTCCTTTAACTTTCATAAAGAGAAATTTGCACATCTGATTACCTTCTTCATCTCCTGTCTAACAAACAGTTTTGTCTTGATTTTTTTTTTCCTAAAATAATTTTATTTGTATTATATTTTTTTGCTTTCTCAACTTCCTGCTATGAAAAGTTGTCCACCCTAGGGAAAATCTGATGAAAACACTCAGTGTATATGCACTTACGCACTGAGCGTTTTTCAGGCCAGCGTGGTGTGTTTTTTTGTTTTTATATTTTATTTATTTATTTTATACAGAAAAAAAAAATATATATTTATATTATTATTATTATTTTTTTTTTTTTCTGTTGTTGGACCACTTAGCGAACCGGTGGGCTATTCTGCATAGTGAAATCGCATGGCATGTTTTCCTGACATGCGATCTCACTAGTTAATTTATTCACTGCACCCTGACTGCCGATCGTATCACACAAAATCGCATGCGATCTTGCATGCAATACGATTTAGCACAACTCCCCCAGTGTACATATCTGTGATGCAATGGGATTTAGCACACCCCCACTATCCACGTCACCTCGACGTGTGGTGAGGGGACGTGAAACACGTCCTCCTGATCATTTCATACCCCCACTATCCACGTCGTCGTGGATTTTTTTTTTTTTTTTTTTTTTTTTATATATAGTGTGGCGAGTGGACGCATGCAATGTGATTATCTAACGGTGCCATACGTATGTAAGTTGGGCGCCCTGCAAATACACAAGTACTGATTGTGTATCTACAGTTGGTATTCCACTAATATCTTGTAAACATGGACTGATCGGTTTCCATAACTGAAGTTCAATCTCTTTTGTGGATACAGTTGGTACAGTATGTTAATTTTTTTTTAATATTTATTATGAAGGATGGAAAAACACTTAATGATGAGCTGGAGATAATTGAAGGGATGAAATTTGACAGAGGCTACATTTCTCCATACTTTATAAACACTACTAAAGGTGAGTAGAGTTATGTATAAATAGATGTTTTTGCCATTATGGCACTAGATACTAGTGTTAAAACATGATAAACATGTTAAAATATTCTAAATGCATGCAGGCATTGTTTTTCTTAGTGTTTTAATGAGTAGTATGTACCTTGTAGCACAGGATCTATAGCAGTAAGCATTGATTTGTTGGAACCTTTGTTGGCCAGTGATTCTTGCTGAACAAATGCTGTCAGATTGTCTAGAAGTCTGAAATGAGGCAGGTAGGAAAGACAGAAGTTCACTGGTTTTTCATCCAATTAAGCTTTATGGTGTTGCCATCTATTTGCCCTTACTACAAGTAGATGATCACAGACCACCATTTTTCACTATCATTCATATGAGGTACTGAGGTCTTATAACCTTGGGGAATAGAGGGTATCCGACAGGAGACAGGCACATAACTTTTCTTCAAGCAGGGTGTGCTGGCTCCTCCCCATAGGTGAATCTAGGGGGTGGTCCAGGGGTGCACCGGACCACCCATTAGCCCATTTTGGAGCTGAGGGATGGGGCTTTCCAACGAGCCCAGCCCAGTGTCTCTAGCCCCCTGGGAACAAGAGATACTGCCAGGCAAAGCTGGAACGTTTTCCCTATAGGATAACATGGGACCCACAAATTCCGACCCCCACCCAGTTCAACGGCTGCCAGTTCCCCCCCTTCGGCATCACTGAAGCTCGAGGTTGATCTCAGTCGAACCCAAATCGCTGGGCCTTCAATCTGATACCAGGCTGGATCCATATGGGTTAATTGGTTCAATTGGTTCCAGGGATATTGAGGTTAAACGGGGGTTTTTTTTTCCATTTCTTAAATGTAATTTCATGATTGTTTATGTTCTTTGAGGGCAGATTTCTCTGGAACCAAACAGCCCAGTTTCACGGGACCAAAATCATTTGAAGCCAACTCAAAACTTCAATATGATACTGGTCTCATGTAAATGGGTCAGTTGGTTCCGAAGATATAGCTGGTTGGGTAAAGGGGGGTAGGGAGAGGGGAGTGGTTGTCTCTCCCCCTCACACCAGAAAATGCAGGGACTAGGCTGGTGTATAAGGGGTCAGCCTGGGAATGTCCCTGCATGATCCTGGGAACATATTCCCGGGTAAGTCCCTGCATTTTCTGTTGTGAAAGGGGTATTATTTCAAACAGCCATGACCTGCAGTGCTCTGAATATAGCCGGGCAGCCCCCTGCTCTCTGCCCAGCTGTCAATGACTGTCACCCCTGCAGCTTCCACCTCAGCCCGCCCCCACCTTTAATAATGTGGTGTCGGCGCCTGGCGTGCTCCACCGATGTCACGCACAACAACAGCGTGCACAATATTTCAAATGTCCACTCGGCTAGAGGGGACACCAGGAGGTGAGTAGGAGCGTGCTCTGCTCCTCTCCCCATAGAAGCAGCTGCACCACTCTCTCCATCTCTCCCTGCAGCAGCAGCGATGGCTCATATAAAAATTTACAGTAAGTGGCACTTTTGGGGGCATTGCTTAAGGGACGTTACAAGTGGCGGTATGTGGGGGCATTACGCATAATGTGTGGCTTAATGTGTAAGGCAGTGGTTCCCAAAATATTGAGTCAAGGCACCCTGGAGTGTCAGGATATTTTTCACGGCACCCCTAGGCCAAAAGCTGCTTGTTGAGAAATATAGAAAAAAAATATTAATTGAAGAAAATTGTGTTTGTTATCCTTAGGTTAAATTTTTGTGGAGAGGGGACCAAATTTGCTTCTGTTTTTCAACTTATGTTATTATGGTCAGCCACCACCACTGGTTTTGAATATTCCAAATATGAATTGGTCATGGACCACCAATCTTGGGCACCCCTGCAATTGTCCCAAGGCACTCCAGGGTGCCATGGCACACAGTTTGGGAACCACTGGTGTAAGGGGCATTATGGTGTGCAGCATCATGTGGGTAATGGGTACTATGGTGCGCGGCATCATGTGGGTAATGGGTACTATGGTGCGCGGCATCATGTGTAATGGGTACTATGGTGCGCGGCATCATGTGTAATGGGTACTATGGTGCCATCAAGCAAGAACCCCCTAGCAATGAGCACGTAGGTAAGCAGCACTTATGTGGCAAATATGTAATGGGCATTACGGTTGTTATATAGTATGTAATGGGCATCATGATGTGTGGCACAATGTGTAATGGGCATTATGGTGTGTGGCCTTATGTGTAATTGGCATTACGGCATGTGGCTTTATGTGTAATGGGTATTACGGAGTTTGCTAAAATGTGTAATGGGCATTACTGTTTATTGTCTAAAGTGTAATGCCACGCCTCCTTCCCATGAGGCCACACACCCTTTTTGGCACGAGGCTAGGCCGCGCAAAGATCCCCTCTACTGTTATGTCTAGATCTGTGACCACCTATTACCATAATTCTAGATTCGCCTATGCTCCTCTCCTCTACTTCCCGTTACTAGCCAGTTTTAGAAAATGTGCCCTCAGGAGAGGATGCACACTCCTGGAGTTCCAGAGAGGTTTTCTTCAATTTATTTTATTTTCGGGTTGCTGTTTAGGCTTAACAGCTTCCCTGTGACGAGGGAAGCCGGGGGGAAAGAACAGTTGCAGGCCTTTCAAGAAACCAAACTGATCCCTGCTGCAGGTCCACCGACCTGAAAGGGTGCTCTTACCGCGGGCGTTGCGCTGCAGCGAGCACACCCCCAGTTGCCCCACACCCCTGGCTCAGCCTGAAAAGCCGGTGGTGAATAACAACCGGGTCCCCTCAGTGGGATACGCCGGTTTTATGTGCTGCGTAATGCCGGTGGTGGCCCTGCACAAGGCCCTGCTGTTTTTACACTGCAGCCTCGCTGACACACTGGATGCCAGGCATTGCCACTGGACCACCAGGGCATATAACGCTATGTGGGTAAATCTTTATTGAAAGGTTCCCAGGCACCAGTATAAATATTGGTATAGCCCTGGTGCCATTACAAGGGGCATGGCTTAGTTCAGAGCGGGAACTGAGCGCGCCTGTACACTGCTTCCTGCTTCTCATGCTGTGGGCGCCATTCCTGCAGAGCAGAGATCACACCTTAGCGCAGCCTTGGGAAGGAGAGATCAGTCAGCAGAGACAGCAAGTATAGCGCTTTAAGTGTGCAATACAGCTGCATATAGCAGTACACAGTATTTATATATTGGTGTCTGTACATTGAGACCGATCTATCTAATCGCTAGCCCAGGTTACAGGGTGCTGGTGTCCCCCATATACCTCTGAGTTCCCCCACTGCTAGTTAAGCATTTTACACTGTTATATCTGTATGTGATCAACTGCACATAGAATCAATTGCTGTACATTCACTGCTTGTGTGATTGCAGTGTGTTATAGGGGGTGTTATTTTCTCCAGCATGGTGAGGAAAATAATTTGTATGATTTGCAGCAACAAGTTTGCTCCAAGCTCTAAATCACAGGTTGCCTGTGAGCAATGTATGTCACCACAGCTCAGTGGTGGTTCTCGGGCTGATTCCCAGGTAAACGGGCACTCTATGCCATTGCACCTGACTCCGATATAGACGATGGCGACTGTGACGCAGATGATGTAGATTCACAGGCGTCAAAAACCTTGCATACAGGGCACTGAAAATGTGATTCTAGCTATTAGAGAAGGTACTACCTTTAGAAACACCTGCTGAAGGGGATCCCTTTGTGTCACATAGAAGGCAAGATATTGTCTTTCCTGAACAGTTTGACTTAGAAGATTGTTTTAATTAAAGCTGCCTGGAAAAATCCAGAGAAACTCTTCTCGTTATGAAAGTGTTTTAAGTCTGCCTTTCCTTTTGACCCCACGGGCAGGAAGGTGTGGGAGGAGTATTGAATGCTTCGGTGTCCCAGGTACTTCGACCTTAAAAGACGCGGTCCATAGAAAACTAGATGGCACGGTAAAGGCTATGTATACAGCTAGTGGGGCGTCCCAACGCCTGGTGCTTGCTAGTTGCTAGATTGCTAAAGCTATCTTTACATGGGCAGGCCAGATAAAAGAAGGCCTGCTGGGTGACATGGATGTACCTACTGTGGCTGAAAAGCTACGTCACATCCAGGACACGGCTAAAATGATGTGTGAAGCACAGAAGGAGTTAGGAGCCATTAATGCCCGTAGCTCAGCCATGGCTGTGTCTGCCTGCCGGGCCCTGTGGCTGCGGCAATGGGACGCTGACACGCAATCCAAACACAGTATAGAAAGCCTCCCCCTTCTCCGGGGATAAGCTATTCGGGAGTGAGTTAGATGAGTTAATTTCAAAAGCTACAGCTGGTAAGTCCACCTTCCTATCGTCGGCTTCCACTCCGGTGAGACTCCCCTTTACAGGGGGTACACAGCAGTCCTTTCGGACCTCCAAATTTAGGCCTAAGGCCAGAGGAGGCTCAAACACCAATAGAGGCGCTCGGGGTAAGCCCAGAAAGGCAACGGCTTCTGCAACAAGAGACCGTAGCACAGGCGCAGCTGTGCCTAAGCCTGCCGTGTGACTGGCTCCTCCCTCCTCGGGATATTCTCGCGGTGGGGGCTCGGCTGAAGTATTTCAGCCACGTGTGGGATGCATCCTCCATTGAACCTTGGGTTAGGGATATTATTTCACACGGTTACAAGTTGGCGTTCGAAAGACCACCCCCTCAAAGATATTTCAGGTCGGGACTCCCAGCAGCAGTGTAGGATCCCAGTATCCTCAGACACGCAGTACAGAAGTTGGTGCAAGCACAGGTGATTATACCATTGCCCCCTTCAGAAAGGAACAAGGGTTACTTTTCAAACCTATTTGTGGTTCCAAAACCACATGTGTCCGTTTGACCCATCTTAAACTTAAAGTCCCTGAACCCCCTATCTGAGGTTTTTCAAATTCCAAATGGAATCCCTGAGGGCGGTTATTGCAGGACTGGAAGAAGAATATCTAGTGTCCATCGACGTGAAGGACGCATACCTTCACATACCGGTGTGGGCTCCACACCAGGCCTTCCTGAGATTTGCATTTTTGTAGGAACAGTTCCAGTTACAAGCCCTACCATTTGGACTTTCCACGGCCCCACGAGTCTTCACCGAAGTAATGGCGGAGATGATGTCCCTGTTAAAGGGGATAGACAGTATCCCATACTTGGGACGACCTGCTACTAAAAGCAGAGTCAGTGTCGAAGTTACTGGGGGCCAGACGTATTCTGTCAAGTCATGGATGTGTACTGAATATACCCAAGTCTTCACTGATACCATCCCAACGTCTCCAGTTCTTGGGGATGGTTTTGGACACAGTGGAAAGAAGGATGTTTCTCCCATTGGAGAAAATTGCTGCACTACAACTGCTGATACTGGAAGTACTGTCTCTGGAAAGAGTCTCTGTCTACGTCTGCATCAGGCTGATGGGGACGATGGTGGCCTTGATGCTCTCCAATTCGGGAGATTCCACTTAAGCATATTCCAGTGGGACCTGTTAAGCAAGTGGTCGGGCTCACACACCCACATGCACAGGTTGATTTGTTTGTCTGTAAAGGCAAGACAGTCACTGCAATGGTGGCTACATACACCAAATCTTGCGGGGAGACGTTTGGTATCCAGGACTGGATCCTGCTAACTACAGATGCCAACCTGCAAGGCTGGGGGGTGGTAACCCAGGGGGTGCGGTTCTAAGGCCGGTGGTCACCCCTGGAAGCACAGCTCCACATAAACAACTTGGAGTTGAGAGCAGTATAATATGCTCTTCTGGAGGCTCACTCCCTCCTGGAACATCAGGCGATACAAGTCCAGTCGGACAATGTAACGGCGGTTGCTTATATAAATCGCCAGGGAGGTACGAAGAGCAGAGCATGCATGCGAGAAGTTATCCAAGATTCTGGCTTGGACAGAGATGCATGCAGTGGCAATCTCTGCCATCTTCGTCCCCGGGGTGGACAACTGGGAGGCGGACTTCCTCAGTCATCACGACCTTCACCCCGGGGAATGGGGATTACATCCTCAGGTGTTCAGAAGCATTGTAGATCTGTGGGGGCTCCCACAGATAGATATAATGGCCTCAAGGACCAACCACAAAGTCGAAAGGT
>NC_139223.1:96134550-96144550 GCF_055691185.1 Crinia signifera | reverse complement strand
GCTTTAACACTATAACTGCCTATCAGAAGTATACTGTGTTGGCTGTACCATATAGGCCCCTGGTCTATATCACTGCATTGTATGACTCTGCTTGTCAGACATACGCTGTGTTAGCTGTACCATACAGGCTCCCTGCCTGTGTCATTGCAATATATATATCTCTCTCTCCCAACTGTCCCGCTTATCACGGCAATGTCCCAGTATTTTGGGACATTCCGGCATTCCACCTGCTGTAGGCAGTGTCCTGGGGGGGGGGGGGGGGGCAGTTGTGAGACACACACCCCCCCCCCCTGTTGTCCAGGAATAGACGTTGTGCGCTTGCGCACAGTGTCTATTCTTGCAGGCAGAGTGGCTGGGGGCTGGCCAGCAACTCATAGAGCTGCTGGGCATGCCCCCACAGCGGCGAAAAACAGGGGGCGTGGCCTCACGGCAGCGCCGCGATTATAGGCCACTCTCCCTTTCCGATAGGCCAAGCCCCTGAAAAATCGCTCCCTGTCCCTCCCCAGCATCTTCAAAAGTTGGGAGGTATGATATAGAACAAGCTTACTGTGTGCTGCGTATAGCTTTCACACCATCTCTCCTTGTTGGAGGTATGCTGTCTTAACAGTACCCTATAGGCTAAATATCTGTCACTAGTACATGCAATATTTGCCTAGTACAGAGGTACAGTATGCTATGTTATCTGCACCATATACTCTGCCTGTCTATATCATTGCAATATATGCTTAGTACAAGCTTACTAGGTACTGTGCATAGCTTTCACCCATGTTAGCTGCACCATATAGGCATCCCGCCTATTTAATGGCATTGTTTGTCTTGTATGCTTGCTGTATTAACACTATCCCTGCTTGTCAAAAGTATGTTGTGTTAACTGTGCCTTTAGCTGCCAGTTCACAGTGCAACAATACTGCAATGTATTCCAGGGGTACCAGTCCCTGGGGCTTTGGCGCTGATGTCTTGTACATCCTAAGCTGCTGGCCTAGGCCTCCATGACTGAGTAAAGCTTATACGCAAGCTGCTACAATGCTTGGGCGATGGCTACAGCCTCCTCCAGGGACCTGCTTGGTCCTAGTTCTTTACTCAGTTGACGGTGCAGGTAGACCAAGCCTGCACCGCCCCTTCAGCCTTGACCAGCATCATCCTCAGGGTGGATCCCCCTTGGGTGGGTGCTTACCTGTCCATCCTTAAAGGCGGGTGTAGCCCACCGCACAGGAGAAGCGTTCTGTACCTGCAGGGAGAGGATACCGCAAGGCAACATCACCATAACCCCAGAGTCATGGGTTTGTTTCCCACCAAAACACTTTGATTTATTTTACCAGTCGTCCTGACTCCCCCCGTCAGCAGAGACAGAAATGAGGACACCTAAGATTAGGATTGTCTAGAGGGGGCCGTAGACGACTGTATTGTCGATTGGGGGCCGGTGATAAGGTTAAGCCAGCTCCTCTTCTTGAGGTGCCGGCCTTGGTCTCAGCTGTGTAAACTTCACAAGTCACCATTTGGGAGATACCGACCTGGAAGTTTAGCTTGCCATAAGCGGTTTCGGTACTTGTGTATTATAACGGCGCCCGATTTCATCCAAATCGCATCCGATTTATCGGCCGATTTGCGGCCGATTTTCTGCCGCTTTTTGGCCGATTTGATATGCGATTTTGCGTCCGATTTTCGTCCGATTTTTTTTTTTTTTTTTTTTTTTTTTTTTGCTGATTTTTTGGCCATTTCCTGATGATTTGCATGTTATTCCATCCTTGCACACCCCCAGGTACTATGCGATGGTATGCGATGTGATTTTCGGGAAAATGCCCCTGATTGTACAATTAAATATCGCATAGCAACGCATGCCAGCAAGTGGCATGCGATGTGATTTGCAATGTTAAATGCACCCCCATTGTTAACGCCATCCCCACTATCAACGCCAACCCGAAGCGTGGCGAGCGGTACGCGTCCTCCGACCTTTTCATACCCCCACTATCCACGTCGGCGTGGAGTTGATTTTAGATAGTGTGGCGAGCGCAGCGAGGGGACGCGGATTACTTTACATGTATTCCGCGGGGCTCGCTGCGTTCGCCACACTATCTAAAATCAACTCCACGCGACGTGGATAGTGGGGGTATGAAAAGGTCGGAGGACGCGTACCGCTCGCCACGCTTCGGGTTGGCGTTGATAGTGGGGGTGGCGTTAACAATGGCGGTGCATTTAACATTGTAAGCACCCATCAGGGTGATTGTACAATTACAAATTGAATCGCTTCACATGCATGGCATGCATCGCATGCCACTATATTGCATGCGATGCACTACGATGGAAATCGGGGGTGTGCAAGGTGTGCAATAATGGAACAGTATGCAAATTGGCCGGAAAAAGTGAAAAATAGGCCGCAAAATCGCATCAGATTTTTCCATGCGATTTTCGGCCGATTTCGTGGGCGCCGTCATAATACACAAGTACTGCGGTTTCCTTTCCTTTTACCCCCTTCCACAGGAGGACAGAGTCCCCTGGGAGACTGTCCCTAAGGTGGTTGCACTCCTGCCCCAGGCATCTTATTGGGTGGCTATGGCCTTAGTTGCATGAGTAACTCCTCTCGCGGTGGACACTGCATAAGGGGTGTCCCGGGAGTCCTGAATTGGGTGGCAGTCAGACCCTGGATACTGACTATTTGACCCTCCATAAGGAGGTGTTTCAGATGCCTTGATGGCCTCTCGCCATACCCACAAACCACCACTGTGCGGGTCCAGGTCTTGCGACCCGGAGGGGGGGCTTGCCTGGTAGATGTTCTGTCTGCTCCATGGCCGTCCACACTGATTGCGCCTTTCCAGCACTTTTCCTCCGGAGGGCGGCAAGTTGATTCTGGTTGCTCCACCTTGGCCCAGATGGATCTGGTTTTCGGATCTGCAGTCCCTGTCAGTAACCCGTCCTATTCGCTTACCCCAGTGCACAGGCTACCTCCTCTCTCCTCTCTTGTACATCTTGTCCTGTCGACATATGTCTGCACATTCCTGCAGGGTGTCTTGCATATCCAGCCTCCCTTTGTTACCCCGGTTGCCTCGTCAGTGGTGCATCTATGTGCGCCATTCTAGGACGTTGCACTAGTCAGACTTTCTTTCGCTTTCTCTGTGGCCTGCCTCTACGCAAACTATTGCCCGCTGGATTCAGTCTGGCAGACTTATTTGGGCACCTTCCTCCCGGTTCCGGTGGGGATTCGGGCACATTCCGTTAGGTCTGCGGTGGTGTCCTGGGCTGTTAGAGGCGGTGCTACAGTTGGGCAAATACGGTCTTGCCTTTTTGCGCAGGACTCTGCCTTCGACCAGAGTGTGTTGGCTGCAGCACAGGTGTGTCCCCACCCATAGGTGGCTGCTTTAGGACGTCCCACTGTAAAGCTGTGGCCCCTGATGTCTCCAGAAGGAGAAAATGATGGTAAATATTTATACGAGGACATCAGGGGCCACAGGGATCCCTCCCTGCTGCGCCTGCTTTACTTACATTACGATTAAGTTACAATTATGTTAAAATATTCCTCGGTTGAGGGTACTAACGTGTTCAGAATTTTTTCTGTGTGGTGCTTCTCTTCCTTCTCGTCTCCTGCCTTGGCTTGTTAAAAAAAAAAAAACTGAGCTTCCTGGCCTGGAGGCGGGGTGGAGGAGAGGAGGAGCCCGGCTGCCTGGGAGGCAGTTCAAGTTTTACCTCTAGGGTGCTGGTGCTCTCTACCACTCTAACTTCCCACTGTAAAGCTGTGGCCCCTGATGTCCTCAAAGAAAGATTTACCAGGTAAGACATAAATCATTTTTTGAGGACACTTTCTGATGACTCTGTACATTCTGGGTATTGCCTGCCTAGTGGAATGTAGAAGGGCTTTGGTACCGGGGGACACTACCTCCAAGTTTACTAACAGTGATACTTCTGGTGGAGGCCGGGGATGGTCGCATGCACGTGGAGCTCCGATCTCCCATCCACGGAACTCCACTATCCCCGGCGTGCAGAGTGGCGGTAGAGAGGGCGTGTGGAGTGGCGGAGAAGAAGCAGGGGGAGAGAGCGGAGGCTGCTGCGGGGACCCGGCTGAAGGAGAGAGGAGGCTGCTGTGTCTGCCCGTGAGCGCCGAGTGCATCGGCATCCGGCCGGAGGAGCGCAGCGCTGCAACCCTGGCACCATCGACCCGGAGACTCCCCATCGGAGGAGGAATATCACATGCAGCTCTCTCCATGGACGGGAGGACCCGGCACACACACACACACACACACGCAAGCGGGACCCAGCACTCGGCGAGGAGGGCTCATCAAGGCACATCGGCCACGGGAAGCCCTGTATGACACCCAGAGGCCGGCAGGGGCCCCGGAAGCCCCCAACGCCCAGCAGGCCGCACTGGCTACGGATGAACTTTGCGGCAGCGCACCCCCCTCCCTCCCCCATCACTGACTCTCCTCCAGCCTCACTGACCAACTCTTCCACACACACACACACACCCCCCCCCCCCCCCATGTTGGCTCCCCCTACAGGAAGATGGAGACGCAAATGGCTGCCTAGGAACTGTGCACTCAGCCATATGTAACCCTGTGTCCCCAGTGTGATAACTGTACTGTCCGCTATAACTGTACTGTCTTTGCCTATACTGTTACCTACCTGGCTGCTGCAACGTCCAATGGCGCCGCTGATGGCTGCCTAGGCGCTGTGCAGCTCGGTGGGTAAGTGTCCCTGTGTGATAACTGTACTCTCTGCTAAAAGTGTACTTTTTCTGCTCATACTGTTACCTACCTGGCTGCTGCAGCGACCAGTGGCACCGCCGATGGCTGCCTAGGCGCTGTGCAGCTTGGTGAGTATGTGTTCCCGTGTGATAACTGTACTGTCCCTGCTGATATTGTTACCCACCTAGCTGCTGCAACGACCAGTGGCTCCGCTGATGGCTGCCTAGGCGCTGTGCAGCTTGGTGAGTATGTGTTCCCGTGTGATAACTGTACTGTCCCTGCTGATATTGTTGCCCACCTAGCTGCTGCAACGACCAGTGGCTCCGCTGATGGCTGCCTAGGCGCTGTGCAGCTCGGTGAGCATGTGTCCCCCGCACGCAATGTTTTTAATGTAATGTATGTAATTTCTATCCCCCCCCCCCTTCATCCCTGATTGATGCTGCACTGTTATCCAAAAAAAATCCCCAGTGTGCGCAAGCACACATGGCCAATAAAGTTGATTCTGAAGTGTTTTAAATCGCACTGCACTAATGGTGGTCTGATCCAGGGTGCGAACACCAAAGCCATAAACAGCTGTTTAGAACAGCCACAGCGAGCCTGTACACTAAAACCGTACACACAGTGCAATTCTAGCAATAAACACCAGTGATATGGTTGCTGGGCGACCATATCCTTGTGCATACTGGGTGACTGTCGCTGCGAGCGTGCTCCTGCGACCAGCTATGCAATGGTTGCTGCTCGTGCACAAGTGTGTCCCCCTGCGCCTTCCCCCGGCAGTATCTCCTTTTCATCAGCGGCCATCTGTTTGCTGATGAAAAGGAGACTCTTAGCAATATGATTGCTGGGCAATATATAGCTCAGCAATCATTGTTCCGTGTGTACGCAGCTTAACGGAGTCTCCCTTGGGACGACCAGATCCTGCGGTCTTAAGGCCCCCATACACTAGGGCGACTTGTCCTTAGGACAAGTCGCCCCCGACTTCCCACTGAGCTTCCCCGGCTGCTCCCTGGGGGAGCTTGATTAGATTGGCACTAATCGAGACGATTTATCACATGTAATAAAACCCGGGGAGCAGGGGGGGGGGGGGGGGCTACATAGCAGGGCTGCTGGTGGGAGCAGGGGGGGCTGGGGACGCTGCGGGGGACACAGGTGGCATAGAGCCGGGCAGAGGGAGCCGGGAGCTGTCAGTGCTAGAAAAAAAGCCTATACAATGAATGGGCAGCCTGTGATTGGCTGAGCGCTCTCTCAGCCAATTGCTCAGCCAATCACAGGCCGCCCATTCATTGTATGGGCTTTTTTTTTTTTTTTCAGTGCTGACAGCTCCCGGCTCTATGCCGCCTGTGTCCCCCGCAGCGTCCCCAGCCCCCCCTGCTCCCTCCACCGCCGCGCCGCCCCACTAGGTCCCAAGTCGGGTGGTCGGACGTGCAGCAGGTCCGACCACCCGACGCAGATCCGATGCGCACGGGACCGCGCATCGGATCTAAGGGGACATCAAAACTAGCTGATTTTGGTCCGATTTCGGCCAGAACCGACTGATCTGGCCGAAATCTGACCAAAATTGGCTAGTGTATGGGGGGCCTTTAGGCTTCACCTCTAATGCCCTCGTTTGAAGGGGACCAGGTCTTTTAGGATTCAAGAGACCCAAATTTGGAAGGCAAAGGGTAACTAACTAAAGCGCTACCTAAGGATAGTAAACAACTAAAACAGTACGGCAACCTAGTCTCCTACAACTGAATAAAAAGTGACCTTGTTGTAAACATTAGAATGTGCACTGCAGGATTTCCAGGGATACTGACCCTGAAAGACACAATACACTACACATTGATAACTACAAAAGACTGGTAATTCACAGACCAACGAAACCCAAGTCAGTGGGTTAAGTGTAAGGAAGCGGTGGTTCAGCAAACTGCATGGTAAGGCGAATGACTGTTGGCTGCAGCACAAGACTGCATGCAGCAATAGCTAAAACAGCAGCTATCATCTGTGCCCTCAGGCTGACCTGGCTTCCTTTAAAAATAAGCCACTCTTCTTGCTACTTGCGGCTGTGGCTGCTGGATCCCGGGGACCTAGCCCTGACTTCAGGTACAGGTCCCTGGATCCTAACAAATGGTGGCTACCGGATGCATGTATAATACAAACATAGCTGTCAAAGCCTGAGCAATACGCTTTGGAATAGGATGACTGCTGTCATGCTTAATTTTCCTGGTAAAGGGCTGTTGGACAGTCAATTGCTTGGTAAAAGTAGTGGTGTTGCTACTTCATCCCTGTGATGATTAACCCCTTCCCGACATATGACGTACATTTACGTCATATGTCGGGTGCGGGGGAATCAAGCCAGCTCACGGAGTGAGCTGGCTTGACAGAGAGCAGGTAATGGCTGTAGATTACAGCCAGGTCCCTGCTCTCACGGCCACGAGCGGCGAGTTCGCCGATCGTGGCCGTTTAACCCTTTAAGCACCGCGGGCAAAGCGACCGCAGTGCTTAAATAGCTGATCGGAGGGGGGGCGCCCCCCTCCGGCGCCGATCGGGGCCCCCCGCAGCGAGATCGGAGGGTGCCGATCGGTTGCCATGGTAGCCAGGGGTCTAATGTAGACCCCTGTGCTGGCCGCGTCTGCATACCTATTATATCCTGCCTGAGGCAGGATGTAATAGGAAGTGCTGAAAATCACTACGTTCAGCCATAGAGCTCTATGGCTGAACCTAGTACAGGCGATCGCGCCCCCTAGTGGTCAAGTACACTAGGGGGCCTTGTAGTAAAAGTAAAAAAAAAAAAAAAAATTTAAAAAAAAATTTAAAAAAAAAAATATTAAAAGTTCAAATCACCCCCCTTTCCCCATTTCCCAAATAAAAATAAATAAAAAATAAAAAAAATAAACATATTTGGTATCGCCGCGTTCCTAAAAGTCCGATCTATTAAAATATAACATTAGTTATCCCGCACGGTTAAAGGCGTAAACGGAAAATAATCCCCAACGCCAAAACTAAGTTTTTTGGTCGCATCGCCTACCCAAAAAAAAATAGCTAAAAGAGATCAGAAAGTCGCCCATAATCCATAATGGTATTAATTAAAAAGTACACTTCAGCCCGCAAAAAATGAGCCCTCACCCAGGTCCGTAGGTGGAAAAATAAAAAAGTTATAAGCCGCAGAACATGGCGACGCGACGCAAATTCGAAAAACCGTAACATTTTCTATTTTTTTTTTTTAGTGGTAAAATGTAACGAAAACTATATAAGTTTGGTATCACCGGAATCGTAACGACCCATAGAATAAAGATAACCCATCATTTTCAACGAACTATGAACTCCAAAAAAACCGTAACCAGCGCAAAATTGTGGAATTGCGTTTTTTTTTTTTTTTACCCCACATTGAATTATTTCCTGATTCCCCAGAATATTATACGGCATAGTAAATGGTACCATTAGAAAGTACAACTTGTCCCGCAAAAAAAAAGCCCTCATGTGTCTATATAGCCGGAAAATTAAAAAAGTTACGCTTATTTGAACACAAGGAGGAAAAAAAAAAAAAAATTACCTTAAAAGGCAATGTCGGGAAGGGGTTAAGGACTCCCAGCAGCTGTAGGAGTAGCACTGGAGTATACTCAGGAGGAAGCCCAGATGGGAGAGTAGTCAGTCATGCCAGTGAGCTGTCCTGAAGGACTACTTCTGATCCTGATTGAGGAGGGAATTGGTGGTGTGGATTGCAGGCGCTTTGATACAACAGGGGGCCGAAGGGATTTAACAGTTACTGCAGTGCTTACGCTCTTAACCAAAGTGTTGAACTTGATAGCGACTTACAGATGGAGCCCGACCCATTCAGCCAGGGGCTGGTGATAGAATAGACAGCCATCTGCCGGCAGGGGGTGCTCGTGTGCCCTGTTCCGATGGAGCTCTCCATCGGTTCCTGCAGCACTGATTGAACGGTGACTGCCCAAGCACTGGTGCCCACTAGAGAAGGGTGATCATACCCCTGAATCCAGTGAAACATTGTTAAGACCGGACCAGTCACAATACTAGCTCCACAGTTCAAAAACCCTAGCATTTTATGTAGCAGGCTATTTGGACACTATTCAACAATCTGACAGGTTGTTAAATGAAGTGTGAAGCACTCCTATAATAAAAGTGTTTACTGCCTGTCAGTATGGTTTAAATTGTCAGTGATATCGTATGCAACCCACAGGGGACCATAGGGGAATTGGGCCACACTGAGCGAGGATAAAATTCTCTTATCCTTTTTAATACACTGTCTGTTATATGTTTCACTGTATGTCTATATTTCGCCTCTGTCTTTTAATAAAAGCTACATTTTATGCTACTAGTCCTATTCTATGAGGTGCACCACACAAAGACATTCCTTTCTCTTTTTCTGATAGAACTCCTCTCCATGTCCAGTGGTAGCACACCCTCCTCAAAGTAGAAATAGAGTATTTTCACTTCTATTGTAAATGAGGGTCCTGTTTAATGATATATTTAATTAAACCTGTGCGACTGACCTCTCCACCCCCCTTGTTCCCTAAAACGGAGTCAGGCACCATTTTAGTTGCCCTTCTTTGTACACTCTCTATTTTATATTCTTCTGAATATCTGGTCTCCAGAACTGGACACAGTTTTCCAGATGAGGCCGTACCAATGACCTATAAAGTGGCATTATTACTTCTTTTCTGCAACGGATTCCTCTCCCTATGCAACCAAGCATCTGACTAGCCTTTCTCATTGCTTTGCTACATTGCTTTCCTGCCTTCAAGTCACTTGAAATAGTGACTCCTAGATCACTTTCCTCCTCAGCAGTTTTCATTATAGTACCCTTTATACTATATTGAGCTTTTGTGTTTTTGAGTCCCAAGTGCATAATTTTGCATTTTTTTAGCATTAAACTGTAGTTGCCATGCTCTTGACCAATTCTCAAGTTTACCTAGATCATCAGTCATTTGATTTACCCCTTCTGGTGTGTCTACTATGTTCCATATTTTGAGTCATCTGCAAAAAGGCATACTTTCCCTTTAATCCCATTTGCAATGTCACAAACAAAGATATTAAAGAGCACTGGTCCAAGTACAGATCACTGGTAACTTGTCCCTCCATAGAATGCACTCCATTTACTACTACTACTGTCTGTTTCCTATCCTGCAACCAGGTGTTTATCCATTTAATTATTTTATAATCCAATCCCACACTTTCAAGTTTATTTAGCAGTCTGTGATGTGGGACAGTGTCAAATGCCTTACTAAAGTCTAGATATGCCACATCCTACAGCCCCCCCCCCCCCCCCCTTAATCTATTATTTTGGTCAGAGTCAAAAAAAGTCAATAAGTTTTGTTATGAATGATCTC